>NC_052156.1:143192908-143508717 GCF_902713615.1 Scyliorhinus canicula
GCGATTAAGGGGGACTCTTGCAAGATTATGGAGTGTCCTTCTCCATTTTGCCTGCCCCCAAAAGTTTGCCACCATTCTCCACTTTCTCCATGATGACATGCAAGCCGTGATCCTGACAAACTAATTCACCACAGACCCAATCCTGGTATATGGACTAGGATTTACAAGGTTGTGTCATCGTGTTGACTCTCTTCTTGATCTTCCTTGCTACAATGCTCCATCTTGTCCTTAGCAAGCTCCCTGTTGGACTGGACCTAAACTACAGTACAAACGGAAATTTGTTTAATCTCTGCTGCCTACAGGCCAGATCCAAGGTTATCTTATCCTCTGTCATTGAACTACAGTATGCAGATGATGTTTGCAACTCCACACACTGGGAGGCCGAGCTCCAAGTCATTGCCAAAACCTTCACCAAAGCGTCCAAGGGTATGGGCCCTACACTAAACATCCATCAGACAAAGGTCCTCTACCGATCTGACCCCCCCCCCCCCCCCCCCCCCCCCCCCCCCTCACCTCACAGTACAGCCACCCTCCTGGTTATCAAAATGCACAGCGAGGCCTTGGACAATGTGGACCGTTTTTCATACAATGGGAGTCTACTGTCAAAGACAAGGTGCATCGTGGTTTTCAGTGTGCCAGCACGGCCTTTGGTCACCTGAGGAAGAGAGCCTTTGAAGACCAGGACCTCTGACCTGGCGCCAAGCTCATGGCCTAAAGAGCAGTAGTGATAACTGCTCTCTTATGGCTCAGAGACATAGACTATGTACAATTGGAATTTCAAAGACCGAGACAATACCACCAGCACAGCCTCCACAAGATCCTGCAAATCAGGGCAGCATGGTGGCCTAGTGGTTAGCACAACCGCCTCACGGCACTGAGGTCCCAGGTTCGATCCCGGCTCTGGGTCACTGTCCGTGTGGAGTTTGCACATTCTCCCCATGTCTGCGTGGGTTTCGCCCCCACAACCCAAAAAAAAATGTGCAGAGTAGGTGGATTGGCCACGCTAAATTGCCCCTTAATTAGAAAAAATAATTGGCTAATCTAAATTTATTAAAAAAAAAAAAAAAAAAAAAGATCCTGCAAATCCATTGGCAGGATAGGCGCACCAACATCAGTGTTCTTGCTCAGGCCAACATCCCCAGCATCAAAGCATTGAGAATGCATGCTCAGTTCTGCTCCGTGAGCCACTTCGTCTGCATGCCTGACACTAGACCCCCAAAATAAACTCTCTACTTGAAGCTTTGACATGGCCAGCGAATCCCAGGAAGGCAGATGAAATACTCAAAGCCTCCTTGAAAAAGTGCAACATTCCCACCAACACCTGGGAAACTGTGACCCAAGACTACCCATAGTGGAGGAAAAGCATCTGGGAAGGAGCTGAACACGTCAAGTTTCATCGCCAACAGCAAGCTGAAGTCAAGCGTCGACAGTGATAGCAGCGCATGGCAACCAGGGGGCAGCGCATGGCAACCAGGGGGCCCCACCCTCCCACTCCTCCAACCACCGTCTGCGCTATCTGTGATAGAGACTATAGGTCACACATTGGGTACCTCAGAACTCATTTTTAGCGTGGAAGCTTGTCATCCTTGACTCCGAGGGTCTGCCTAAGAAGGAGAAGAAGAGAAGGGCAATAAATCCTGCCCTAGCCTGCAGCATTCACATCCCATGAAATAATTTTTCTTAAAGTTACAACTAAGCAAACTTACATATTTTGATTTGATGGAAAGGATCTCCTTACCATACTGTAATGAATTTATAATTCATAGCAGCATAATTTGGTCTTGTGCTATATATCTAAATTATTAAACTGTGGAGCAAGTTACATGTTTAATAGGGCAAATATCAACGGGGATACCAGAAAGAGCACTTGGGTTAAATTTCTCCATCTATTCAAACTCAATTTAAAGAGGGATAATGTTGAGCTCACTGTATGCAGTACATTCGTTTTACCTGTCTCTGCATATTTTCTGTTGCTAATTGAGATAGTCGTATTGTCAGACTGTAAGGGCAGCACGGTAGCATTGTGGATAGCACAATCGCTTCACAGCTCCAGGGTCCCAGGTTCGATTCCGGCTTGGGTCACTGTCTGTGCGGAGTCTGCACATCCTCCCCGTGTGTGCGTGGGTTTCCTCCGGGTGCTCCGGTTTCCTCCCACAGTCACAAAGATGTGCAGGTTAGGTGGATTGGCCATGATAAATTGCCCTTAGTGTCCAAAATTGCCCTTAGTGTTGGGTTGGGTTATGGGGATAGGGTGGAGGTGTTGACCTTGGGTAGGGTGCTCTTTGCAAGAGCCGGTGTAGACTCGATGGGCCGAATGGCCTCTTTCTGCACTGTAAATTCTATGATATCGGTTGAGTAGTTCAACCCATCAGCAGCCAGAAACAAGATTTGATGGTCTTCGTCTCTTCAAATTGCCAGTGGGGGCAATGGCAGCAGGAAAATGTACCTTGCTTCCCGTACAACATTGACATCAAGGCTGTGAGGAGTGGCAGCTCTATGATGTAAACATAGGGGAATATTGATCCTCTGTGCAGCCAGTCTAGATATATTTCAAATACTTCAACAAACTGAAGGCAAATCCTACACATTTCCATAACAGATGATGTGTTCCTAACACAGTTAACAGCTTTCATTTTATTTAATACTCTGTTGAATAAGTGTATTGAAATCGACTTAAGATGACAATGTATGGGTTGACGAACTTGGAACCAACTCACTTAAAATCATTCATAGCTTTTCAGAATTATTGTTTGAAAGTATATATCTGTATAATTTGTGCATTTTCCTGTAGAGCCTCCTGCTACATTTGACTGGATTATGTCATCATTCACTTTCACACTGCATCCAAAGTGCAAACTTAAATTAATTAGGGATGAAGCCATCAGATGGTATCCTCTACAGATGCTGGAACAGACTACTTATTGTTTCAGAATCCAGTGATCCCAGATATATTTGTTCTTATTAATGAGTTTGATTGAAGATTTGACCCTTTAAATGAAGTGAGGATAGTCAAGGTGAGGAATTAGTGAGAACGCTGGTTACAATAGGAACTGTGGATTCGAACTGGCTGCTTGATTTGGAATTTCCTACTGGTCTCCTGGAGGTCAACTGCTACCTGCTTGCCATGTGATGTCCTGACATGTCATTTCTGCCTGTAGCTCTGAATTGAATATGCTTCTTGCCACAGGTTTGCGACAAAATATATTTATTATATGTCTAACTGTTCTGGTCAGCCACTCACCTGCATTTTAAAATACGCAAGTATTGAATAAACTAACTTCCTCTTTGCTAGACTGCCCTGGTTAAGGTAACCAGAATCTGCTAAAGCTGTAATTAAGAGATCATAAACGGTCAGGCCATGATTAATATTAACCATTTACTTGTTTACAAAGAGATGCCTAATGGAACTTTGTTATGATTGCTGGTGATTCCCTGATGAGTAGATCATTTGAGACATTGGGCAGGATTCTCCGTTAGCCACCGCCAAAACTGGGAAAGGCAATTAGAATCAATTCCGATGTTGAAATCGCGGCAGGTGTCAATTTGACGCCAAATCGCAATGCTCCAGCACCTCGACAGCGGCATCAATGCGTTCTGGAACACACGTACAGTAGACATCATTTGCATATCATAAGCAGGCCCCACCCAGTATTCTCCAGGGCTTCCGCGATTCTCTGCCTCCGATGGGCCGAATTGTGCTTTTAAAAATGGTGAAACCGGCAGAGACTGCTGAGGGAGCGAGGGGACATGGAAGGTGTCCAACATCGCCATAGTTTGCTGACAGTTGTGTCGCTGACCCCGGAGCTTCAGCCAGGACCAGAGGGAGTAGTGGGGGTAGCCAGGAGGTAGGCTGTAGGGTCGGGGTGGATGGGAATGGAAAACCATTGCTACAGCCGGCAAGGCAGTTATGCAGCTGCACACACCGCTAACAGCCCATTTTGAACCTAGTGTCATGGGTCATATAGGTGACCCCTCAAGGCACCCCACTGGGTGCCCTCTGGCCCCAGCCAACCCATCAGCTGTGTGGGTGCACTCCAGCACAACCAGTGCCATCTTTTTGGCTGGGATAAATGTGTGTGGGGAGTGTAACGTGTATGTGCAGTTGCAGCTTGTCAGCCTCCCGAGTGTCGATCATGGACCCGGCAAATTCCGCACCATTTTTCATTGAAATCGATTGTGTTCCACGCGGCACTGGTGCGAGCCAACATTTACAGATGCACCGGAGAAAGCATCCTATTTGGCTGCATCACAGCCGGGTATGGCAACTGCTTGGCTGAAGACTTCAAGAAACTTCAGAGTGTCGTGAACACAGCCCAGTCCATCACACAAACCTTTCTCCCATCCATTGACTCCATCTACACCTCCCGGTGCCTGGGGAAAGCGGGCAGCATAATCAAAGACCCCTCCCACTCGGCTTACTCACTCTTCCAACTTCTTCCATCGGGCAGGCGATACAAAAGTCTGAGAACACGCAGGAACAGATTCAAAAACAGCTTCTTCCCCGCTGTTACCAGACTCCTAAACAACCCTCTTATGGACTGACCTCATTAACACTACACCCTGTATGCTTCACCCGATGCCGGTGTTATGTAGTTACATTGTGTACCTGTGTTGCCCTATTTTGTATTTTCCTTCATTTTCTTTTCTTTTGATGTACTTAATGATCTGTTGAGCTGCTCACAGAAAATCCTTTTCACTGTACCTCGGCACACGTGACAATAAACAAACAAATCCAACGGTAGCGGAATCAGTCCAGGTGCCGTGCTGGTTTTTCTGTTGTAAAAGCCCATGAGTTCTGTTTCTGGTGTCAACACTTAGTCTCAGAAACGGAAAATCCTTGTGTTTAGGCTTAGGTAAGCTAGTCATGGGACATCTGAGTGGGATTGGGATGATGGGTGCACTCTAACCAAAATACATCAGAGTCCGTTTTGGGCGGTATTAGCAGGGTCATTCCCAGCGCTTGTAGCATCGGGAATGACACCACTATCTAACAGCACTCTGTTGCTATTTCGTGCTCCGACAGGGAACAGGCAGAGCTCCACAGTGCAGGATGAGATTGGGACACCATTTTTAAATGGCACCCTGATTTCTCGACCCCTCAATACCCACCTCGCCTATGAGGGGGTGATAAACAGTTGAAGGCTTCCAGTTGATGACAAATTATTTATTGAGTAACAAAATAATATACTTGTGAGTTATTTATTTTAACACTTTGACTAGTAGCAGAATTAACTAAGATTGAATTAAATTATCAATGAATATAATACACTACACTGTGAGCTGGTCACACTTCTATTCTCTAGCTACAATACACATGAAGAGAAGAGGAAGGAGAAGAAGAGCGGGAAAACTGCTTGAGCTTGCTTATATAGTCCCTGTTAGTGTTGCCATCTAGTGATCGTCTGACTGTACTGACTGCACATTAACTAATCATGTATTTATTTATACAGAGATCATTCTCCCCTTCCTCGGGGGGGGGGGCTAGCACGGCACTGGAATGCTGTGCGCTGCCCTGGCGCCGAAAGCCAGCCCGCCATGGCCGGCGCGGTTCCTTGGTAATTGTTTATATGGATCAAATTTCCAATTATAACATTTGATTCGTTGACTGCTAGACTATAATACGGTGATGTGCTTTTCTTCTTGCAACAATTGGAAAATGTCTCCCTAACTTCCTTGATTATGTTAGACAACTGACTTCAAATAAATACAGTACAGGACCATAAAATGTAACTGAAGATCTGTATTTGATGTAGCTTTTGGAGCATGATTTCAAATCAGTTCTCACTCTAGATCAAGTCTGACATTTTAGTCTTGTTCCCAAATAAACGGATGATCTGTGGAGGGAGATGAGCTTTAGCTAATTTCTCAATTTAGGACAATGAATGACTCCGTTATGTAACTTGGTTTCCCAATATTTAAAGTCAATGGGAATCAGAGGGAGAACTCTCCATTGATAATTTCAAAACCAAAATTCCAATGAAGGAGCAATTTAGCGTGGCCAATCCACCTACCCTGCACATCTTTTGGGTTGTGGGGGTGAGACCCACGCGCAGACGAGGAGAATGTGCAAACTCCACAAGGACAGTGACCCGGACAGGGATCGAACCCGGCTCTTTGGTGCCATGAGGCAGCATTGGCAACCACTGTCACACCGTGCCACTCGAGAACTTTCCATTAATGACAGCATTAATAGCACAAAGGAAGCTGGTTGTACTTGGCGGCGGCCAATCATCTCAACCCAGGACATCATTTCAAGGATTCAGTTTTGCATCTATTTTCAACTGCTTCATTAATGACCTTCCATCCATTCCATCCGCTGCTTCATTAATGACCTTCCATCCATTCCATCCACTGCTTCATTAATGACCTTCCATCCATTCCATCCACTGCTTCATTAATGACCTTCAGAAGTGGGAACTTTTGTGCAGCAAGAATGGGACAATATTCAAGCTTGGGCTGCACGGCGGCAAGTAACATTTGTGTAACACAAGTGCCAGGAAATCACATCCCCAACAAGAGAAAATCTAACCATTTCCACTTGATATTCAATAGCATTATTCTCACTTAATTCCCAACATCAATATTCTGGGGATTACCATCGTACTGGCTACATGAATTTTTTATTAATTTTTCCAATTATGGTGCAATTTAGCGTGGCCAATCCACCTACCCTCCACATCTTTGAGTTGTGGGGGTGAGACCCACGCAACACATCATCCAAGACAAAGCAACATGCTTGATTGGCACCCCGTCCACCACCTTAAATACATTCCCTCCAACACTGGCTCGCAGTGGCAGCAGTGAGTATCATCTGCAAGATGCTCTGCAGCAACTCGGCAAGCCTCTGCCAACTGCACCTTTCAAATCTACAACCTCTACTGCCACCTGCAGGCTCCCTTCGCAAGTCCCACACCATCCTGACTTGGAAATACATTGCATTGGGCCAAAATCCTGGAACGGTCCCTCCTCACAAGCACTGTGGGTGTACCAACACCATTGCGGCGATTCAAAGTAGGCAACTCGCCATCACCTTCTCAAGGGGATATTTAGGGATAAATGTTGGCCTTGCCATCAATTTCTACCCATGAAGCAAATAAAAAATATATGTCCTTTGATTAAAATCTACACCAAGGATTAATTCTTACCCCTACCTAAGAAAATAAAAAGTTGCTGCACCCATGATTTAGCAATTAATGACAAACTGAGCCAGACAAGCTCACAATGTTTTAGCATCAATCTTGATGTGTGTAGAAGTGGCGGAACTGAAGCAATTGAAGCTGTAAAGGTAATTACAATTGCCTCAGTGCTCCTGGAAGCAAGGGGATATTAGTCAGTCGTATTACGCAGTAACACAATCATATCAAATGGATCAGCATATCATTTGCATGAGATATTGTGGTGAAAGTCATATATGGTTATCCTGGCTATTGTGACTGTGCTGCTTTAAGACTTTCACATTGTTCCTGAGCATGCCATTGCAGTGCAGTTGCAATGGAATTTAAATCAGTAATCCACTTCACCTTGGCCTCAATCCTGCAGGCTCACCTCTCGGATTATCAGGCCCATGAAATAAACCCTCTTGCTGCTGCTATTGTGGTGTGTTCGCAGCCACTGAACCTCCTCTTGCTCCGTATTTATAGTTGAGCGTGCGCTTTTCACTCTGGGTGAACTGGTGTGGCCACCTGCTGGTATACAAGTGTTGGCTTTGACAGGAAATTACGCAGCACTTGAGTTTTGGTGTGCTGTCGGTATGAGGACATAAAAAAAATAGGGGCAGGAGTAGATCAGCAGGCCCGTCGTGTCTACTCCACCATTCAATATTGTCAATCAAGGCTGGAGCAGTTCAATACTAATGTTCTTCTTGCTGGTAGCAAAACAGTTAAAAGAAAAAATTGTTGAACTGCCTCTCATATCCATTTTGTGGTTACAGTGACTGGTACGTTCGATTGTGGTCTGGTTGTTTATGTTTTAATGTGCTGCCAAACAGAATTAGATCATCCAGATAATTAAAAAAAAAATTTTTTTAGAGTACCCAATTCATTTTTTCCAATTAAGGGGCAATTTAGCGTGGCCAATCCACCCACCCTGCACATCTTTGGGTTGTGGGGGCGAAACCCACACAAACACGGGGAGAATGTGCGAACTCCACACGGACAGTGACCCAGAGCCGGGATCGTCCTGGGACCTCAGCGCCGTGAGGCATCAGGGCTAACCCACTGCGCCACCGTGCTGCCCATCTTCCAGATAATTTAACCCTTTCAGTATTTTATACTCGTGTTCTTCTGAGTAATACGTCTCAAACATTGTCTATATTTTTCTTAGACGACAGCAGTATATGGGGAAGTCACCCACGTTCACTTCAATTGTGATATTTTTGCTTCCGTCACATCGTCAAAAGACTTAAGACACGGATCTAAAATGCAAGGATTTCTATGTTATCGGTTCTCTGTATTTGAGGATTTTTATTTGTTTCATCTTTCGCAGTTCTCCACAGACCACAAGAAGATAGTCGGATGTTTTGCTCCCAGCTGCCTGTCAGTCACTCGGAGACGCAGTGCAGCCATCAAGGGCTAACACACTCTCTGATTTTCCCAGGGAACACCTGGCCTCTACATGGAGACTCATTCATGTGACAAAGGTGACACGGGGAATTTGGCATAGGGCAATGTGAATACTCACTAATATCAGACCACTTCATGGCACAAAGGGCTGCTGTGACAAATAATCGGAGTAACCTTCCTTGCTATTTTAATATATTCGGCTGATAAAACTGGAGCTTTTCTTAGTACACCCAAAACCTTCCTTGCTGTTTTAATATATTAAAAATAATTTTAATAGTTTCAAGAACAGGAAGCTCATAAGTTATGTTTCTTGAATATTCTTTTTTTAAATATAAATTTAGAGTACCCAATTCATTTTTTCCAAATGAAGGGGCAATTTAGTGTGGCCAATCCACCTACCCTGCACATCTTTGGGTTGTGGGGGCGATACCCACGCAAACGCAGGGAGAATGTGCAAACTCCACACAGACAGTGACCCAGAGCCGGGATCGAACCTGGGACCTCGGCGTCGTGAGGCAGCAGTGTTACCCACTGCGCCACCGTGCTGCCCGTTTCTTGAATATTCTGACAGGTGATCAAAGGTTTGATCAAAATGGTAGGTTTTAGAGAGCATCTTAAAGGAGGAGAGAGATGGAGAGAGGCGGGGCATTGCAGGGCTTAGGGCCAATAGTGATGCAATTGAAATTAGGGATGTACAACATGCCAGAAATGGAAGAGTATAGAGATCACAGAGAGTTGAAAGAACTACAGGAAATTATAGAGATGGGGGTGGGAGGGTAGGATTAGTGATGCCACAAAGGGATTTAAAATAAGGATGCAAATTTTAAAATCAAGGGTTTAAATTTTCCAGTCCTGCCTGTTGTGGGAAACAACGGGCAGGAGGGATCATTTGGCAGACCAGCAAATGGTCAGTTGACTTTGGACGGGATCAGAGAATACTGTCCAAGGTGTTGCAAGACTGGGAGCCATGGTAGGCCAAGGATGAAAGATGAGAAGTTGTCCAAGAGAAAATTAGAATAGTTAAATCTAGAGGTAACAAAGGCATTGATCCATGGATGCTTGATGGACATATGTCTTTAGGTTGAACAGGGGAAGTGCAGAATTCCAAAGTTTTTTTTAAATTTCTAATTAAGGGGCAATTTTAGCGTGTCCAATCCATCTACCCTGCACATCTTTGGTTTGTAGGGTGAGATCCATGCAGACACGGGGAGAATGGGCAAACTCCACACGGACAGTGACCTGGGACCATGATCGAGCCCAGACCTTGGAGCTGTGAGGCAGCAGTGCTAACCACTGTGCCACCATGCCGCCAGAGAAATTAAAATGTTACAAAGGAGAACACTCTGCTAGCTTTCGGACAGCAGAACCCAGGCTTTTCGGCTCCCAAGAGATCAGTGGAACTGAGTTTGATTGGCTGGTGTCCACTGGATTGGCCAAAAGGCCGTATTCTGCCCGGTAATAGGTGGTGATTGGATCCTGCCCGAGTGGGATGATTTTCATAGAGCCAGAGGAAGTCAGTTGGAGTCCTGAACACACAAATGAAATGACTCTCTCTCTCTCCTTTCCTCCTTTCTCTCTCTGTCGCGCTCCCTCTCTCTCTCTGGACTCCCGCGATTCTCTGGTCCCTGTGGCAGGGAGAAATGTGGGCACGGATCACTTGTGGTTTTTAACCAGCGTGGCCCTGTCGTGTTGGACCTCGAACTAGCGGTGGGCCAAAAGTGTAACCGCTGGTCCCACCGCAAGGTCCACCACATCAAGGCCATGCTGGTAGAGACCCTCCGGGCCCTTCCGAAAGCCATAACCCCTGATGATGTACTGCCTGCCCACGCCTCCTCTACCAGACCTGCCACTCCCATTCCCCCACCCCCTGACAGGGACCCCTGAAATAGGGAGATCTCCATCAGTGTATTCCAAGTATCAAGTGCATTTCAAGCACACAAGCATGTCATTTCAGTGAACTTACCTCTCTTTGATATTGTCAATGTTTACAAACATTGGGTTTCACCACTTGGGCGACTGAATCGTGAAGGTTCAAATGGATCAAAGCTGAAAATGGTTTGTAGGAGCTGTCAATCACTGACCACTACTCAAAAGCTATGAATGGCCGGCAGATAATAGATCTGTGGGAACCAGACGCAGGCACAGCTGCTCTCCTTCGAGGAATGGACATGTGGAGCTGCAAGGTAAATATTACAGCTGTAATGCTTCCCACTGCCCCTGTCTGGACTGTTCTCCAGCTTCCTGACAGGGGTCCCTTTTCTGGGGGGGACGGGCTGTGTTTAGGGGGGGGCCTGGGGAGGGGGTTTCTTTAGGCAGGGGGTCTCTGTGGGATGTACCCCTATTTTAGGGGTGCCGGTGGGGGGGTCTCCCTATTACAAGGTTCCCGGGGGGAGTGTTTCGGGTTACCCCCGCACTTGGGGGTGCGGGGTGGCTGCTGTGCAGTGGGGAAGGGGGAGTCACGGCCTATTTGTGGTGGGTGGGTGCGGGGCCTATTTGCGGTGTGGAGGGAGGGGGCGGCCGCGGGTCCATGCTATTGGGCCTCCTGCTCAAGACAGCAGCCCGATTGCAGGATTCCAAGGGGATCGTAAAACTGGAGCAATTCAGCTCCGGCGGGAGAACATTGTCTCCTAAACTGAGAATTATGCCCCTTATCTTTAAGAATCAAAATGGATCCCAGGAAAGAAGGGAGACAGAAAGCAGGAAATCATTGACCAGTCAGCCTAACGTCATTGGGGAAATTGCTGGAATTTTAAAGAGAGAGCAGCAGCACATATATAATAATAATAATCATTATTATTGTCATAAGTAGGTTTATATTAACACTGCAATGAAGTTACTGTGATAATCCCCTTATCGCCACACTCCATTGCCTGCTCGGGCAATTGAGGGAAAATTTAGAATGTCCAAAATTACCTAACCGTACATCTTTTGGGAATTGTGGCAGGAAACCGGAGCACTTGGAGGAAACCAACACAGGCACAGAGAGAATGTGCAGACTCCGCACAGACAGAGATACAAGCCGGGAATCGAACCTGAGACCCTGGCGTTGTGAAGCAACAGTGTGGAAATTCATAATACTATAAGGCAAAGTCAACATGGTTTTGTTAAAGGGAAGTCATGTTTGACAAATTTAGTAGAGTCTGTTGAGGATGTAACAAGCATGGTGGATCAAGGGGAATTAATAGATGTAAAAGGCAAGATTCTCTGTTGGTTGATGCCGGAATTGGGAAACGCAGTTGGGTGCAGAATTGTATTTGATGCCGAAATCGTGGCGAGTGCCGGTTTCACGCCAAATCACAATTCTCCAGTGCCTCGAGAGTGGCGTCAATGCATTCCACTCCGCCCATACAGTAAACACCGTTTGCATATCATTACTGGTATTCTCTGCGGCCTGCACGATTCTCTGCCTCCACTAGGGGAATTTCTGACGATGAGGTTCATTGCTTTTAAAAATCATGAAACAGGTGCCATGGCTGCTGAGGGCGAGAGAGTGGGTACGGAAAGTGTCTAACATCGCCATAGTTTGCTAATAGTTGTGCCGCTGGCCAGGGGGCTCCAGCCAGGGCCGGGGGCAATAGCGGGGGTGGCCAGGAGGTGGGCTGTGGGGTCAGGGTGGACGGGCATTGAGCACCATTGCCGCAGCCTGCAAGGCAGCTATGCAGTTGTGCATGCCGCTGACAGCCCACTGTGAACTTAGGCCCATGGATCATATGGGTGTCCCCCCAGGCCTCCCCCCTAGGTGCCCTCTGGCCCCAGTCAACCTATAAGTGGGATGAATGCACTCCAGCACAACCAGTGCCATCCTGTTGGCTGGGATAAGTGTGAGTGGGGAATGAAGTGTGTATATGCGGCTGCAGTTTGTCAGCCTCCTGAGTGTCAATCACGGACCTGGCGAATCCATCACCGTTTCTCATTGGAATAGATTGTGTTCCATGTGGCACTGGTGCTAGCCCCTCAACTGAATCGCTGAATCGGTCCAGGTGCAGCACCAGTTTTGCAGTCATGGAAGTCCATGAATCCTGCTCTGGCATCAACACTTAGTCTCAGGAACAGAGAATTCCGCCAAAATTATTGGATTTCAAAAAGGCATTTGATAGGGTGTCACATAAAAGGATACTGTACAAGATTTGAAAAAATATGGGGCAAGATATGGATAGAGAACAGGCTGAATATCAAGTAAAAGAGTAAAGATAAATGGGTCATTTTCAGGATGGCCAGCTGTAACTAGTAGAGTGCCACAGGAATCAGTGCTGAGGCCTCACCAATATGATTCAACGAAATGGAACAGAGTCCCATAGCGAGTGTATTTAGCGGCTCACTGGACCGAAAAGCACATAGCTATACAACACGGCTTGTGGTGTATAATGGGCCTCAGCAGGGAATGCGTGGCTGAGGTTGCACATAGCACCATTTTACGTGGCCATTATTTAACCGGCTCACACCGCCTCGCGAGATTCAACGCAAAATCGTGAGTCATTGCAAGATGAATACTTTTTGATAAATTTGCATATTAGAGTGAGGCAGTAAGCCTTACTCTAATATGCAAATTCCCGAGGTACCTGAGGCTTCAGGATTCAATCTCATCACCTCGGGTTCTCGGGTGAGCGCCGTTTGGTACTGGTCCCTAGAAACGGGGAACCAGATGGAACAGCACTCGTGGAGATCTCCAAAGGGATTGGAGGATCCCAGCTACATGCCCTTTGGGCAGAGTGGTGCCCTGGGTACCCTGGTGGTGCCACATGTGTGCCAGCCTGGTAGGGGCACTGCCAAGGTGGCATTCTTTGTAGCGCGATTGGGCTGGGGTTGCCCAGTGTGGGCCAGGGGACAATCCCACATTGTGTTCGGGCTGAGGAGAGGTCAGGGATTCTTTTGGGGGCCTCTGCGATCGGGACACCAGTTTTAAATGGTGTCCCGACCTTTCGCTACAACGGGGAGTTCCGGAGAGCGGAGCTCTTCATCGTAAAAAAATGGGGCCATGTGCAGCCCCGGCTGCACGTTTCCCGTTCAAGGCCCCTTATTCAAAGCGAGTCGCAGTGAATAATCACGTGTTTCTCGGCACTGCGGGTGCCGGGAGAAATGCAGCTAAACACGCACGTTCGGGGACTTTGTTCCGTTTTGGGAAGATTGGGCCCCAATTGTGGGCTAAACCCGTGAGAAACTCCCCACAATCCAAAAAAGCGTTGAAGTGTTATTGAATAGCGGGGGGGGGGGGGGGGGGGGGGGGGGGGCGGGGGGGACCTGCCAGAAACTCCCGCCCAAGTAAACTTAGGAATTACTGGGGAGAATCGTGCCCTTTATGTTTTCCAGAAGCACTTCGATATAGCACTTGGGGCGAAGGGCATCAAAGGATATGGGGGAAGGTGGATTAGGCTATTGAGTTGAATGATTGGCCATGATCATAATGAATGGAAGAGCAGGCTCAAAGGCCAGAATGGCCTCCTCCTGCTCCTGTTTTCTATGTTTCTAATCACTGCTCACACAACCATTCCAGCTGTTGATCAACCACTGTGTGAAGACATCTTCATAAAATTTACAGTGCTGAAGGAGGCCACCTGGCCCATCGAGTCCGCACCGGCCCCTGGAAAGAGCATTCAACCCAAGCCAACACCCCCACCCCATGCCCGCAACCCCACTCAACCTTTTTGGACACTAAAGCTAATTTATCACGGCCAATCCACCTAACCCACACATCTTTAGACTGTGTGAGGAAACCGGAACACCCGGAGGAAACCCACGCAGACACGGAAAGAACATGCAGACTCTGCACAGACAGTAACCCAAGCCGGGAATCGAACCTGGGACCCTGGAGCTGTGAAGCAACTGTGCTAACCACTATGCTACCATGCTGTCCTTTCCTGATGCATGTCTGGACTGCATCATCCGGAATCTGCGTTCCTTTTGTATTTCAGCCCCGGTTCATCTGAAAGTGTTCTTTTAGTTTATTTGATTAAGTATCTCTCTTAAAGGTCCCTACTGAAGACATCTCTTTTCAAGATCAGGAAACCGAGCTGGATGGGATGTAAAATATGATGTTAAAAAATTAGTTCATATGGGATGCATGTTGGTGCAGTGGTTAACACTGCTGCCTTGCGGCGCCGAGGACCCAGGTTCGGTCCTGGCCCCAGGTCACTTCCCGTGTGGAGTTTTCACATTCTCCTCGTGTCTGTGTGCATCTCACCCCAAAACCCAAAAGATGTGCAGGGAAGATGGATTGACCATGCTAAATTGCCCCTTAATTGGAAAAAAAAAGAATTGGGTATTTTAATTTTTTTTTAAATTAGTTAATTAAGTCTTATATGTTTTTCCTTTTACATATATGTGATGTTTCAGAATTACAAGAACAAATAGAAAACAGCTTACAGCTTGTGCGCCTACACTTCACAAAGGGATCTCTATAGTTGAGAGATTTAGCCTGTGGACATGCTGCCAACAAGAAACTGCTTTTCTGACTGTAGATTGCCTTCATGTGATCCATATGTATTCACTCATAAATGATAGATGACTTCTGCTGTCACTCAGTGATGCAGTTTCCTCCCTCAGTAATTCCCTCCACTCCGACATCCATCCAAAAAGACTTAAAACATATTTCATATCTTCAGGATTGTATGAAGCATTTCACACCAAATGTACTTGCTGTTGTCATGTAGACAGATGCAACAGCCAATTTACACACAGAAACAGTGGTGAAATAAATTGTGATGTCGGTTGTAGGATAAATAATTGACTGGGAGCCCAGCAGAACTTCATAATCTTCTTTATACCTGGGCCTCAGTTTAACATCAGACGAAAAATATTTTTCTAACGCGCTGAAGACCACTGGCAGCTAGATTTGTAGGAGTCTTGACTGTGAGTAGGCTGACCACTCAGCATACTCCTAAAGGCCAATGATGCACATGTGGCAATTGGCAAAGCCCCAGTCATAATCTCATCATACACAGTTGCTTTAAACGTTGCATTTACTATTCCAGGGTAACTGGGAACAGGTGAAACTTGCACGTGTAGGGTCATCCACAATTGCCAACTGCGCCTAGTTGTTGAAATAGGATGAAATCAGTTGCAAGGCTAGTATTTACAGCATAACTTCCGAATATAAATGGGGTTGTGGAGTTCTTCAGCTCTCCCTGCTTTGTTGTGATCAGAAAGATATTTCTTCTTCCGGGATTTCAGTTGTTTTTGAAGCTTTACAATTTGTCACTTTAATGCTGTTGAATGTATTTCACCTTGATGATTCATGTGGTGGTTCTCCACATCTTTTATCATGTTAGCTGTTCCTGTCTACTAGCTAAGGTTTGATCTTGACCACAAGTTACGTGGACTTCACTTTTACATAGAATCACAGGGACATAGAATGTACACAACAGTCCAAGTGGTCAATGCCAGTGTTCATGCTCTGCTCGAGCTTCCTTCCACTCCTATTTTTTTCACAAGGATTCCAATTAATAATGTGCCTCATAGCCACTTGTGCACTGTAGTTGCTGTTGTAATGCCAATTTCTGCACAGAAAGATCTCACAAATCATATTCTTCATCATTTGTGTTAGAAGCAACAGTGTTTGTCTGTTTTAATTATAATTCAAACCATCTTCTCACCAATTAGTTTAACTTCTGAAATCAACTCAGATAATTTTCCAAACTAAACTTCACTTTCAGGATGGTACGGTGGTGCAGTGGTTAGCACTGTTGCCTTACGACGCCAAGGTCCCAGGTTCGATCCCGGTCCCAGGGTCACTGTCCGTGTGGAGTTTACACATTCTCCTCGTGTCTCCGTGGGTCTCACTCCCACAACCCAAAGATGTGAAGGGTAGGTGGATTGGCTATGCTAAATTATCCTTAATTGGAAAAAATTATTGGGTACTCTAAATTTAGGATAAAAAATAAACTTCACTTTCATCTCCCCATATATGCCTCCAGTAGCATTTTCCATTTCTTTCCTAATTCTGTTCAACAGACTCACAAAGTTATAGCTTGTTTATTAAAAGCAAAAGCAGAATCAAAATGTAATTTCTGTTTATATAGAGGGACTCATTGGCAACACGTTAAAAATGGAAATCATACTCTGGTTGTCTTTATTTTGTTGCATGTGGAATATAGTCATGAATGACTTATTCAGATTCTTCTGTTTAAATAGTTTACTTAAATTTTTCTGTGCAGAGTTATTGAATTCCATGGTTACTAGAATTATTTCACTTTTGCTCAATGTTTCTACTTTTAACATTGTAAAGGAAGGCACGGTAGCACAGTGGTTAGCATTGTTGCTTCACAGCACCAGGGTTCAAGCCCCGTTTGGGTCACTGTCTGTGAGGAGTCCGCACGTTCTCCGGGTGCTCCGGATTTCCTCCCACAAATCCCGAAAGACATGCTTGTTAGGTGAATTGGGCTTCTGAATTCTCCCTCAGTGTATCCGAACAGGCGCTGGAGCGTGGCGACTAAGGGATTCTCACAGTAACTTCATTGCAGTGTTAATGTAAGCCTACTTGTGACAATAATAAAGATTATTATTAAGGAAGATTATAAAACAGAAGACTCTGCCACCTTGTGGCAATTATCTGGAATTGCACTTCAATTGAAATCCGTTTGCGTGTCAAAAAACCCCGCCATTTATATAGCACTTTTCAGGACCACAGGATAACCTAAAGGCTTTACAGCCAATTAAATACTTTTAAAGTTTAGTCACTGATGTAGAGAAATGTCAGTCTTGAGGTTGGGAAACGTGATTTATTAATGGGTGTCCTTGGACAAAATCAAGAGGAATGGGGGACGGGGGGGGGGGGACGAGTGTGGAGGATTAACTCTGGCAGAGACTAATGGGTCTATAATACTCTTTATTATCATCACAAGTAGGCTTACATTAACGCTGTACTGCTGTGCTGCCCAGGTCTAAGGGTGTGAGGTGGAAAAAGGGGACAAAAATAAGTGGAATATAGCACTTTCCGTGTCCTCAGTCTACCCAAAAAGCGTTTCTACAGAAGCAAAATACTATGGATACTGGAAGCACAGTGCCAGGGTCCCGGGTTCGATTCCTGCTTGGGTCAGTGAGCTGAGTCTGCATGTCCGTCACCCCCCCCCCCCCCCCCCAATGTCTGCATGTCCGTCACCCCCCCCCCCCCCCAATGTCTGCATGTCCGTCACCCCCCCCCCCCAATGTCTGCATGTCCGTCCCCCCCCCCCCCCCCAATGTCTGCGTGGGTACCTCCGGGTACTCCGGTTTCGTCCCACAAGTCCCGAAAGACATGCTATTAGGTAATTTGGACATTCTGAATTCTCCCTCTATGTACCCAAACAGGCGGAAGAATGTGGTGACTAGGGGCTTTTCACAGTAACCTAATTGTAGTGTTAATGTAAGCATACTTGTGACACTAAGAAAGATTATTATTAAATCTGTAATTAAAATGTGCTGTGTATTTCCCGCATTCATTTTTGTCCCAAAGTAACTCAGCCAATTAAATACTTTTGAAATATAATCATTTTTGGCATATAAGGCAGTTTGCACACAAGAACATCCTATGTGAAAGTGCTCAGGTTAAATGCATTCAAATGTGGGCATGGCACATCATGGAAAGGAAAATGCAGGTTCACGTCCACAATCCAAAGACATGCTTGTGGTTCTAGCGAGAATGGAAAGGGGGTAGCAGAGGGCAAGTCCCTTCGCATTTCCTTCATAGATCTCCTAACAGTTTGTGGGCAAAGAAAAATGGCAGACGCCCGGATCTACCGGGTGTGTTAACTACTTGCTTGGCTGTAAACTGAGCAATGATGGATGAAACTATTCCAATTTGCAATGAAACAGGTGGAAATGATTGACTTGAGCTTGGCAATAAATCATACAAGGTATTTGTAATGGAGACGACCACAACACAGAAGCATAACAAAAGTATAGTCAGTTTTGGGAATTGTCTCCTTAGATGAGCGGAATTGTGTAACAATATTGCCAATGGCTGCTGTTCCGTGAGGGCACCTTTTTTATGCGATTAACACTCTTAGGAGGTCGGGGTGTTATTCTTCCCAGCCGGCTTCTGCACCGTGCACTCTTGACTAGCTCTAATTCCCATTCATTTCCGGCATCACTGCAACATTTCCGCTCACTCCCTGGACTGTGGAACATTGGGAATCTTTCTAAGCAACAAATCCAACATGTCGAATCTCTTCGAGAGTGAAGACTGATATTAGTGTTTGAATATTGTACCGCTCCAGTGTTTGGGACTCGTTCTATGTGGCTGTTTAATTTTCATTGGAGGTAAATGAGGGGAGAGGCTAGGACCTTGTAGAAGGGCTGTCTGTGCTTTCACTCTTTCCGTTGTCGTTGCAGAGGACTTTGGCGAGCCGATCCCGTTTAATTTATGTCACTCCCCTGTGGAATAAATCTTTTACACTTTAACCATTTCCCGCAGTTGGGACGTTTCTTTTGTGGGAGGGGGCAGCGGTTGTCGGCCTGTCTGCAGTGAGAGTGTCGCTGTTGGTGGTGCCTGGGACAAAGTGGGACGACCGGAGGTAACAGCAACACGGCGCCGTCCAGAGACTGGAACGCCTCTGTCTGCACAGGACTTCAGGCATCGCCCATCTCCATCCCAAAGCAGATTTAATGCGTTTGCCATGGCGCTTCTTGGTCCCTGAAAAGAGCATGCGAGGTGGCTAACAATTCATTAACTAGAGAAGCTGTGCCTCTGAGACAATCCCTCCATTGTGTCGAGATGATTTAGATAGCAACGATTTCAATGTCCCAAGATTCTTGTCACGTATCACCATCCTTAATCATTTTGCCAAGAATCCATGGATTATCTCTTTAAAATGAGCTCTTAAGTTAAACCTTGCTTAAAGGCGTGAAGTGCACAAACCAGGACGGATAGTGTGTAATAGGCTTCTGACAGGATATCTTCAGCTCACGTTCTGAATAGTGAAAAATCATTTGACATTTCTTATCCATGTAAACTCCAAGCATTATTGCCACGTTCTTTTTTTTTGGGTGGGGGGGGGGGGGGGGGTGGAATGGTAGTAGCCACTTCTGTCCAAAGGCTGCTGCTGAGATTAAGCTTTGTTTTAGAAAAATAGATGCAAAGAGCCAGGGGAAGTCCAGCTTTTGGGTAAAGAGGCCGCACAATTAAACCAATGGGAGCGATTGATGTCACTGAACCTGGGAAAGTGCCTAAAACAGACCGGAATTTGTGCTAGTATTTTCCATTCGGGAGAATGGTGAGGTTGTGTGAAATCCTTCAGATTTTAATTATGACTAGAGATTTTTAAAAATCTTTTAATTTGTCTCTTTAAACCCATCTTTAAATCGCCCTCTATTTTGCTTGCTGTATATGGTTTTACATTGAATTCATTATTCTAACTTGCACGACCTGGTTTAGACTGTGCGTGCCTCAGGCTGATTTGTTCAAGATATATGCGGTTGCTTTCCCTGTTGATTTGATTTGTCACGTGGCTGAGGTAGAGTGAAAAGTATTGTTCTGCATACTGTCCAAGCATGAAAAAATATAGGACATACCATATACAATGTAAATACATAAGACATAGGTTGAAATACACAGGGTGTAGTGTTACTCAGTAGAGAAGATGCCTGGAGATCAGTCGATCAACATGAGGGTCATTCAGGAAGGAGTCTGGTAACAGCAGGGAAGAAGCGGTTTTTGAATCTGTTAGTCCATGTTCTCAGACTTTTTGCATCTCCTGCCCGATGGAAGAGAGAATAACCCGATGGGAGGGGTCTTTGATGATGAAGACTGCTGCAATGTTTCAGGATTTAACATGCAGAAGCCCACAAATGTCTGTGGGGAGGTGTAAGTAATGAACGTGAGCACAAAATACAAGCCAACAACATTATGGTTTGAAAATAATTAATCTTTTTATATCTTGTTTTACAGATGATGGAAATGCTTAACATAGAGGAGGTATGTATCTTATAAATATGATTTTTCAGACTGAGGAGCTTGGCAGTCTTTTGCTATCCTTATGTTTGCACCAGTCTGATGACAACACCAAAACAGAATGTGTGCATGGTTAATCTGGAAGATATTATTTGCCAGTGCAGAGGTCTTCTCAACCTGTTTACGTACAGTACAAGCAAAATCAGCAATTTGCTGGACAATTTGTTCCATCAGTGAAATTGCTAATGATAAATGATTGGCATCATGTTTGCAGTACCAAGGAAGTGTTACACTATCAGAGGTGCCTTCTTTCATTCGAGATATTAAACCAAAGACCCATTAACTCGAAGGTGGACGTAAAAGATCTTGCACACTATTGAAGAGAAGCTGGTATCCTGACCAATATTTCTCTCTCAATCGACATCATAAAAACAGATTATCTGGTCACTATCACACTTGTTGCTTGCTGTGGACATATTGGTGCCAAATTTCCTTCATCAGTGATTACATTTCAGTAGAACCTAGTTGGTTGTCAAGTGCTTTGGGATGTCCTAAGATAGTGAAAGCAGTTATAAAAATTTAAATCTTTGTTGACTCAATTGAAAATGCATGGCACATGGATTTATGACATTGTATCACTTATAATTGGCATTTTCTGGACAAGGATAATTTACATATCCAGAAGATTTGCCAAACATTTTAAAATGGACAGTGCCCCATTAAGTATTTTGCATTTAATTCTCCCTATATTAGAAATACATCAGCAGCAGGGCCTCTGGAGGCCTCAGGCTTTGAAGGGACTTCTTGAGTCATAAAACAGTGACAACAAACATAGTTCGATGCTGTTATCTGTCCTTTTAGCTTCTCACCTCTTCCATGGCTCGGAGTAGGATGGGATATGTACATACGTGAGTGTGCCATACGTACTTCTATATCTTAAAAAATAGATTGTAAAACTGCTTCAAGCAGCGGTTGTGCAATACTGCCTGAGGCTTTGCTGCTGTGAGGGTTCATCACGTTTGCATTCTAGGATAGATTCTGTAGCAACTGACCAAGATAAAAACAACTGCATGCACAAAGTTTCTCAGTGATGTTCCCTGATTTTGTGCTTGGCCAGAGTAGGTACAGATAGTAGTATACATTTTTTAAAAAAACATTGCAAGTTCCTGCTCGTGGCCAGATAAAATGATTGCAGCTGGATGCAGAGGTTGTCTTCATATTGGTACCTGGGATGGTCTTGATTTTGGAGTCATGGCAGAAACCCACATTTTGAGGATGATGAAGAGGCAAAACAGGATGGGTACTGTGCCAAAAAGACAAGCCTGTTTGAACATCTGGTTTTGGCATGCAATGTTGGTTCAATTAGCTGTAACTTGAACTTGCATGGAGACACACAAACCCGCAGGTTTAGTACGCTGAGTACATGCATGGAACAGTAGGTGCGGGCTCCTTGTGCTCACTTCCAATGTGGGAGAAATTTTACTTCCACTAAAGTTGGAGAGTGTGCTGGCTGACACACAGCAGCACATTTCAGGATGGCTCAGGAACCAAGGGAACAGACACTCACATTCTTGCAACTGAGGTTCTGGTGGAGGTTCAGCGTAGGAGTGGGTGAGGAATCTGCCTCACCTTCCTGCAGCAGCTGATGCTGCTCTGTCTGGGCTTACTAGATTGGTTTCTTCTGATGATTCCTGTAAGGTGTCTAATAAGTAAAATCCTCACAGAATTTCCAGAATAAAGGAGTGTTGAAGACTTAAATTATCCCAGAATTGTGTTTCAGATGTTCTATTCAAATCTCTGCCAGCAAGCAAACAGTATAGATAGGTGCTTGGTAGTACAGAACTTGAGAATTGCTGAAGAGAGACATGTTGCCAAATTTCTTTGTCTGGTACTCAAGACAAATGCCAAATTTCAAACTATTACAATTTATTGTACAGGAGAAAGGGATGGTGATTGGTTGACAAGTCGAGTGATTGGCCAAGGCTTTGCCATGGAGAAAGCAACCTGCAAGCTCCCTAGGAATTAAAAAAGGCCCAAAGCTTGAACACATTCTTTTTGTTTGCAGAGAATTAGCCTTTTGTGTATGAATGTATGGACCTAGCAAGTGTAAACTTTACAAGCTGAACTGATTCGGAAATTGGTTGTTTGTGTAGGTATTAATGCACTTGGGAGGTCTTACTTTTACATAAAAGGTGACACTACTTAGTTCTCAAAATCCTCTGTAATTACACATTTACTCCGAGAAGACATTATTGAGCAGTGACAAGTAATTTAATTGGCAATCACCTGTTTAACAGTTCTCCAGGTGGCTGTTCCTGGTGCAAGTATCTACTCTTAACAAGATGCCTTTGTACTAAACCACAAACTGGTATTTCAGATTAAGAACCCATTTGGAAGCTTTTTGTAACTAAAATTCCAAGGAAAATCACCCTCTTCCATTTATATACGACTGTCAATTACATCAGTGTATCCCAAAGTGCTTCACAGCTAATGAAGTATTGTTATATCAGTAAATACCACAGACAGTTTGCATACATCAAAATCCTACAACAGCAGCAAGATAGAGGAAAGTTTGGGGAAGCTGAATGAAGAGGATAAATGGGGGAGGCAGTGGAGTAGTGGCATCGTCACTGGACTAGCAATCCAGAGTAATGTTCTGGGTACCAGGGTTCGAATCCTGCATGGTGAAATTTGAATTCAACAAATATCTGGAATTAGTCTGAAGGTGACCATGAAACCAGTGTCGATTGTCATAACCCATCTGGTTCACAAATGTCTTTTCGGGAAGTATATCTGTTGTCCTGACCTGGTCTGGCCTACTTGCAACTCCAGATCCACAGCAATGTAGTTGACTCAGCTGGTCCAGCCAGCGACCCCCCCCATTCCATGAATAAATACATTTTAAAATACTGACCAGGACACCTCCCTGCTCTTCAAATTATGCTGGAGGATATTTTATATATGCTGGTGATGGCAAGAGGATTTCAATTTGATGTCTGACCCGATTGTGTTCAAGATTCTGGAGAACCTCTTCTAACTCAAGAGTCTAGATGTTTTTTTAAAAATGTATTCATTCATGAAATGTGGGCAATGCTGACTAGGCCTTTTATTGCCCATCCTTAATTGCCCTTAAAACAGTATTGCTGTGGAGCCTTCTTGGAACCACTGCACCCATCATGCTATTAGGGAATTCCAGGATTCTGATAGAGCTTAAAGGAACAGCAATATAGTTCCAAGTCAGGATCATGTCTGAGACTTGGGAGGGTGGCGGTGCTCCTCTGCTGCTCTTGTAGGTTTTGGAAGGTGCTGTTAAAGGAGGCTTGGTGAATTGCTGCTGTGGATAGTGCAGATAGTACGCATTCTGCCACTGTATCTGTGGTGGAGGGTGTGAATGTTTAATGATTGCTACCCCTCTGGTCAAGACTGGTAATGACATTGTAGGACAATAACTTTCCTCTCCCAAAGGGTTGTTACCAGAAAATTGCCAATGCAGAAAATCTCAACTAGAACACCAGTAGCCAGCAAACATTCTTGATACAGGTTAAATACCCCAAATGATCAAAAAGATCACTGTTGGGAGTTCACAGTACAATTGAAGTAAAATATAATGAAATGATAAATTCAAGTGGGGAAAAAGACAGCTGTACTGGCAAATTGGCAAGTGGATTGGCTGTAAGTGCGCAGTGTAAGGGGCAGTGTGCGAACGTGTGGAAGAGGAGAAAGTTAGGATCTACATTGTGATTAATGTAAGAATTCCAGATGTATTGTATTATATGTATTTGGTGCAGTTAAAATGCTGGTGCTAGTGTGCGAGACTGCTGCAGTCCTGCTATAAAATAGATCCTAGTTTGAAAGGCAGATATATTTTGGGAGCAGGGGTGCAATTAACACATCATAAAAAGTTTAAGCTAATGGAATGTGGTTTTGATTAAGGAGATTCTCTGTGGAGTTAATCAGATTTCAGCTTGGTGAGATGTCAGTGCTGGGGGGAGCAACAGCATCAGGCATTTTGCAGAAAGCAGTTCAGTTGTGAACTGAATGAAGCTGTCACCAGAGCGAAGCAGTTTGCTCTCATGGCGGTTCAGTTAAAAAAGTTTTTAAAAGTTAAAAAAGATCAGTGCAGACTTGTCTGAGAACAAGGGGAGCTGAAACAGCTTCTGAAGATATACAGCCAGTTTCTGCATGGTTCTGTCAAGAGTCAGATCTGGTCTTTAAAGCAGTGTCAAAAGATCTCTTTTTCTCAAACACAATCTCTTTAAAGCAGGTATTCCCATGTGCTAATGGTAGTTTAACAGTGGATTGAGAGCTGAGATGGTTTCCTTGTTTGAGTGGGAATAAAGATAGCAGCTAAGGGTACTGTATTGAACAGCATTGTTTAAGGGGCAACTACAAGTTATTTTCTGGTGTGATGTTAAAGATATTTCACAAAGGGTTATTAATAAAGTTTGTTTTAAGATACCATATCCATAATTATTTGTGTAATCACTCCTGGAGAGGGGTATCTTTTCCTCAGTTTTATAAAATTAAAATACAATATTGGGGTTTCTGTGCAGAATCCAAGCCATTGTTGAGGTCAGGCTAGGATTGTAATAACATAGTAAGGTAATACAATTCATGTAATCCAAATAAATGGTAGAGCTTCAGTCAAATGGAATGCCCCTATAATATGGGCGAAGCCATGGACAACTACTAGTGTCCTAGATAACCATATGTGCAGTAAGTATTGCCAACTGCAGAGACTTGAGCTCCAGGTTTCAAAGCTCAGGTGGCACCTGGAGTCACTGCGGTGCATTCACAAGGCTGACAGCTATGTAGGTAGCACGTTGAAAGAGGTGGTCACACTGCAGCTTAAGGGTCTAGAGGCAGAGGGTAATGGGTGACCACCAGGCAATCCAAGAGAACTAGGCAGGTAGTGCAGAAGTCCCCACGGCTCCTGCTCAGAAATCAGCTTTCTATTTTGAAAGCTGGAGAGAGTACTGGTACTTCAGAGTGCATGAACGGCTCGGCTGTACAAGAGGGGAGGAAGGAGGGAAGAACAACAGTGAAAGGGGATTAATTTGTTAGGGGACCAGACAGGCGTTTCGGTGGCCGTAGATGTGACTCCAGGAGGGTTATGTTGCCTCCCTGGTACCAGGGTCAAGGATGCCAGAAAGTGGCTGCAGGAATTATTTTGGGGGGTGGGTGAACAGCCAGAGGATATAGTCCACATTGGTACCAATGACTTAGGTAGGAAGTGTGATGGGGTCCAGCCACCAATATTTAGGGAGCTAGGCAAAACATTAGCAAGCAGGACCTCAAAAGGTAGTAATCTCTGGATTACTCCCAGTTCCACACAAACACGACAACAGAAATAGAAAGAAAATGCAGATATGAATATGTGGCTCAAAAGGTGGTGCAGGAGGGAGATCCCTGAGACAGGCTCTGGAGGAGGTGGCACTGTACAAGCCAGACGGGTTGCACCTGATGACAGCTGGGACAGAGTGTTTTGCTAGTATCGTCAGGGGAACTAACTCAACAGGGGGTGTGGGAACCAAGAGGAAATATGAGAGGAATACCAGGATGCACAAAATATTTGGGGGTTGTGGGGAAAGTGGGGGGGGTGGAAAAGGGAGAGAGAGAGAACAGAAAGTACTAGTATAGAAAATAGCAGGTTTAAGTCAAAATTATATCTAAATCAGAGTTACAGTGCATCAATGTGAAAGAACGAAAGAAAGCAAATAAGATTGGGAAGTTAAAAACATAGATTGCATTGTGAAAATAGGATTTGTGGTGATGAGAGAAACCTGGCTCAAGGAAGGCCATGATTGAGAGTTAAATATTCCTGGGTGCGAGGTGTTCAGGAAGGAAAGGGGGCCATAGTTGATTAGGGAGAGCATTGCAGTGCTGGAGAAAGAGGATGTCAGAGGATTCAAGGACATAATCAATTCGGCTATAGCGAATTCAAAAAAAAAGGGTGCAATTACAATGTTTGGTGTAGTCTATAGACTGCCTAGTGACAAGGATGTAGAAGAAAACAATTATAGAGATGCAAACATTAGAGTAGTTTCGATTGGGGGACTTGAATTGAATTAACCCGAATGTAGACTTGGGACAGTTGTAGTGTAAAGGGCAAAGAGGGGCAAAAAAAATTAACTAGAGCTTCCTGGATGAAAAAGGAGATAGAAATTAAGATAAGGAAGAAAAAGTGTGTTTATGACAGGTGTCAGGTAGAACATACAGTTGAGAACCAAGAGGATTATACAACGTTTTGAGGGGAGGTGCAAAAGCACATTGGAGAAGTGAAGTGGGATTGAGAAAAAAGTCTGGCAGCCATGATAAAGAGGAATCCCAAAGTCTTCTATAGACATATAAATAGTTTTTTAAAAAAAGGTAGAGTGATTAGGGATCGAAAAGCAGATTTATACATGGATGCAGGGGCAAAGCTGAGATATTAAATTGATACTTCCCTTTACTTAGATAGATGCTAACCAGGATATGGTGAGTTGAGGAAATTCTGTGCCTGGAAGTGTTGAATAGACAGCTGGTACTGCAAGCTGACAAGGCACCGGGACCAGATGAGATGCATCCAAGGACTTTGAAGGAAGCGAGTGGAAATTATGGGGATGCTGGTCATAATCTTCCAGTCTTAGAGACTCTGGGGAGCTGCCCGAGGACTGGAGAGATGCAAATGTTATGGCTTTGTTCAAAAAAGGTTCTAAGGTAGCTCTATCAATTACAGACCAGTCAGTTTATCATCAGCAGTGGACAAGTAAGAGCCAACATGG
Source organism: Scyliorhinus canicula (assembly GCF_902713615.1). NCBI lineage: Eukaryota > Metazoa > Chordata > Chondrichthyes > Carcharhiniformes > Scyliorhinidae > Scyliorhinus > Scyliorhinus canicula. The sequence continues at coordinate 143,220,097 of NC_052156.1, forward strand.
ATTTCTAAAAGGGAAATAATGTTTAACTTGGAAGAGGTAACAGAAAGGGTCAATGAGGAATATGCTGTTGATGTGGTGTACTTGGACTTTGAGAAGGCATTCAATACAATGCTACACAATAGACTTGAGGAATAGCTCATGGAATTAGAAGGACAGTGGCAACATGGACACAAAATTGGCTGAATAATAGGAAGCAGAGTGTAAAGTGGTCAGTGGATATTTTTCAGGCTGTCAGAAAGTTTGTAGTGGTGTTCCCCAGGAATCTGTTTGGGACCCTTTCTTTTCCTGATATACACAAAGGATCTAGATCTTGGTGTACAGGAGACTATTTCAAAATTTGCATATTATACAAGACTTGGAAGTATTGTAAACTGTGAAGAGGACAGTGTAGGACTTCAGAAGGACATGGTCAAGTTAGGGGAGTGGCCAGATAGGCAAATGAGGTTCAATGCGGAAAAGTGCAAGATGACGCATTTTGGCAGGATTTATCATGGAGAGACAATATAAATAAAGGGTAAAATTCCTAAAGGGGTGCAGGAGCAGAGGTGCCTGGGTGACGTACATATATCATTGAAGATGGAGAGAACGTAAAATAGTATTCCGGTCCTTTTTAATAGGGACATAGAGCACAAGAGAAAGGTGATTATGCTGAACTTATACAAGACACTACTTAGACCTCAGCTGGATTATTGTGTACAGCACTAAACATCACACTATAGGAAGAATGTGAATGCACGGAGAGTGCAGATGTTTACAAGAATGGTTTCAGGAATGAGAAACTTCAGTTATGAGGATAGATCGGAGGTTGGTACTGTTCTCCATGGAGAGAATGCGGCTGAGGAGATGATGAAGATATTCAAAATTGTGAGGGGGCTGGAGAGTAGGTAGGGAGAAACTGTTCCTGCTTGTGAATGGACCAAGAGCAAGAGGGCACAGACTTACGGTGATTTACAAAAGCAGATGTGATGTGAGAATAACTTTTTCACATGGGTGGTTTGTATCTGGATTGCAATGTCTGGAAGGGTGGTGGTGGCGGGTCCAATTGAGGCATTCAAGAGGGCATTAGATGATTACTTGTACAGAAACAGTATGCACGTGTACAGGGTAAAGCCATAATGCTGGTTTGGAGAACCAGTGGGCCTCTTTCTGTGACATAACAATTCTGTGATAATATAAGCTTGGCTCCTTCTTCTGCATATGGCTCGGCACCCACTGCCTATACTGCGTGCTCAGAGAATGGCGAAGACCCCAAAGAAAACTGAAGCTTAAACCCATATTTGTGCACTGCATCAATTATAAATAGATCTCAGATATGCAAGTGTTTAGAACGATAGGTTGTTAGTCACACTATCTGTGTGGATGACATTTCCAGGCATTTTGTTAACCATACAAATATGTGGCATTACAGAAATAAAACAATGCAGTTTGTTTGAATAGTATTGGCCGTCAGGAAAACCCTGAATTATGTGTGAGGTCTAGGCAGCTAATTTTGTTCCAAGACAACAAAAAAGTAAAAGCATTGATAGTTTGCACATTTTGGTCAAAGCATGATAATTTGTCATTGATGTAGCTGAATTGATAGCTGTTCAAATTAAAACATCATAAATAGAATCGATTAGCTTGTAAATTGTTCCTTATTAAACAATTCGCCATAAATAAGCATCACAATTATAGAAAGATTAAGTGTCGTCTTTTTTTCTCCCACATTCCATCGAAAGTGGTCACACAAGGAAGTTTTATTATTCTGAATTATCCATTTCTCTGTTGAGAAACAGCATCAAGTGTTCACATTCATTATGGCACAGGTTCAATGCACAGTAAAGTTGACTCTACTCCACCCTATTAAAGTGCCTCAATTCCAACCTCTGAAGAATGGAAATCTCTGGACTAATGTCACCATTGTGCACCACCAATTGCTCTAGCCTGAGTGAGGTTGTTAATTTAGTACCAAGTTGATTAACAGGCATTTTTGCACTGCAGTCCCATATCCAACCTGTTCAAACTAATTTCATAGAATTAAGACAATAGCACAAAAATAGGCCATCTGACCCAACAATGTTGGCATTTATGCTGCACTGAGTCTTTGTGTCCTTAGTCACTCAGTACAACCCTCTGTTCCCTTCTGATCTAGCCTCTGCTTATATTGCATTTATACCATTCATCTCAATTACTTCCCATCAAGTTCCACATTCTCACCACTCTACGGGTAAAAGGTTTCTTCTTTCCCGATTTGATTTCTTGGTACCTTATATTGATGGCCTTCAGTTTTGCTATTCTATACAAATGAGCAAGTAGTGTTTCCATCAGAACCATCCATAATTGATTCAGTATAAAGACTGTACATCTATTAGGTCCCCCATCTCCTCTTTTCAAAGGAAAAGAAACCCAGCCTGTTCATCTCTGCTCAATGGGTATAACCTCAGTCCACATCCAAATGCAGATGACCTGGACAATATCCAGGCTTGGGCTAAAAAGCGGGAAGTAACATTAACAGATACACACACACAAATGCCAGACAATGACCATCTCCAAGAGAGGATCAAACTATTGCCCTTTGACATTCAGTGGCACTACCATCACAGAGTTCCCCACCATCAACATCCATATCATTGACTAGAAGCTGAAGTAGCATATAAATAAAAACGGTGGCTTCAAGAGCAGGTCAAAGGTTAGGAATACTACAGCGAGTAACTCGCTTCCTGACTCCCCCAAGACTGTCCACCATCTACAAGGCACAAGTTAGGAGTGTGATAGAATACTCTTCATTTGCCTGGATGAGTGAAGCTCAGACAACAGGACAAATCAGCCCACTTGATTGGTACCCCTTCTACAAACATTCAATCCCTATACCACGGCCGAATAGTGGCAGCAGTATGTACATTCTACCAGATGCAGGAACTCACCAAAGTTCCTCAGACAACAGGCTCTTGCGCACACCACCCTCTGGATGATCCCCTCCAAGTCACTCACCATTCTGACTTGGAGAAATATCACCGTTCATTCACTGTCACTGGGTCAACATCCTGGAACTCCCTCCCTAACAGCACTGTAGATGTACCTACACTTCAGGAACTGTAGCGGTTCAAGGCAGCACCCTCCCATGGGCAACAAATGCTGGCCTAGCCAGCGATACACCCACAACCCGTAGATGATTTAAAAATGAACAATGCCTGTATCCTCTTCAGTATCTTTAGCGGAAATAGTACCCTAGGCCCAATCATCTCCAGCTGCTTCATCAATAACCTACATTCCATCATAAAGGTCAGAAGTGGGGATCTTTGCAGATGATGGCACAATGTTCAGCATCATTTGTGACTCCTCAAATAACGAAGCAGTCCACGTACAAATGCAGCAAGACCTGGACAATATACAGGCTTGGGCTGTCAAGTACCAAGTTCCATTCACGCCATACAAGTGCCAGGCAATGACTATCTCCTACAAAAGAGGATCTAACCATCGCCCCATGACATTCAATTTGCATTACCATTGCTGAATCCCCCACAATCAACATCCTGGGGGGTTACCATTGATCAGAATCTGAAGCAGCCATATTAATATTGTGGCTACCAAGGCAGGTCAAAGGCAACGAATCCTACAGCGAGTAACGCATCTCCTGACCCCCCCCAAAGCCTGTCCACCATCTAGGCACAAGTCGGAGTAATGGAATACTCTCCACTCGCCTGGATGAGTGCAGGTCCAACAACACAAGAAGCTTGACACCATCCAGGGCAAAGCATCCCACTCGATTGCTCCCCCTTCCACATTCAAATCCTCTACCACCGACGAACAGTGGCAGCCGTGTACCAACTACAAGATGCACTGCAGTAACTCGCCAAGGTTCCTTAGACAGCACCTTCCAAACCACAACCACTACCATCTAGGACGATGGCAGCAGATATCTGGGAACCCCACACCCAGAGGTTCCCTTCCAAGTTACTCACCACCCTGATTTGGATATATAATCGGCATTCCTTCGCTATGGTTGGGGCAAAATCCTGGAACTCTCCCTAACAGCACAGTGGGTGTACCTACACCACAGGGATTGCGGCGGTTCAAGAAGGCAACTCCCCACCACCTTCTGAAGGGCAACTCGGGATGGCAATACATGCTGGCTTAACCTAAAAAAAAAATTATAATATAGCAGCCAGAACTGTACACAGTACTAAGTATGGTCCAAGAATATCTCTAGAAATTCCGTGTCTGCGGGGTCTCGCCCCATCCCAACCCCCACCCCTCCAACCCAAAAATGTGCAGGGCAGGTGGATTGGCCACACTAAATTGCCTCAATTGGAAAAAAACACTTAAAAATACTTCAGTATATCTCTATAGAAATAAGCCAATTAATCCAATTTAACATTGATTTTTCTAATTTTTTTGATCAAAAATATGACTTGTGCAAAATCTTTAATGTCATCTTCTAATTTGTTGCATCCTCAGTATTTATATTGTTATAAAAAATAACACCAAAATGTTCATATCATTTTATTAATTATGTTACACATTTTACAGAAGAATTACATTTTCCAATATAAATTAAGATCAAAATTTTTTTTTTCCAATTAAGGGGCAATTTAGCATGGCCAATTCACATAACCTGCACTTTTTGGGTTGTGGGGGTGAGACCCATGCAGACACGGGGAAGAATATGTAAACTCCACACGGACAGTGACCTGGGACCTCAGTGCCGTGAGGCCACAGTGCGAACTACCATGCCGTCCCTACAGAAGAATGAACTCTGACAAAGTTTGAATGAGAAGTCTTTAATTTCTGAGGTATTTGACTACAAAAGGGACTGATGAGCATCACCCCTTTGCTTAAACCTCACCTAGTTACACAAACTCATTGATGGTAGTCTTCTAGTGCATCAAAATGAATGAACTGAATTGATTCAATGAATTGCCACTAAAAACACAGATCCGAAATGCCCATTCCACATAATACTTTTAAATGCATCTAACCTGATCCCAATTGACACAATGCAATTAGTATTTATCTTAGTCCGTACCATATGCATTTTATAACTTGATTCCAATAAATCCTCCATCGAAACAGATGATGGTTGATTAAAGCCTACCCTAGAAAAATAAAATGAAGACAAAGCTTTATGAAACATTAGCAAATAACCTGCACTCTGTGGGTGGGTTTAAACAGCATTTTTTAATTCCATTATTGGAATGCAGGATATTAAGAATTGTGCAGATTTCTACATAAAGACATAAAAAATAAAACAAACTGCAGGTTTGCCGTTTGACAATTTTTCATTTTAGTTCTATGCCCAACATATCTTGTTGATCCTCAAATCCAATAATAATTGCAAACTTTGCAAATTACATGATCAACTGACAAGTGTATATCTTAACTGAATTTAATGTGTTGTTGACATGCGTTGATAAATCTTTGTTTTTCTTGTGCTAACCAATGGAGGTACTTGAAGGTAACTGCTCATTTTACCCATACCAAATTAAAAAAGGAAGCTCTACAGGAGATTTGTGAGCTCTTCCTGTAAAATGACAAACTACTGTATGAAGAACAAGATATGAACTGTGAATTTGCAAGAGTACCATCAACTTGTGTACCACAGGAGGTCACATTTGCTTTCCATTGAGTTACAGAGTCACAAGCAAGATTTTTTTTTTGTAGAAAAACTTTCTTCCAGAAGGAAAGAGAATGCATTTCCAGCTTCCTGAAGTTGCTTCTCGTAGATGAACTGCTGAGCTGTACTGTGAACATTTTGTAAATGTGTACAACAAGAAATACAGAAGCTGAAAGCTTGAAACAGATTTTTGCTCTCCTTTGCAGTGACTGTAATATGTATTCATACTGAATATAAACTGGAATTTTGTATAGTTGTAACATCTCCATTTGTCACAAGATTAATTTTATGGTGTCATTATGTAAGCTATTAACTAATATCTTAAAATGTACATATTAGAACACAAACAGATGGCAAATTATAGAGGTAACTGCATATCATAGTTCATCTGTCATTCATGATCAATACTTATGTAACTATCTTCAACTGGCATTGGTGTTTTTTTTTATTTTGTCTATTATTTATTCTTAAACGGTTTTCTAAAATGTACCAACTTACTTGAAAAGATTAGCCTACTTCAGTTATTTGTAATCATAATTCTGATATGTTACCAGAATTGTGATGCAGTTTGACAAATAGCACATATTACAATTTGCGTAAGTAGTAAAGATTAAAATAGCTGTTTGTTCAAGTAAGTTATTCACTATATTGTAATATGTATTCATTTAATGTATTTTGACAGGTTGAAGCTATGTGAAGCTTTCATTAGTACAGAACATCATTTGCAATGATCCATGCATTTTTAAAGTATTTCTAACATTAAAATTAAACATTTTCTTAATGCCAGCTATATTGGTCATAATCCAACCCCACTAAAACCTCATCTAACCTATGTAAAAAAAATTCAATACGAGATTCAACCCTAAGAAACAGCAAAACACCGATGTACAGATGTGTAAAAGGGGGTTGTGTTAATATAGGCTATATCTTAGTGAAGAACAAACATCTGAGGGAACAATTACTTGTGACCAGCACTGTAAATATGTTCCAACTTCTTCCAGTCAAGCTGTAAAGATTTGTGTTCAAAAATCAAAGTTAAGAGCTGGATTGTTCCAACAGAAAACTAATCCACATTATTAAATACAGAAATTGTATTAAGTGAGAAAGTTAGAAACAATGTGGACTACATCAGAGAATGAAGGTGTAAAATAGTTTAACAGGCAGGAACTGTGTGTACTCAAGATTAGAATTAAAATATACAATATAGAGGGGAAATAATACACCATGCACAAATATCACAAGCAGCTAAAAACTTATAACCTTACTTCAACTTGTTTTGGTTGGCTGATAGTTAACTCTGTTTACAAAATGTAGCAAAGGTACGTCAGCAGGCAGGGGGCAAATGGGAGGAGCAAAATTATGAGGGAATTCACATTTTGTGCCACCTGATCAATCCACATTTAAGAGAAACTTGCCAACCTGGCCATGTGATTGTAAGCAAAATGCAAGAAAACATGAGTGAATGAAGATGATTTTTGATAATTCTCCCACTATTGTTCAGCAATACAAAATGTGCATCTCTATGAAGATGCACAATGCTGCATTGACGTTTTCCAAAAGGGTTAATATATCTGTTGCATACTTCAACCATGAGCTTTAGATGGTATCTTAAGACTTTGCCTTTTAAGAGCTGCATTCACAACCAACCTTTTGTGCCCTTTTTTTTTAAGAACCTGCTTCACAATAGAGCTTTCAAGTGTGTTTACCTGTATGCCTTTGCAGTGGCATAACTAGGATTTGCTGCTGTTTTGTGCCTGTGATGTGTTGTGCCAAAATGCTTATACATGGTTACATGCTGTGCAATTATGTTTTCCGTCAGGTTTTTTGTTTAAAAATGCCTGATTTTCTGCTAGTGCTCTATCCACTGACAGATGCCTAGAAGGTGGCAAAAGCACGGAAGATCTATCCAATAAAGTGTAAATCAGTGGTCTTCAAACTTGTATTGTAGCCCAGCAAAAATTGATACATTTCTTTGATCAGACCTTGTGTAAAACGTATGAAAGGATTTGAAAGCCTTATAGGGCAGCCTCAAATATTGTAAAAAACACTATTTACTAATGGTTTAACATTTGTAAAATCAAAACTTCTATTGTCTTTCATCGTGCCTATCTCTCATTCTAACACCTGCCAATTGTGTTCCCACTCAGCTCTACCAAGTGCTTCCCCAGAAGGGCTTGTGTACACATTTGAAAAAAAAGCCCAAATCAAATGTCAAAAGCTTTTGAATTGAGGCAGTGATAGAAAATTCCAAAACCATAGGTGGGGTGGTGAGTCGGGTAAATCTTCAATCCTCCTTCAGTAACACTGACATACAAACTTCCAAGCATACAATAACTAGAAGTATTTTTAAAATGACTTTCCGGTAGGTCCATTTTTGTTCCCATACTGATTTAGCTGCAAGTCAGGTGAACAATTCATACGACAGAACATAGAATCTTTTCTTCCCCCCTCGCAATTGATTTAGTAATGCCAAAGACAGCAATTGTTACCTGGAGACATTTTTGTCATGTATTTGGATATGGAATTCAAAGTCTTATCCCAATTGGTAGATTCATTTAATAGAAAGGCTGATAAATTACAGGCAGTAGAAAGTTGTGCATGTTTTTAAAAAGCAGAAAGTATCTCCTGTTAAATTGAATCATGTGTACTGTGCACTATACTGTTCTTTGCTGAATGTCTGTTTTTCAATGTTTTATGCTGTAAGTAAAGTAACCTTGTGAATGAAATCCTGGCTTCCCTATTGCTTGATAACAACATGCCATTTTACAGCATTTCATTTTTTTTTGCTGGGGTGAGGGTTTTGGAGGAAGAGGAAAAGGAAAAGTTGATTGTACAAAATGTTTTCTTGTTCCTCCCTCTTGAGGTTTAAAGAAGTGGAACCAAATGATTTAGAGACTAGATTTTCCCAAGTTATAAGAGTTCAGGGATTCTGTCTCTCCATATACTCGCAAATATCCGATCAGAGTTCAGTCTGATGACTAGTGATTCCAATTTTTAAATCATCTTATCTCCATTTCTGACAGCATTAAATCATTGAAAGTTCTGAGGTACTCAAGTACCCCATATCCAATTCCCAAGAGTGTGGGGGGAAAAAATGGGCCTGAAAGAATCACAGCCATAGTGAATTATATCCTCAGCTCACATATGTACATTGCAACAGCATTAATTTTTCTCCTCTCCACCCAGAGCATATCCACATGTCCCTATTCAGCCACAAGCAAAGATTCCAACGTCATACCTCCCCAGCAAAAAAAAAGCACTCAATGAAAAATGAATGAAAATCACTTATTGTCACGAGTAGGCTTCAAGGAAGTTACTGTGAAAAGCCCCTAGTCGCCACATTCCAGCACCTGTTCGAGGAGGCTGGTACGGGAATTGAATCGTGCTGCTGGCCTGCCCGGGTCTGCTTTAAAAGCCAGCGATTTAGCCCAGTGTGCTAAACCAGACCCTTCCGTCAGCAGCATTAAGTATTTACATCTCCAGTACTACAAACATTCAATTATACCCCTGGCCAGCTTTCACCGTTTAAATTACAAGGTGACCCAAAATTACTTTTTTTTTCATTTATGTCAACTCAGATAGCTTCCCAATACCTCAAATTTGAAATAATCATCTTTTAAATAGTCCCAAGTAATTCCCCCTTTCTCAAAACTCCCCAAACTTAATACTGCTTCAGCCTTTCTCCCCCCACCGCCTCAGTACTATAAACCAATGTACTTTTGCCATCTAGACTGCAAACTCGGGATTTAATTCCCCAAATCTTTCCCCAATCTGTTTACTCCTTCAAAATCCTCTTTATAACTTGATTAAAGTCATCCCTCCCAGTCTATCCTCCCTTGACATGCAGCTCAGTTTCTAAAGTGTTTTGGGCCTCAAGGAATCACAGCCAAAGTGAATTATATCCTCAGCTCACCTATGTACATTTCAAACTGCTGTCAATATTCTTCTCCCAATCCAGAACAGATCCACATGTTACTACACGAATCAAAATTTCCAACCTTATGCCTCCTTTGTAGAAATGAATCGGTGTCCACCATGCTGTTTGTCTGCACTAAAATACTGTGTAAATTAAACTGGTGGCATTTCATAAAAGGGAGCACTGGGTTGGAGCTCAAATATTTGCACACAACACATCTCTGGGTTGAAGTTAGTAAGTTATAGACTCTTGAAATTAGTGCAGTTTTACTCACATTTTCAAAGATCAGGAAATACTTTGTAAATTTCCTTAGATGTTTAATATGAATGTCTTTGGTCAAAGAAAGCTCAGCTTCAAAAACTGATTCAACATTTAGTAAATGAACAGTACATGAGCTTGTATCAACTTACTACTGTAATAGAGGCACAGTAGTTTTAAGAGGAAAAGTTGTATACATGAAAGTTATGTTGTTAATGGTGTGACTTGTCCATTATCAATAGATAAATCATTTTGAACTAAACCCTTTGCCATGGCTAGCACTGCTGCCCGAGTGCCAGGGACCTGGGTTCAATTCCGGTTGACTGTCTGTATGGAGTTTGCACATTCTCCCTGTGTGCGCGTGGGTTTCCTCCGGGAGCTCCGGTTCACTCCCACAGTCCAAATATGTGCAAGTTAGATGGATTGGCTATGCTTAATTGCTCTTTAGTGTCCAAATGGTTAAGTGGGGTTATGGAGATAAGAGGGTCAATGCAGACTCAATGGGCCAAATGGCCTCCTGCACTGTAGGGATTCCATGATATAAAAATCAAACTGGACTGAAGATGGAATTCAGGATGCTTATTAAACTTCAAATTGCATTCAGCCATACTACAAGTGTTGGCATAACTCTGAGCTCAATAGAAATTTAGAAGAAAAAACGATGACAATATACTCTTCCTAGCCAACATTAAACAAATTTAACCTTAAAAACATTTTGAATGAGATACATGGTGTTGTGGACAGAGGATGTAAATAGGAAAAAAGCATATGCTTTTGGTGTACAAGAATTGAAAATGTCAATTTTGTTTTATTAAACATCGATTTTAACAGTAATGCAGTTAACATGTTGCTACTTTACTTGCTATTCTTGTACATTTCCTGGATTCAGAATCCAGTTCTACTATACTTAAGGTCCATAAATGAAAAGATAATGCTAGCATAAATTTGGAGTCTTGCCATTTAAAAAAAATTTAGAGTACCCAATTCATTTTTTCCAATTAAGGGGCAATTTAATGTGGCCAATCCACCTAGCTTGCATATTTTTGGGTTGTGGGGGCGATACCCACGCAAACACGGAGAATGTGCAAACTCCACATGGACAGTGACCCAGAGCCGTGATCGAACCTGGGACCTCGGCGCCATGAGGCCGCAATGCTAACCCACTGCGCCATCGTGCTGCCTGGAGTCTTGCCATTTTTAAACGGATCGTCTCATGGAATTGAACCCAAAACATTCCCCAGTTTTCAATAAGTGTAGATTGCATTTTTGTAAAAGTGAAAGGGACTACTCAATTTTGATTAAATGCAAAGATTGTTGCTTCCAACTTATTTCCCTCAGGTTACAGGAAATAATTTTGTTGAAATATGAAATGCTGCTGCAACCCAAGGACCAGAAAATAAATATATTTTCACTCGAGGAACCAGGGCAAAAGGTTTGATACAGCACTAGATTTGTATGCCAAGTATAACAATTGTGATTCTAAAATGTCTAATTAAAGAGGCAGGTTTGTATGGCTTTGACTTAGAAGCAACTGCTCAAGCAATAATCACTGCAAATATCCAGGAAATAACCCAATTAACTTGGCATAACAGATTGACAATTGGTAATCACTTGGTGCAGAAAAAAAATCGGTTGCACATTTGAATTTGACTCAATTTTGTTGCACTGAATCCTTTAGATCTACATAACCAGAGGTAGAAATGGGCTTCACGACAGCAGCATTTCACATTTCAGTCGAGATTTCTTCCACAATAAATTCTCAGATATGAACTGTGTATGTTGATGCAGTCTATTTCTGCAAAATTCATACCTAAAAAGCAATTAGTAAAGTTAGTCCGTTGATTTTGATTGGGCAAAATAGAATAATCCAAAAATAATGGGTAGAATTAACTGAGAATGGTCAATTGCTTCAAACATCATTACAGGATAAAAGTAAGGCTAAATAATTGCTGTCCATTTAAAAATAAATAGCTCCAGGGTGGCACAGTGGTTAGCACTGCTGCCTCAGGGCGCAGAGATCTCTGGTTCGATCCCAGCCCCAGTCACCGTCTTGTGGAGTTTGCACATTCACCCCGTGTTTGTATGGGTCTCATCCCACAAGCCAAAAAGATGTGCAGGGTAGATGGATTGGCCATACTAAATTGCCTCATAATTGAGAAAAGAAGAGAAATGGGTACTTTAAATTTTAAAAAATGAACATTTTTCAAACTTCAGTTTTTTCTGCTGGCTACATTAGTTATGTATCTTTCTACTTGTTCTGGCAATTACCATTGGACAGCCTAAAGTGAACAAGAAGGCTGCCCTATAGAAATCACCGCTGAAAGGGAAGATGCAGAACCAAAATCAAATAGCCAAAAAAAAAACACGATTCTGTTTATGAATATAAAAACACTAAAATTGAAGAAAACTGGTGGCCTTTTAAGCTGTGCGGGGCATAAGATCAAAAAGGTTTAGACATTGTCCAGTAGCTATGAAGATCGAGGTTAGGTCGACACAACTGTTAATATTGTAGATGTGTCAGGAAAATCACATTTAAGTTAGCCATAGCAACCAAATCCAAAAGAAAACGAGTCTGATGGTTTAGATTTGCAATAGGATTTGAGCTATAGCAATCAATGTTTACCCCTCATCCCAGATATTCTGGCATATACACAATTTCACATTTAAATCAGTAGTTTTATTATGCTTACTGAAGCATTTCTAAGTAGCATCACAGTAACTCTAGGTTTGAGGGGGATTGTATCGCAAATTTAGTTTTAAAGTACATCCAACTCAAAAGTATTTGGTTTATACAAGTGAAATAATTACAAAAATATGTACTTCCAAAGCAGCTGCTGATAAACAAAAGTCCACCAGTTAAATAAAGCAGTGATCTATTGTTTCAACAAAGAGGAAATGTTGCAGGTATTCAATTTAAAGTTATTAGTATTTCTGCAATTATTTAACTGCATCTTTTACAGTTGCAATTTCTATTTGACCAGCAAGTTGCCACAGCTTATCATAGAACAGTACAGCACAGAACAGGCCCTTCGGCCCTCAATGTTGTGCCGAACAATGATCACCCTACTCAAACCCACGTATCCACCCTATACCCGTAACCCAACAACCCCCCCCCCTTTACTTTTTAGGACACTACGGGCAATTTAGCATAGCCAATCCACCTAACCCGCACATCTTTGGACTGTGGGAGGAAACCGGAGCACCCGGAGGAAACCCACGCACACACGGGGAGGACGTGCAGACTCCGCACAGACAGTGACCCAGCCGGGAATCGAACCTGGGACCCTGGAGCTGTGAAGCATTTATGCTAACCACCATGCTACTGTGTTGCTTCTGCAAAGTAGAATAGTTCCAAAACTGTCTACAATCAACCTATGCCGACTTATGTTGAAAGCTGCAAATTGCAGATCATCTTTCCAGCAGGTGGTGCTCATGTACTCTCCAAGTCATTTTTAGTGTTCCATCCAGGCACTTGTAATTCTGGAGGTTTGTGGAAAAAATGCCAATAATTAGCAATACTGTCAACGGCAGTTCCTGCTGGCCAATTATTCAGTTGTTAAAATATCCACTGGTTGTTTCAATGTTTGAGGTTGCAAAAATCAATTGATTTTTTGGACAGATCAGGAAGTTTATTGATATGAAGGTTTATCCTACATGCTACCACCAGGAAATAATTTACGTACATAAAAAATACTGACTGTTTTTGCACAACCAAGTTTCAGTTATTAGCAATGCATTTTCCACTAATATTGAATGTACACAAAAAAGTGACTTTGCAATGCTCCATAAAAGTGATGAGAATGCACAAGAGTTTTACCTGTAGTAATAATCAATTAGGCCATCAAATGCAGCCAAGAAAATGCATCCCCAGTGTATAGACTTCAGTTATTTACACAATGGTTGAGGATCCACAAAGTTACCACTGTGAACAAATGATGGAGAATTTGCTTAACACATCATCTGGACCCATGATAAAGGTCTTTTGCATCCTGCTTCTCGTCTCTACATGACCTCTGCTGTGGCAATCAGCTGAAAATTACTAGCACATACCTTGTGCAGTGCATTTATCTTAAAAGGTCAGGTTCAGGTAGCAAATTTTCAAATCCTACCCCTGCTCTTCAAGTGCACAGATGACAAGTGGTCATGATGCTGACAAAAAAACAATTTTCCCTGTAATTAAATCACATAAAACCGTAATGTTACACATAGTCAATTGAATCTGTACCATACTGAATATTTGATTACAGGGGTTATTTTAAAAAATTCTTCTGGTGAGAGAAGATCAATTCAATTTGACAAGAATTATCGCATTACGTTAACTGAATGTTTAATACTGCCAAAGTATTTTGAGGTAAACAACGATTCAAAGTCAAGTCAATTGCTAGATACTCAAAAGAGATTCCAAAGAATAACTATTTTTTGAGATTCTTCAATCAATGAACAAGACGACAAGGAAATTGAACAATCCAATCTTTATTTAAAAACTCCATGATCAATTTTATTTCATCATTACAGTGGTGTTGGTGACAGCTCACTTCAAACAAAATTTTGTATTGGTGATCAAATTTATTACTTACAAGTAAAAACTGCAACATGATGTAACAAGTACAAAATACCCAGAGGCAAAAAGATCTTGTTTCCAAAACCCAGAACTTTGGATGTGAGCTCATTTTGTAGGAGTTTGCGGTTTTGTTTCACCAAACGAAGCTACTCTTTAAAATGTAATTTGAAGTCAGGTAAACTGTAGGCACACTATTTACTGAACTTAATTGCAACAAATTAAAAATGAAGCAATTCTATAGGCATTCTTTTTTTTTATAAATTTAGATTAGCCAATTATTTTTTCCAATTAAGGGGCAATTTAGTGTGGCCAATCCACCTACTCTGCACATCTTTGGGTTGTGGGGGCGAAACCCACGCAGACACGGGGAGAACGTGCAAACTCCACACGGACAGTGACCCAGAGCCGGGATCGAACCTGGGACCTCAGCGCCGTGAGGCGGTTGTGCTAACCACTAGGCCACCGTGCTGCCCTTTCTATAGGCATTCTAACCTGTATGTGAAGGTAGAGACTAGTTGTTTCAAATTGTAAACATATTTTGCAAAAGTTAAAATTTGTAGTTCCTCGTTGAAATCAACTTAGTTTGCAGATGTATGCCAAACTCAGTGCAGAAGAGATATGCCATTTCATATTTCCTGATGCAGCTTTTAAACCAGCAGGGAGGGAATTAAGTACATATTGAAATGCAACATGAATTGCCAGTTAAAGGCAGATTCAAAAAACCCAAGAATGATTCACTACATATAAGAATGTGAACTTCAAGACCTGCATTTAAAAAAAAATTCAGACACAGCATTGTCACAGCACGGAGGCAGCCATTCGGCCCAGTGTCTCCACAGCTTTCCGTAGGAGATATTTACCTGGTGCCACTCCTCTCCCTTCTCCCCATGGCTCTGTACTTTGCCTTTTCTTTTTTGTTTTAATAATTTTTAATGAAAAATTTTGAATTTATACAACGAACCATAATAAAATACCAAAAATAACAATAATAGCAATCATAAACATTCGCCCCACCTCCATGAACAACACAGCATATTAACAACGCAAATTAACACAATATTAAGTTACATAATAGAAACTACAATAAGGAACAGCCCCCTCCCCCTGGGTTGCTGCTGCTATTGACCAAGATACCCATCTTTGAGCCAGGAAGTCCAGAAAAGGCTGCCATCGTTTATAGAACCCTTGTATTGATCCTCTCAGGGCAAATTTGACACTTTCCAATTTTATAAATCCCGCCATGTCACTGATCCAGGTCTCCACACTTGGGGGCCTCGCATCCTTCCACTGCAGCAAGATCCTTCGTCGGGCGACTAGGGACGCAAAGGCCAGGACACCGGCCTCTTTCGCCTCCTGCACTCCCGGCTCTACCGCAACTCCAAAAATCGCGAGTCCCCACCCCGGTTTGACCCTGGATCCAACCACCTTCGACACCGTCCCCGCCACCCCCTTCCAGAATTCTTCCAGTGCTGGGCATGCCCAGAACATATGGGCGTGGTTCGCTGGACTCCCCGAACATCTGGTGCACCTGTCCTCACCCCCAAAGAACCTACTCATCCTAGTCCCGGACATGTGGGCCCGGTGCAACACCTTAAATTGGATGAGACTAAGCCTCGCACATGAGGAGGAAGAGTTGACTCTCTCCAAGGCATCCGCCCAAGTCCCGTCCTCTATCTGCTCCCCGGGTTCCTCCTCCCGTTTAGCCTTCAGCTCCTCCACTGACGACTCCTCCACCTCCTGCATTACCTTATAGATGTCAGACACCTTCCCCTCTCCGACCCACACCCCCGAAAGCACTCTGTCCATCATCCCCTGCGAGGGCAGCAAAGGGAATCCCTCTACCTGTCGCCTAGCAAACGCCTTTACCTGTAAGTATCTGAACATGTTCCCTTGGGAAGCCCAAATTTATCTTCCAGTTCCCCCAGGCCCGCAAACCTCCCGCCAATAAACAGGTCCCTCAATTTACTGATGCCCACCCTTTGCCACCACCTAAATCCCCCATCCCTGTTCCCTGGGATGAACCGATGATTGCCACCCAATGGAGCCTCCATCGAGCCCCGTTTCCCCCCTATGCCGTCTCCACTGTCCCCAGATTCTTAGGGTCGCCGCCACCACCGGGCTCGTGGTAAACCTCTTAGGGGAGAGCGGCAACGGCGCCGTTACCATGGCACCCAGGCTCGTACCTCTACATGACGCCATCTCCATTCTTTTCCACGCCGCCCCTCCATCACCCATTGACACATTGGCCGCCCAATAGTACCCAAAAAGGTTGGGCAGCACCAGCCCGCCTCTATCCCTCCCTCGCACCAGGAACACCCTCTTCACTCTCGGAGTCCCATGTGCCCACACAAAGCTCAAGATACTGCTAGTCACTCTCCTAAAGAAGGCCCTGAGGATGAAGATGGGCAGGCACTGAAAGAGGAACAAGAACCTCGGAAGCACCGTCATTTTGACGGACTGCACCCTTCGCGCCAACGACAATGGCAGCATGTCCCACCTCTTGAACTCCTCCTCCATCTGATCTACAAGTCTGGTGAAATTATGTTTGTGAAGAGTCCCCCAGTCCCTGGCCACCTGCACCCCCAGGTACCTAAAGCTCTCCCCTGGCCGCCTAAGCGGGAACCTACCAATTCCTTCCTCCTGGTCTCCAAGGTGCACCACAAACACCTCACTCTTGCCTAAATTTAATTTATAACCTGAAAAGGTCCCAAACTCAGCTAGCAGCTCCATCACCCCCGGCATCCCTCCCACCGGGTCCGCCACATACAGTAACAGGTCATCGGCATACAACGACACCCTATGTTCCTCCCCACCTCGCACCAAACCTCTCCACCTCTCTGAATCCCTCAA
The DNA here is from genome assembly GCF_902713615.1 of Scyliorhinus canicula. NCBI lineage: Eukaryota > Metazoa > Chordata > Chondrichthyes > Carcharhiniformes > Scyliorhinidae > Scyliorhinus > Scyliorhinus canicula. The sequence goes on from NC_052156.1 coordinate 143,237,275, forward strand.
CGCCATCGCCAGCGGCTCGATTGCCAGTGCAAACAAGGGGGACAGGGGGCAACCCTGCCTGGTCCCTCGGTAAAGCCGATAGTACTCCGACCTCCTCCCATTCGTGGCCACGCACGCCATCGGGGCCTCATATAGCAGCCTCACCCATCTAATAAACCCTTCACCAAATCCAAACCTCCCCAACACCTCCCATAAGTACCCCCACTCCACTCTATCGAAGGCCTTCTCCGCATCAAGCGCCACCACTATCTCTGCCTCCCCCTCAATCGCCGGCATCATGATGACAATCAACAATCTCCACACATTCGTATTCAGCTGCCTTCCCTTCACAAACCCTGTCTGGTCCTCGTGTACAACCCCTGGCATACAGTCCTCTATCCTGGTGGCCAGGATTTTTGCCAGCACCGTGGCATCTACGTTGAGGAGAGATGTGGGCCTGTATGAACCACACTGCTGGGGGTCCTTGTCCCTCTTTAAAATTAACGAGATCAGCGCCCGCGACATCGTCGGGGGCAAAGCCTCCCCATCCCACGCTTCATTAAGTGTCCGCACCAGCAAGGGGCCCACTAGGTCCACAAACGGTTTATAAAATTCCACCGGGAACCCATCCGGCCCCAGTGCCTTCCCTGACTGCATCTGCCCGATCCCCTTAACTAGCTCCTCCAGCTCAATCGGCGCACCCAACCCCCTCCACCAGCTCCTCCTGGAAAGAAAGCCCGTCGAGGAACCTCTCCATTCCCCTCCAATTCCCCCGTTGGCTCCGACCGGTACAGTTCCCCGTAAAAGTCCCTGAAGACCGTATTCACCTCTACCCCCTTCCGCACCACATTCCCACTCTTGTCTCTCACTCCAGCAATTTCCTTAGCCGCATTTCGCTTGCGGAGCTGATGAGCCAGCATCCTACTCGCCTTTTCACCATGTTAGTACACTGCCCCATGTGCCTTCCTCCACTGTGCCTCCGCCTTTCTAGTGGTCAGCAAATCAAATTTAGCCTGCAGGCTGCGCCTCTCCCCAAACAGTCCCTCCTCTGGTGCCTCTGCGTACCTCCAGCATCTTTCCCACCAGTCTATCCCTCTCACTCCTTACCCTGTGTGCCCGGATGGATATCAGCTCCCCACGAATCACTGCCTTTAGGGCTTCCCAGACCACCCCCACCTGAACCTCCTCCGTATCATTCACCTCGAGGTACCCCTCAATACTTGCCCGGACCCTCCTACACACCTCCTCCTCCGCCAACAACCCCACATCCAACCGCCACAACGGGCGCTGGTCCCGCACCTCTCCCATCTCCAACTCTATCCAATGCGGAGCGTGGTCGGAGATTGCAATGGCCGAATACTCGGCATCCTCTACTCTCGGAATCAGTCCCCTACTCACCACGAAGAAGTCTATCCGGGAGTAGACCCTATGTACGTTGGAGAAGAAAGAGTACTCCAGTGTCCTCGGCCTCACAAACCTCCATGGATCCACCCCACCCATCTGGTCCATAAACCCTCTCAGTACCTTGGCTGCCGCCGGCCTCCTACCCGTCCTAGAGCTGGACCGATCCAGTGAAGGATCCAACACCGTATTAAAGTCCGTCCCCCCCCCCCCCCCCCCCCCCCCCATGATCAGACCTCCCGCCTCCAGATCTGGGACCCGTCCCAACATACACCTCATAAAGCCCGCATCGTCCCAATTTGGGGCATACACACTAGCAAGTACCACCTTCTCTCCTTGTAGCCTGCCCCTAACCATAACATACCTACCCCCCTTATCCACCACCACCGCCGATGCCTCAAACGACACATTTTGCACTTTGCCTTTTCAAGTAACAACCCAATTCTCTCTGGAATACCCCAATTGAACCTGCCTCTTCACAATCTCAGGCAGTACATCCTTGATCCTCATCACTTGCTACATGAAAAAGCTTTCCCTCATATCACCATTACTTATTTTGCCTGTTATGTTAAATCTGTGCCCTTTTGTTCTTGATCCTTCCACCAATCTACTCTGTCCAGGCCTCCCATGATTTTGAATACTTCTACCAAATCTCTCAACCATCCCTTCTTCAAAGAAAATAGTCCTGACCTCTAATCTATCTAGGAAGATCTCATTCTCCTGGGACCATTGTCATTAATATTTGCTGTACCGGAATGCCTTCACATTTTTTCCTGCAGTGTGACACCCAGAACTGGACTCAATGCTCCAGCTGAAGCTCAGCCAGTGTTCTATACAGGTTTAACATAACTTATTTGCTATTATACTCAAGATGCCCTTATTAATAAAGCCTATTAAATACTCTTCCAACCTGTTCTATGCATATAATACCCACTTCCCCGGTCTCTCTGCTCCTGCACCCGCTTCAGAATTGTATCCTTTCATTCATATCATCTTTCTGCATTCTTCCTCCCAAAATGCACCACTTTCACATTTCTCTGCATTAAATTTCATTTGCCACTTGTCCAGCCATTGCACCCTGTCTATGTCCTTTTAAATTCTACACTATCCTCCCCACAGTTCACAATGCTTCCAAGTTTCATGTCATCCATACATTTTGAAATTCCCTCCTGTATACCAAGGTCTAGATCATTAACAGCAAGGATCGCAACACCGGCCCCGGCAAACTCCACTACAGATATTTCTTCCAGTCGAAAAACTTGAAGTCAGAAGGGTGATCTTACACCTACAACGGATGTCGATGGGAATAAAAGGAGCATGGAATATGCATTTTGTCTTCCAAAGTAACACGGTAGCACAGTGATCAGCACTGCTACCTCTCAGCACCAGGGACCCAGACTGATTCTAACCTAGGGTGATTGTGGAGTTTGCACATTCTCCCAGTGTCTGTGAGAGTTTCCTCTGGGTGCTCCAGTTGCCTCCCACAGTCCAAGATGTGCAGGTTCGGTGAGTTGACCATGCTAAATTGCTCCTTGGTGTCCCAGGTTAGCTCGGGTTATGGAGATAGGGTGCGGGATTTGGACTAGGTAGGGCGCTCTTTCAGAGGGTCAGTGCAGACTCAATGGGCTGAATGACCTCCTGCACTGTAGGGATTAAGCTACGTTAGACAGAAGTGTGTTCACTATAAGATTCAGAAGATGAGAAAGTTTAGATTATGCAAATACGCATTGAATTATTTTGCTTCTGGATAATTATCTTGCTCTACCGAATAGTACAAGAGCATGAGATTTTCGGACTACAACATCACAAACATCCAGCACAAAATCTCAAATGCTACTTAAATCAATCTAGCAAATAGCATGGCTACAAACATTATATACTATAAGAAATATAACTGAGGACTTGCTTTCAACAGAACCCAATTTTATATAAAGTCCCTGACTTTATCCAATTGGTACAAGGTGCTTGCTATCTGCATCGATAAGAAAATGTAGTGGATTGTAGATTAGCAGACTGACCAGGGTACAATGATGAAGGGTGCCATACAAGTTTGGGGGGGGTGGGGGGAGGAAGGGGGAGAGAGGGGAGGCAGCGAAGAGGAATGTGGTGGTGATAGGCAGTATTGGGGGGGGGGGGGGGGGGGGGTAGATACTGTTCTCTACAGTTGAGGACACAAGTCCAGATGACTGTTCCCTCCCAGGTTCAGGATATCTGAAGAGGAACTTGCAGTGGGATGGGGAGGACCCAGTGGTCGTGCTCAATGTAGATACCAATTACATAGGTGAGACTAGGAAATCAATTTGGCACTGAGGGATGAAGAGCTAGGCACCAAATTAAAAAGCAGAACCTCAAAAGATAATCATCTCTGGATTATTGCATAGGCCATGTGCAAATTGGCATTGACTAAATAAGATTAGAGACAGGAACACATGGCTCAAAGATTGCTGTGGGGAAATGCGTTTTGGTTTGTGAGGAAAGTGGGAGCTGTGCTGCTGGTACTGGGGCTCATATTATAGTGAGTTGTACAGCTAAGGAAGTAGATCGGGCTTTAAACTAACTAGAGGGGGAAAGGAATCATTTAGAAGACTGAGCAAATTGAAGTGGCATACGAAGGCAACAAGTCACGGTAGCAATTAAGCTAATGATAAGAGAATGGCAGGAAGGCAAACTTCAGAGGATGTGAGCAGATTGAGCCAAAGTTTACAAAAAAATGGCAAAGAACAGATATCTGAATGCCCACAGCATTCACAACAAAGCAGATGAATTGTCTGCTCAAATAGAAATTCATATATATGACCCAATAGCTGTTGCAGAGACATGGCTACAAGGCAACCAAAGTTGGGATCTGAATATCAAGGGTTATGTGACATTCAGGAAGTACAGGAAACTTGGAAAAGGTGGTGGGAAGGATCTGTTAATTAATGAGTATTAGTAATGTAGTGAGAGATTACCTTAGTTTTAAAGGTTAACATTAGTATCAATTTGGGTGGAAGAAAGAAACAGCAAGGGGCAGAAAACATTGATTGGAATTTATAAGCCGGCAGTGGTAATGCAAATTACAATATAAATTAGAGGTACATGTAACAAGAGTAATACAGTAATCATTGGGGATTTCAATCACAGACCGGGTAAACCTAATTAGTACAAATGTTATGGAGGGCAAATTCTTGGAATGTATTCAAGATGATTTTCTACAGTAGTATGTTGAAGAGCCAACTAGGGAAACTAGATCTAGAATTGTGCATGTAAAGGAGTTAATTAATGATCTTGTTATAAAGGAACCTTGAGGAAACAGTGACCATAACACAATAGAATTTTAAAAGATGCTTGAAAGTGATGCCTTTCAATCAAAGATTAGGGTATTAAAATCTAAATAAAAGTAACATTGAAAGTACGAGGGGCAAATTGGCTATGGTAGATTGGGAAACTATGTTAAAAAGAATGACAGTAGGGGGCAACACGTAACATTTTAAGAACAAATACATAGTTTACAAGAAAAATAAATTACTTTAATGCACAGAAACTCAGCAAGATAAGTGTTCTAACTGCGGATACTGAAAGAAATAGAGGATTGCATTAGGTCAAAGGAAGAGGCATATAAAAGTTGCAAATAAAAGTTAAGCCCGAGAATGGAGAACATTTTAGAATTCTGCAAAGGAGGACCAAGATTAAGGGAAAATAGAATACAAGAGTAAACTAGCAAGAATCAAAGGACTGTAAAAGCTTCCATAGGCATTCAAAAAGGAGATTAGCAAAAACAAATGTGGGTCCAAAACAAAATCAGGAGAATTTATATAATAGAGAATAAGGAAATGACTGAAACTAAAATACTTTTGTCTGTCTTCATGGATGAAAATACTAAAAGCCACCCAAAAATAATGGAGAATCAAGGGACTTACGTAAACAAGGTACTGCAAGATATTAGTAAAAAAAAGTACTAAAGAAATTAATATGTGACCTACATCCCACGAAAGAGGTGGCTGCAGACACTACATGCATTGATGGTCATCTTTCAAAATTCTAGACACTCTGGAATGATTCCTACAGATTGAAGGTGGCAAATGTAATAATAATAATCTTTATTAGTGTCGCAAGTAGGCTTACATTAATACTGCAATGAAGTTACTGTGAAAATCCCTCAGTCGCCACACTGTGGTACCTGTTCAGGCACACTGAGGGAGAATTCAGAATGCCCAATTCACTTAACAAGCACATCTTTCAGGACGTGGGAGGAAACCTATGCACACACTGGGCGAACATAGAGACTCTGTACAGTGACCGGAAATCAAACCCAGGTCCCTGGCGCTGTGAAACAACAGTGCTAGTCACTGTGCTACCATGCCACCCAACCGTACTGTAAGAAAGGAGGGAGACAGAGCATAGGAAACTACAAAGCCTGGCATCAGTAGGGAAAATGCTAGAATCTAAGCAATAACAGGACACTTTTTTTAAAAAATGGTTGGATTGGGCAGTCAGCATGGATTTATCAAAGGGAAATCATGACAGTAACAAACCTGTTGGGAGGCTTTTTTGAGGATGTAACTAGCAGAATAGATCAGGAGAAACAGGTGGATGTGGTTAATTTAGATTTTCAGAAAGCTTTCGATAAGCCCCACAAGATATTAGTAAACAAAATTAGAGTACATGGGGCTGGTGGTAATATACTGGTATGGATTGGGAACAAGTTAACACAGAAAACAGTAGGAATAAATGGGTCGTTTTCAGGTTGGGGCTAGTGGGGTTCTGCAAGGGTCAATGGGTCCCAGCTATTCACAATATATTAATTATTTGGATTAAATGTAATATTTCCAAGTTTACAGATAATAAACTAGGTGAAAACATTGATTGTGTAGAGGATGCTTCGAAGGGATTTGGAGAGGCTAAGCAAGTGGGCAAAAATTTGGCAGGTGGAATACAATGTGGAGAAATGTGTGATTATCCATTTTGGTAGAAAAAAAAGTGTATTTTGTAATAGTGAGAGGCTAGGAGGACTTGGGTGTCCTTGTTCATGAATCAGTGAAGCCAACATGCAGGGATAGTAATTAAGGTGGCAAATGGTATGTTGGCTTTTATTACGAGAATTTGAGTACATGAATAAAAAGAGTCTTACTGAAATTATAGAGCCTTGGTGAGACCACACCTGGAGTGTTGCATGCAGTTTTGGTCTCATTATCCAAGAAAATATATACTTGCCAGAGGGAATGGAATGATGGCTCTTAAAATTATTTTCTAGGATGGAGGGATAGCCTTACGAGGGAACATCAAATAGACTGGACCATTATCTGGAGTTTAGAAGAATGGGAAGTGATCGCATTCAAACATATAATGCTTCCCTTGGCCCGGAGGTCTAGAACCAGGGGATATGGACTCAGAATAAGGGCTATGCCATTTAGGACTTAGATGAGACGACATTTCTTTTTAACTCATAACATGGTAAATCTTTAGAATTCTCGACACCAGAAGACTGTGGAGGCTCAGTCATCTAGTATGTTGAAGACAGACAGATTGATAAGACTTCCAGACAGTAAAGACATCAACCGTTAGAGGGATAGTGCAGAAAAATTACATAAGTAGGAGATCAATCACAACGCCATTAAAAGGCAGAGCAGGTTCCTATTCATTATGTTCTTACTTTGAATTCATGTATGGGATGTGGGTGTTGCTGGCTAGGCCAGCATTTATTGCCTTCCCCAATTTTCCTCGAGAAGATGGCAGTGAGCTGCTCCAGTCCCTTGTGGTGCAGGTACACCCGCAGTGCACTTGTATTCTAAAATGGTAGGGCACATCATAACTGAACTATAAATGACATGAAATTCATTAGACTTGATGAGCACCAACTTCATAAATAAAATCGGAACTAAAATAGTTAAGGGGTTAGTCTAGAAGTAAAAATATCACCATGTTTGCAATATTTTGAGAAGCACAACTCAGTCTCAAATATCCTATTTTCTTAAAATACAAAACAGACGTGCATTCCCACACAGCATGTGGAGATACGATGAAGATCGACAGCTATGAGCTAATTATGGAGAAACATTTGATTTATCCATCAAGAGATCATAACACTGCACCTCCCACTCCAACCGTTGTAGCACCCAACTATTTACTAAATGAATCTTGGGTTGGCTCTACTATGAGGAAGAAATTCATATCTATTCTAAATCTACCCATCTTAGGTTTGCACTTTTATCCTAGTTTAAGAAAGATTTTAGGTTTGCCTTCAATATCTCCTTTCCAGGCTGAAAATTCAATGTTTATTCACTTGTTCCTCAGAGGGAGATCAGCCTTGTGGTTTGTTCCTCATAGAGAGAGTAGCCTTGTGGTTTCTAAGTACTACCTCCAGTATTTTCCTCCTTTCTTGAGAACCAAAGGTGGACAGTTATTCTAGGTGCTGCCTGGTTAAGAGTCCCACACAGGGGACTCATTACTTATTGACTTGTTTTCCACTGGATATACATATGAATGTCTATGGCCGAATCCGTTGCCATTTCAAAACCTCACTGCAGGGGGTTCCCTGAGACAGCATTCTAGGTCCAGCTATAGTCAGCTGCTTCAGTGCATTCATGACTGTCCCTCTAAAGGGCATAAATGGGCTGTTATCGAATTATTGCAGTGCTCAGCAATTCATTGCCACAAGCAAGACCTCCATGACATGGTGGCCCAATGACGAGCTCCAACAGGAACCTAACAATCTATCTTTTGACAGTTAACACCATTACCGCTGGATCCTTCACCATCAACATTTGGGAGGGGAGGTGGTCACGACCACTGCCCTGAAACAGAATTGGATGAGTAACAAATGCCATGGCAACGTGGGCAGTTCAGAAGCTGGGTATTCTGCAGCAAATGGTTCACCTGTCTTCCAATCAAAACGTAACACCTAAAGGGCACAAGTCAGGAGAGTCATTAATTCTCTCACTTCTACACTACATTTGCCTAGCTGAGTGCAGTTCTAACAACATTCAAGCGCAACATTATCTGGGACAAAGCAATCCGCTTCATCAGCCCCCCTTCCACTGACTTAAACACCCACAAAAGTACCATGGCTGCAGAAGCACTATTTACAGAATATACTACCACCTTGTCATGGCTTCTTCAGAACATCCCAAACCCATAACCTCCACAACTTGGCTAGAAACATTAATCACATTGGAGTCATACACCATCCTGAATTGGGACATTTTTTCATTGTTGCTGGAGAAAAAAAACTTGGAATTCTCTACATTTACAGCATTGTGGCAGGCACTTTCCCAATAGATGGGAACATTTCAAGGTGATCCACCAGAAAGATGTGAAAGTAGAAGGTATGGTTCATTAAGTTCACAGATGGCAAAAATTGGTGGTGGTAAATAGCAAAGCGATATAACAGCAGTTAGGTTGTGATGGAGCTTTATAAGACCAAGATGTGTGGGTTAGGTGGATTGGCCATGATAAATTGCCCTTAAGTGTCCAAAATTGCCCTTAAGTGTTGGGTGGGGTAGCTAGGCTGTGGGGATGGGGTGGAGGTGTTGATCTTGGGTGGGGTGCTCTTTCCAGGAGCCGGTGCGGACTCGATGGGCCGGGTGGTCTCCTTCTGCACTGTAAATTCTATGATAATCTATGAAGACGCTGGTTGGGCAACAGCTGGAATGCTGGAAGCAGTTCTGGTTGCCACAATGTAAGAAGGATGTGACTGCACTAGAAAGGGTGCAGAGGAGATTCACCAGGATGTTGCCTGGGCTGGAGCATTCCAGCTAGAGGCTGGTTAGGCTGGGTTGAACTCTCTGCCTGAAAGGGTGTTAGAGGCACAAACCCTCAACATTTAAGAAGCATTTATACGAGTACTTGATAGTCCAGGCTACGGACTAAATGCTGGAAAATAGGATTAGAATAGATGTGTTTGATCGCTGGCGTAGACACAATGGGCCGGAGTGCCTGCTTTTGTGTTGTAAAACGCCATGACTATAACAACTAGAAATGGACGAATGCTATCCTTGCCACACCACCCAAAAAGTATGAGTGCCATGTATTTATTCTGGCAAAACATTAATTCTATTGTTCTAAATGACACTGTTTTCCAATGATCCTCCTAGCTTGGCATCATCTACAACTTTGAGCACATTATTTAGGATTCCTGATTATATCTGCAGGCTGGAAGCAGTCTTGGCCCCAAGCATGGAAATGAGAGATGACCAATTCAGTATCTCTCTGCTCTTGACAGTTGTTTTAATAAGTCATGACTGTTTTCTGCTCTTCAACAGTTCAACATTCCTAGAGTTTACCCCAGATCACTGCAGCTTTTGATTTTAATTACTGGCTTTTCACGTGCACTTAAAATCCAGCCAGTTTTTGCATTTAGTTCTTCTAATCACAGATGTCAAAATTATGACAAAAACAGGTCAGCAATGCTTGCCTCAAAAATCACAGAAAGACTTAGTTGACTACAAATTACTTTCCCACCTATGTGAACTTACATAGAAATTACAAAATGGAAACCACTCATTTAGTCCAAGCATTCGCTGGTGATGACCATCAACACATGGGAGTTTTTTTAAAGTTGGAAAACCTACAATTATCAGTCTTGAAAATATGGGGATCGTACATCATCAAAAGCGTGGTGCAGGAAGTGTTATGTCCAAGTATGAGGGTCTCAGACTAAAAATCACAAAATTCAGAGTTTATTAATAACGTTTTAGATACTATTCATAATTTGAGTAGAGGCAATGGATCACTTAACTACACAGTAGCCAATTAAATAAATCTTGGGTAGTAATTTAAAACCATGGACTCGCAAAAAAGGGGGAAGTCACTAATCGAGGGAAAAAAATCTAAGTCAGAAGGTCGCAAAAAAAAAAAAAAAATCCCAATTCTCACCACTGACTAAATTGATGAAATTAATACAGAGCACGTATGAACAACACTGTTTCGCGATAACAACAGAAGCAGAGTTTAAAAACAATTGTTTCCTGTCGATAAACGGTACCCCAGTACAAGAAATGTCATGGAAACTGGCTGCTTGGACGTCAGCCGCCCCCCCACCCACTGACTTCCTTTTGCAGCACAGGAATGTACCCTGGCCACGTGATGTGTAACTCGAGAACAGTCCACCTGCGACAAACAAGATTACCCGGCCGCCGCCATCTTGTTTTGACGCATCTTTAAAATGACGGGAGTTCAAAAATAAAACACCCATTTCCAATCGACGTTTCTCTCGGTGGCTTAAAACAACCGGCGGCGGGAGACGCGGCTTCCTCGATATCCGCAAATCAAATTCGCCGGGCAGGCGTTCCTGGCCGTGTATCACACAGCCCTCTCCCTATAATGGCGTCCACATTAACAACTTTCCTCGGGCGAATTGATTTCGTGGGCTAGGCTCCACCTGCCTGCAGCAAGATAGCGTCATTAATAGCCAATCTGCGCGGGCAGGGAACCACACCGCAACCAATGGTTAGCCGAGAGGGACGTCACTCACAGCAACACATCAAACACCAAGACAATGTTCGTCTTTTCCGACTGAAACCTGCGCCATTTTATAAAATTTTATCTCTTACAGTAACATACCTCACATTACCTTTAAAAAAAAACTTAAAAACACTCGCGAATTAGGTCAAAACTAACATACTGTTTTTCACCTCTAACCAAAAAGAAGCACCGACTTTTACGTTAAATCTAGTTGATATTTTCTTCAACCCGCTCACACCGCAGCCAAAACCGAACTGCCAATGCTAGCGAAGTCCTTCACGGGTTTCTCTGTACGCATGCGTGCTAAGCTCCCCGCCCTTGTCCACTACCCCGTCAGCCCCGTAGAACGACGTTCCGTAGCCGCCATTTTCCAAAGAAGGGGAGTAAATGGTACACAGATAGCAACAGATTCCACAGAGACTGTTCAAAAAAGCTAAAAGAAATCTTCTCAGCGTGGGATTAAACATTTTCTCAGGTTTAACCCCCTACTTTGTTCGGCTGGAGGAAGGCTATCGAGGTTAAAATTGTAGAGCTAGTGCTGTGGGGGTGATCAAAATATATAGGGCTATTTGTATATTTACGTTGTGGTGGAGATTATATTGCATTGTTTTGGTTTGGCAAAACGAGTTAAACGGGGTCTTTCTGTCGGCTCGGTGGATTATTCAGGTAAGATAATGTTACATGGCATCTGTCAAAAGTATTTTGTGAGGAAATGTACAATTGAAGGAAAATATGCGTTGATTCCCTCCCCCTCTCCTCCCCTCTGTTGCGACCGAGGTGGTAGGTTTGGTTACAGACTGACAACGCGAAATATGGCGGGTTTAGTGAACCGTTTTTTTTAATTTAAGGGATTATAGTCCATAACAACACTTACTCGTTTTAAGCATCCGTGTAATTGATTTAATAGTATGTTTGATGTTTTAAAATGCATTAATGTCAAATTTTGAATCCCAGTGTTCTTCAACTTTGGTCTGACTTGGACTTTTATAAATAAACATTTCCGTTTTACTCCATTTTAGTTCTCAAAGTGAAAAGAAATGTGCCTGCGATATATTCTCTGTTTAGCACGTACTGTCATCTCTCTAATCATGATAGAATACCTAGCAACGGGTATGTTTAGATATATAATGTGACGTTAATGCTCAAGTATTTCTTAAATTTTAGCCCTCTTCCTGAAAGATTCTTCAGTAAATATGTCCACATTTTAGTCAGTCAATTATTTTAAAAATGTAGTTCGACTTTTGTCATTACGATTTACGTAAAATAATTAAGTTTGAAAGCTTTGTACCACAGATAACGTACTTCGAATTCGAGGAGAGGGGAAGGTGGACCACTGCAAACGTGGAACCAAAACATCTTGAGGGAGGGTGGACTTGTTTATCTTTGGAATTTATTGGGATTGGAAACTTTCCCTTGTACAACTGATTTTAATTAATATTCATAGTTTCTAAGTAGATACTTTTAGTTCTGAATAGGCTCCTGTGTGCGGTCCCAAAATATCATTCCTCCTTTTTGGGGGTAGACAAGGGGAGATTTATAAAATTTTACGTTAAGCAACTATGGTAAAATAAAGAATACATTACTTTCAAACTTCCCGTATGATTTATGAGAATTATATTCCTGACAAGTGACAGGACTGATCAGTTAAAGAAAAAACGATTTGGTTTTCGTTTCATTCCTCCTTGAAACGATTTATGTTCAAAATATAGGTAAAATTTGTAAATCGTCACGAAAAGTGCGTGGGGAAATTGGCTGTAACAAGCGTATACCTTTAAAGTGTGTGAAGCTACTCTTTTGTCCTTTGCTCTGTCAGGAAAAATGGCGGACATTTGGTATTATAGTAAATCTAATCCACTTGGGTTCTCCACACCCCATGCGGCGCTCGTTTTGTCTATCTCAAGTTATTGCAGTATTGGAAGCCGATCGCAAATAAAGAGCCAATCTTTTAGATTTATTATATGTCACTTTAGATTAGCATTCATTTCTAAGATATATATCAATCTTTTGAAGAAAGTTATTAACGTTTAGAGAAATATATTCCACAATGCCATTAGGAAGCTGAATTCTCCGTTTGTTGATGTCAATTGTTGGTCTATAATATATTCTGATTAGTCTTGAGTGATTTATTAAAGATGAATATTCACTGGTTACTTGAATGCTGAAAGCAAGGAGGCCTAATGTTTACAGGTACTGGGGTGGCCTAATAGGTTGAATAATAGAGGAAATTGCAATACCCAGTTCTATTGTCATATAATGTTTCATGTTTAGGAACTCTAGTGTATGGCTGATGGTTATGTTGATTTCCTGTACACATAAAACGTACAGGGACCAAGATCATCATTTACCAGCAGGCAGACTAATATTTTAAATCATGACAGCACTAAGGCATGCTCTGCTATTTTCACCAGCATATATGCTTGTTAAGTTTTGTTTTGCAATTTTATTCATATCTTTAATTTTAATGGAAATTAAACTATATACAAACTATAAAGATGTCTCAGGATCTCATCATCAAAACACTTCTCATTATTTAACTGTAGATGCCAAAGTATGACTAAAATTGTCATAGCATGATTGGATTGTGGGCCACACATGGGTCAAAGACCAGTTGACACCCAAAAATAGTAAACCTATTTCACGATCATCTTAGATGGAACATAAATAATGTAAATTCCATGGAAGCAAGAAAGTTGTAAATGCTATAAATATTAATATATAGCAATAGTGTGTACAATAAGTGTTTAATACTGGTTAAGAATTGAAACTCTTAACTGTTTACATTATATGTGTATATATACAGTATGACTTTCTGACTGATTAAATGGTTGCTATTGTAGTTCAGTCAGATTCTTGTGTCTGTCAAAATTTCCAGATGTGTACTACACAGTTGAATTGGTGTTCCTGAAATTCTACCTTCAGAAGTGAGTTTTAAAATCCTTGCTCAATGTGGCGTGTGCCCCCAAGCCCAGAGTTTATTTCCCATCCCTTCTTGAGAAGGTGGTGGTGGAATGCCAAGTTGAACTGCTCGACCACCCTTGTAGTGAAGCTGCTCCCACAGTGCTGTAAGGGAGAGGGTGCCAGAATTTTGATCCAGTGAGCTTTGAAGGAACAGCAAGATTGCGTGTGATTTAGAGGGGAGCTTTGGAGTTACTGTTCTACACATGACTGCTGCCCTGTTGTAAGTGCTTGAGATCTCCATTTGGGCAATGCTGTCAAAGAAACCTTGGTGATTTGTTGCAGTGCATCTTATATTTAGTATACACATTGCAGCCACGGTGCACCAATGGTGGAGAAAGTGAATGTTTAAGGTGCTGAGTTTCTTGTGTTGTGCAATCCATGCTCAACCTAGCAAGTGGAGAGTATTGCACCACAATCCTGATTTATGCCTTGCCCTTTTTATTATCTGTTTTATTATTACTATAATAAGACCAATATGACACAAATGGGTACTCTTGTATCTGTTTAGTGCAAGAGTTTGACTATATAAAGATTTAAGAGGGATGCATTAACCCTGTCCAGTATCTAGATCTATGGCATTTCTCACTGGTCACTGAACAGCAGTTGGTGAGAGTTCTGGCTGATTTTCCTCCTTGCTGATCTATGATGCTGATGTCAATTGTAGCATTCTAACTTAACAGTGGCTACAAGGGCTGGGAATTCTGGAGCAAGTAACCTGCCTCCTGAAATTCCAAAGCCTCTCCACCATCTACAAGGCAAAGACCAGGAGTGTGATGAAATACTCACTATTTTCCAGGATGAGTGCGGTTTCATTAGCACTCCAGCCTAACGCCATCCAAGAGAATGTCGTCTGCTTGGTTGGCATCCCACTTTAAGCATGCACTCCCTCTGTGGCTTTTGACAAAGGGAATCAAGGTCAACTGAGTCTTCAGGAGTTGGAGGGTAGGTCGAATTGGACTTGGACATCTAAAAGCCATATTTTGTGCTTATTTAATATAATCCTTTGGTTTAATATTGATAGTTAAATAGAAAAAAATTACAACAATTTAGGAAACAGAGAAGTAGATTTGTTTGGAGCATGGTGTTTGCAATTCAGGCTGAGGGGCAGGATATGTAAAACAGTGTTGCCACTGATGGGAATGTCCATAAGACAAAGGAGCAGAATATTCGGCCCATTGAGTCTGCTCTGCCATTCAATCGTGGCTGATTTGTTTCTCATCCCCATTCTCCTGCCTTCTTTGCATAGCCCCTGATCCCCTTATTAATCAAGAACCTATCTGACTCTTGAAGACACTCAGTGACTTGGCCTTCACAGCCTTCTGCAGCAATGAGTTTCACAGATTTACCAACCTCCTGGCTGAAGAAATTCCTCCTTATCTCTGTTTTAAAGGATCGTCCCTTCAGTCTGAGGCTGTGCACTAAGGTTCTAGTTTCTCCTACTAGTGGAAATGTCCTCTCCACATTCACTATCTAGGCCTCAGTATTCTGTAAGTTTCAGTGAGTCCTCAACCGCTTCTTGCCGGGCCCAAAACTGCTCACAATATTCCAAATAGAGTCTGACAAGAGCATATACAGCCTCAGCAGTACATCCCTACTCTTATATTCTAGCCCTCTCGACATGAATGCTAACATTTCATTTGCCAACTGAACCTGCGTGTTAACCTTAAGAGAATCCTGAACTGGGACTTCTAAGTCCCTTTGTGATTCTGATTTCCGAATACGGTTTGCACTTATATGGCAGTTTGCATTATAAATGTGAGTTTGGAAATTCACAAATGGAAAAGACTGGCAGGAACTGTGTGAAAGTATCAGATTTTTAATATGCACAGGTAGCTTCCCTAAGCTGTCAAAATGTATATGATAAATAACTAAGTACAGCAAGATAAATATGCTCAGATAGTTAATACATTCATAATTGTAGTATATTTTAGATATCCAGGTTCCAATAAAATACGTGGTTCAAGAAATCAAACCGACCATTAATAATTTGATAAAACTGATAGAATAGGCACTCAAGTTAATTTTTGCTTATAATGCAAATACTAAGTGTTTCTTGTACAATCTGCCCGAGCAACTATTGAATTTTCAACTCGGGTGTGTAGGTGATGCACTTCCATCATGATGAATGTCTAGATAAACGGCACTTAACCTCCAGAACTGACGGAGGCAGATATGCTGTACTTAGAATCACTTATTCTGAAAGAATGGATTTTGCAAGTCAGGGTTTGTCACTTGGGGTAAGTCAACACAAAAATAAAAGTTATATGCTATATACATTATAAAATATAATTCAATTAACTGTTTATTATTGATGTCACAGCAGCACTCTTAATCAGGTAATATTTTTGATCAAGCTTTATAAGAAAAGCTTACATACATATTACATAGGATATATGGCACAGAAACATTCGGCCCAACCAGTCCATGTGACATTTATACTCCACTTAAGCTTGCTTGCATCATTCCTCATCTAAATCTATCATTGGAACTCTCTTATGTGCTTCACTCTGAAATGCGCCTATACTATTCACCTCAACCAGTACCTGTGATAGCGAGTTCCACATTCTCACCATTTTTTGGGTAAAGGTGTTTCTTCTGAATTCCCTGTTGGATCTCTTGGTCACTATCTTATATTTATGGTCTCCAGATAGATGCTTCCCTAGAAGTAGGAACCATGTTCCTGCATCTACTCCATCAAAATCTTTCATAATTTTAAATGCCTCTATCAGTTCACCCCTCCGATTTCTTTTTTCAGAAAAAATATATTATTGGATACTATTCTCAGATATTGAAATCTATGAAGATAATGGATATAGCTTTGTGTATCACTGCATAATAATTCATCTGAGAGATGTGGGTTATCTTCCAAACCACAAGAACAAATTGCTATGTTGCTCACCTAAATTACTTTATTGAAATTCTGTGTTGTTGATCCAAACCACCAAAACTGCCAGTGTTGGTCAGAGCCATCACACTTATTTCAGTTAAACCACCAGAGTGTTGTTTCATAAGTTTGAAATGTAAGCAGTTCCACCTTTGCTCTGGCAGATTTGAAATACCTTCCAAGTAACACAATTGTCTAGAATTCTGCACTTTATATGTAAAAGTTCAAATATTTCATGAGCTATTGAGGGAGGCACAGTTTTGGTGCAGGAATTAAATAAGCAGAAAATGCTGGAAATACACAGCAGGTCATGACCAGTGAGGAGAAAAGACAAGTTGAGATCTTGGACGTGCATTCTTAATGAGAATACTTCTGGTGAAGGATATATATAGTGCCAGTCTTTTCTTTTCATAAATGCTACTTTGCATGTAATATATTTCCAGTTCTGCTTTTTAAGGCCAGTAATAAATATGGCCGAAGCCGTGGGAACTCAGCATTAGTTCTCCAAGTGTTTTGTAGTTTTACCAGTTATCTGCTCGTCTGTACTCATTAGTTACCTCATGACATATTTTGTTACCTTATTTCTTATCAAATTTATTGACTAGTAAATAAAACAATGTTGTTGCACTGAGTTTTTCTTCTAAATTGTTTACTGCTGGGGCTGTGTTGTCTTGAGATAAAAGTAGGGTGTACTTCTGGTGGTTGTACTTTTACAATAAATTATATTTGGAAAACAATTATGTTAATTATTGTGATTTTTATGAACTTTATGAACATGTGACAGAGGAAGTAAGAACAATAAAAAACTGGCAGGTTGTATGTAACAATTTTCTGCAATTTCAATATATCTTAAATAGTGATAGTAATAGTTCTGCAATTTTAATAAATTTTCACCATTTGAACAAAAAATCCACACTGACACTTCAGTACAGTGCTGAAGAAGTACATTGTTTTTTTAAATAAACATTTTATTGAGGTATTTTTGGTATAGTAACAACAAAATAAACTATGCACATGAAACCGTAAACATAGTGCTACTCACCCCCCCCCCCCCCCGACTGCTGACGATTAATTTCCCGCAAAGAAGTTGACGAACGGTTGCCACCTCCGGGCGAACCCTAACAGTGACCCTCTCAAGGCAAACTTGATTTTCTCCAAACAGAGAAAGCTAGCCACGTCCGATAGCCAGGTCTACGACTTCAGGGGCTTTGAGTCCCTCCATGCTAATAGTATCCGTCTCCGGGCTACCAGGGAAGCAAAGGCCAGAATGTCTGCCTCTCCTCCTGGATTCCCGGGTCTTCTGACACCCCGCAAAGCACCACCTCTGGACTCAGCGCCACCCTAGTTTTTAACACCATGGACATAACTTCCGAAAACCCCTGCCAAAATCCCCTAAGCTTTGGACATGTCCAAAACATATGGACGTGGTTTGCCGGTCCTCCTGCACATTTTGCACACCTGTCCTCCACCCCAAAGAACCTGGTCATCCGGGCCACTGTCATGTGAGCCTGGTGAACAACCTTAAATTGTATCAGGCTGAGCCCGGCACATGTTGCGGACATGTTGACTCTACTCAATGCATCTGCTCATAGACCATCCTCTATCTCCCCTCCCAGCTCCTCCTCCCACTTGCGCTTCAGCTCCTCGGTCTGCGCCTCCTCCGACTCCATAGACGCTCACTTCTCCTACCCACCCTCTGGAAACTACCCTTTCCTGAATCCCCCTTAGCGGTAGGTGCGGGAAGTTTGACACCTGTTTACGAAGGGCGTCCCTCACCTGCAGATACCTGAATTCATTTCCCCTCGCCAACTTAGACTTTTCCTCCAACGCCCTCATACTCAGAAAGCTCCCTCTATGAACATATCCCCCATCCTCTCAATCCCCGCTCTCCGCCGTAACTGGAACTCCCCGTCCATTCTCCCCGGGGTAAACCAGTGATTATCACAGATTGGGGCCCACTCCGAAGCTCCCACATGCCATCTCCACTGGCCCCAAACTCTTGGGGCAGCCACCACCACTGGACTGGTGGAGTACCGTGCCGGCGGGAACGGCAGAGGCACAGTTACCAACGCCCCCAAACTGCTGCCCTTACATGAAGCCGCCTCCATAGGCACCCATGCCGACCCCTCCCCCACCACCCACTTCCTGCTCATGGCTATATCAGCTGCCCAGTAATAGTTGCTAAAATTTGGCAGTGCCAGCCCGCCCTCTCCCTGACTCCGCTCGAGCATTACCTTCCTTACTCGCAGAGTCTTGTCCGCCCAGACGAAGCCCGTGATCACTCTGTTGACCCGCTTAAAAAAGGACTGCAGAATAAAGATGGGGAGACACTGAAATACAAATAGGAATCTCGGGAGGACCGTCATCTTCACCATTTGCACCTTCCCAGCCAGAGACAACAGAAGCGCGTCCCATCTCCGAAAATCGAAAATGGTGGACCTACATTTGGTCCACCAGCCGGGCCAGATTCAACTTATGCAGCGGTCCTATTCCTGCGCCACTTGGATGCCTAGGTACCTAAAGCTTCCCTCTATTAACCTAAACGGCAGCTCTCCCAGTCGCCTCTCCTGTCCCCTCGCCTGGACCACAAACATCTCACTCTTTCCCATATTAAGCTTCTACCCCAAAAACCGGCCAAATTCCCCTACAGAAGGAGTATGTTGTTGACAATGTCATCCTTTGAGACATTAACATGAGATCTTTCCGATGTAAAGGTCCTGTGACACTATTCAAAGAAGGGCTGGGTAATATTGTGTCTCTGCCAAAAACAGGTCAACCAGTTATTCAGCACATTTTTTATGGCTTTCTGCTTTACAAGAAGTGTTTAACCATGCTGTCTGCATAACAATTTTTCATCAGTTGCATGTGATTTGTGCAATGTTTCTTAAGAAGTGATGCATTTTTAGGTGGCGCAGTGGTTAGTACTGCTGCCTCACGGCGCCGAGGACCTGGTTTGATCCTGGCCCCAGGCCACTATCCGTGTGGAGTTTGCATGCTCTCCCCGCGTCTGCGTGGGTCTCAACCCCACAACCCAGAGATGTGCAGGTTCGGTGGATTGGCCATACTTAATTGGAAACATTAAAAAAAAAAGAAGTGATGTATTTTTGGGAAAGTACAAATGGATCAATTTCCATCGATCCCTTCCACCCCCATCTGTCCATTTCTCCAGTGTATTTTTCTGAATGCACCTATCCTATCTAATTTTCAGTGTTGACGGGTAACTTCCTCCACACTATTGAAGTGAATTGCATATCCTCACAACTTTGTGTAAAACAAGTCTTTCCTGCTCTGTTTTTTAATTTAAAGTACCCAATTAATTTTTTACCCAATTAAGGGGCAATTTTGCGTGGCCAATCCACCTACTCTGCATATCTTTGGGTTGTGGGGGTGAGACCCACGCAGACACGGGGAGAATGTGCAAACTCCACATGGACAGTGACCGGGTGCCAGGATCGAACCTGGGCCCTCGGTGGCATGAGGCAGCAATGTTAACCACTGCATCACCTTGCCATCCCGCTACATATTTTAAATGGCGTTAAATTTAATATTCTATCCATGATTCCTTTACCTTTCGGTTATTAGAAATATATTCTACTTCTATGTAGACTGCCCCATCCTTTTCATAATTTGAAGTACATCTGTCGTACAGTACAACCTGTCTTGCAGCCTCTTGATGCAGCATCATGTCTGTTTCAGCAGGCATCAGAAAAGGGTAGGTTGGATGTGCAGTTGTTCCATTATTTCTGAGTAAACAGGATGGTTTTCTGCAGCAATATGTCCTAGATCTACCAAGAGGGCTTGCCATTATTAGATTTTTCTAATTACCAAGGAGCCATATTTAGTTAGCCCAATGATGAATGGTAATATGATTGGCCCACTAAGGTTCTAGGTATGGGTAAGACTAACTTCAGTGGGATATTAGAGGTTGTATACATTGAACTGGACAAATCTGTTAGTGCGTAAATGACAGAAAATTAGTGGGAGGTAATAAAAATAAGTTTAACATGATACAGAATTAGTTTATAATCCTCAAGAGGCAAGAGCTCTGCTTTCCAAATAACAAAAGTGCAAAAAATAGCACACAGATCGTGGTGAAGAGGAAAAATGCATAGGATGACTAAAGCAGAGTTATTAAAAGAGAGTATGCAAAACCTTTTTATCTTTGTTCAAGGGATGTGGGTGTTGCTGACTAGAGCTGCAATTATTTTCTGTCCCAAATTGCCCTTGAGAACATGGGAGGTGAGCCACCGTCTTGAACCGCTGCAGTCCATATGTTGTAGGAATACCCATAATATTGTTTGGAAGGGAGTTCCAGGATTTTGATCCAGTGATGTTGGAGGAAATGTGATGTCAGGATGGAAGTGTGACATTGGAGATTAACTTGCAGGTGATGTCCCCATGCACCTGCTGTTTTTTTCCTTCTTGGTGGTCAGAAGGTGCTGTCCAAGGAGCCTTGATGAGTTGCTGCAGGGAACCTTTGTAGATGGTACACACTGCTGTCACTGTGCATTATTGGTGAAGGGAGTGAATATTTAATGCGGTGGATGAGGTGCCAATCCAGCAGGCTGCTTTGTAGAGCTTTTTGTTAAATTTGGAGTACCAAATTCTTTTTTTTTCCCCAATTAAGGGACAATTTAGCATGGCCAATTCACCTACCCTGCACATCTTTGGGTTGTGGGGTGAGACCATCGCACATACGGGGAGAATGTGCGCATGGACAGTGACCCAAGGCCGGGATCGAACCCAGGTCCTCGGTGCCGTGGGGCAACAGTGCTAATCGCTGCGCCACCATGCCGCCCTAACTCTTGTAGAGCCTCTTGAATGTTGTCTGAGCTGCACTCATCAGGCGAGTGGAGAACTTACACAGATATTAAAATCAAGGCACCATTTTTACCGTTACATTAGGAAAAAGAATAGCAATATGGGTCCCTCAAACTAATAACTGCGTTGTCAATGAAAGCAAGGAAATAGCGGATGTTGTGAGGAGGATGTAAGGGGACTTGGACAGGCTACGTCAGTGGACAAGAACATGAAAGATGAAATATAATGTGAATAAGTGTGAAGTTATCCGCTTTGGTAGGAAAAACGGATAGGCAAAGTATATCTTAAACGGTGAGAGGTTGGAATGTCCAAAGGGGGTGCCTTTGTTCCTGAGTCACCAAAAGCCAGCATGTAAGAGCAGCAATCAATTCGGAAGGCAAATGGTATGTTGGTCTTCATTGCAAGAGTATTTTGTTAGAGGAGTAAACATGTCTTGCTGAAACTGTATGGAGCCTTGGTGAGGCCGCACCTGTAGTATTGTGTACAGTTTTGCTCTCCTTATCTAAGGAAGGGTATACTTGCCATAGAGGGAGTCCAATGGAGGTTCAGCAGACTGATCCTTGGGATGGCAGGACTGTCGGACGGAGTGAGGAAACTGGGTCTTAATTCTCTAGAAGTTTGAAGAATGAGAGATTATCTCATTGAAGCATAGAACATTCTTACAAGGCATGAAAGGGTAGATGTGGATAGGATGCGTCTGCAACCAAGCAACACAGTCTCTGAATAAGGGGTAAACCATTTTAAGACTAAGATGAGGAAGAAGATGAATCTTTAGAATTCTGTACCCTAGGTAGCTGTGAAAGCTCAATCACTGAACATGCTCAAGACAGAAATTTATAGATCTCTGGATACTATTGGCATTAAGGCATTTGGGGACGCCTTATAAAATAGCACAGAGGTAAATCTGAATGAGAGTGGACTAGATAGGCCAAATAGGCTACTCCTGTTCCTATGTGCTGAATGATTACTTTGCGTCAGTACTTAGTGAGGGAAGCGGTCAGCTTGCTAGACCTCCCGAGGAAACCAATACTGAATCTGAGATTTGATTCAGGAACCATTCCTTTAAATTAGAAAACTGCACATGTCACTCTTATTTAACAAAAGTGTGGGGAAGCCAGGGAGTTATAGAACAGTCAGCCTAACATCTGTTGGGAAATTGCTCGGAAGGCTAGGGTGACTGAGCACCTTTAAAAATGTTCTCCTGATCAGAGAAGCCACCATGGATTTGTAAAGGGTGGATGAAAACTGATGAGTGAGATTGAATTTTTTGAAAAGGCGACTAAAGTCTGTCGATGCCTCTTACAGACTTGGAGAAGCATTTGATGAAATCCTTCATAACTGTTGGTTAAAGTTGAAATCCATGGAATTGAAGACAAATGAATCACCATGATAGGGAATTGGCTGAATAGAAGAATCAGTCTTAGGATTTCAACTAACAATGGCTTGTATGAAGGAATAGAAATATATATTAATTTCCTTAGGATAATTTAAAACAGAGTTGAGGAGAAACTACCTCTCCCAAAGGGTTGCGCCAAAGGCGCCGGAATGTGACGACTAAGGGCTTTTCACAGTAACTTCATTGAAGCCTACTCGTGACAATAACCGATTTTCATTTCATTTCATTTGGGGAATCCGCTAGCCTAGAGTGTGTTGGATGCTGGGGCAGTGAGTAAATTTAAGGAGGAGTTAGACATTTTTAATTGGTAATAGGTTGAAAGGTTATGGAGAACAGGCAGGATGGTGAAGTTAAGGCTAGGATGCGATCAGCCATGACCGAATGGTGGAGCAGACACGATGGGCCAAATAGCCTAATTCTGCTCCTATACCTTATGAATGTATAGATGGATTAGGTATATGGGCAAAGTTGTGGCAAATTGATTTCAATGTCGGCAAATATGAGATCCATGTACCTTGGACCTAAAAGGATAGAATGGGGTACTTTTTAAATTGTTTAAAACCAGAATCAATGGATGTCAAAGGGACTCCTGGTCTCCGGATATATAAACCATTAAGAATTTCATGAACAGGAATGGAAAAATAATCAAAATGGCTAATTGAATCATGGCCCTTATAATCTAGAGGACTGCAATACAATGGAGTAGAAGTTTGCTTCAGTGTTTGGGCACCACACCTCAGGAAGGATTTAGTGACCTTTACCACAGTGCTACCTTGGCTCCAAGGGTTAAGTTGCATGCAGCTTAGAAGGTTAAGCGGTGATCTGATTAATGTTACATAGGAATGTACAAATTAGGAGTAGGCCACTCGGCCTTGTCAAGCCAAGGGGAATAGATGGGGTAGAGTGGGAGAGAAGCTATTCCCCTGGTTGTGGAGTCTAGCACTGGGTAAAATTGAGATTAATGAGATTTTCATTATCCAAATGTGTTACGGGATATGGGACAAAGGTGGGGATCTAGAGTGAGGTCGCAGATTAGCCAATATTTCCTTGAATGATGGCACAGGCTTGAGGCATTCAATGGTCGACTCCTGTTCCCATGTTCATATGCGCACTAATGCTTTCCCTTGAATCAAATTTTCCTTGATTGGTGTGGGGCACCTTTAAAGATATAGCTGTTAATGTTTTGTGAATATGTTTGCTACATCAGAAATAGCTCGGGGACTGATATTCCAAACAGCCAGAACAAGTTATCTGCGTTTTAAAATGAAGCATATTAAGTTATTTAAAAAAAAATTTAGAGTACCCAATTAACTTTTCCCAATTTAGGGGCAATTTAGCATGGCCAATCCACCTAACTTGCACATCTTTGGGTTGTGGGGGTGAAACCTACACAAACACGAGGAGAATGTGCAAACTCCACACGGACAGTGACCCAGAGCCGGGATTGAACCTGGGACCTCGGCGCCGTGGGGCAGCAATGCTAACCATTGTGCCACCATGCTGCCCCTAGCATATTATGTTATAACAAGATATGGTCCCGCTGTACATCTCTTATTCTTATTACTAGGACATCTTTAACATAAATTATATTTTACGCTCTGCCCAGCAGTATGAGTACTAGTTAAGTATCGTTGCATTTTCTCTATGTCTGACTATTTGGTTGTATATTTGTCTGTAGTATTGATATTTGATGCATGGAAAATATTCTTTGCAGTTGTAGAACTAGATTTAGAGTTGTACTTTCCGAAGCAAGAACATAGAACAGTACAGCACAGAACAGGCCCTTCGGCCCTCAATGTTGTGCCGAGCCATGATCACCCTACTCAAACCCACGTATCCACCCTATACCCGTAACCCAACAATCCCCCCCCCCCAACCTTACTTTTATTAGGACACTACGGGCAATTTAGCATGGCCAATCCACCTAACCCGCACATCTTTGGACTGTGGGAGGAAACCGGAGCACCCGGAGGAAACCCACGCACACAGGGGGAGGACGTGCAGACTCCACACAGACAGTGACCCAGCCGGGAATCGAACCTGGGACCCTGGAGCTGTGAAGCATTTATGCTAACCACCATGCTACCCTGCTGCCACTGTAGTATAACATATCAAGATATTTAGACAATTGTGTCTGCGTGGGTCTCACCCCCCATAAACCCAAAAATATGTGCAGGGTTGGTGAATTGGCCTCCATACTAAATTGCCCCTTGATTGGAAAAAAAAATGAATTGGGTACTCTTAAATTGAAAAAAAAATGTATTTAGACAATACATATTGGTCTACAACCTCTAGTTTGTTACAGGTAATTATTTTCTTAACGCGCATTTTAAGAGTGAATAATAAAAGTTTGTAAATAAACATTTGGATATCGGAGGTAATGGATCAAACTGATCACTGATAGTTGAAAAATGTGGTTAGTTAAAATATGTCCAGATAAACATGTTATGTTAAATATAGTGGAGACTGGTGTAGTGATATTGCATGTCTGGCCATGATGTTACAAAGTCAGAGAAAGAGCATTTGATTTCTTCTCAAATGTTTGGGGTTGGGTGTGGTGGCAAAGGAATAAATGGTTTGACTATCAGTTGAGTAATTCTCCTGTATCTCCCCTTGTTAGTGGGAGATCGGGTCTTTGTAGTAAAGTCCTTTTTAAAAAGGTGCGATTTTCAAAAGTTGCAGATGTTGTGAGAATCTTTTGGCAAAAGTTTATACTTTCATGTGATAGATGCAGGAAATTTGATACTGGGTTATGCAGCATGTTAACACAGTGTCCTTTCAACTCACAAATAAATTAAAACCTGGCTGAGATTGATGGGATAGTGTCTCTCATTGCAATCCAGCTCCATATAACAGGCAGAACTTCTCATTGTTTTGTATTGATTAATAAGCTACCTCTGGCACCACTGGATGATTATGTGGGAAGTGGTGATGTGCTGCTAGTGCAGTACTATGACCTTTTTGGAGATTGGATTATGATGTTTCTTAGACAGGTGTAAAGGGAAGCTTTATCTTGTACCTGATCTAAACTACCTGTGACCTGGGAGTACTTCAATTAATTCTCAAAGCATTGACACCTAAAACAATGAGCAAATCCACAAGGAGAGGAGATAATAAAGGTTACCTGAAATCTGAATGAGTTAAAAATAACCGTTTCTAACTATTAGCTAATATATTATTAATGATTTATACTTCACACAACCCTCCTCCCACCTTCATTTTACTCCACCAACATGCCCTAATCCTTTCTCCACCACCTACGTAACTAACATTTCCATACGTTTCTGCTATTCTCCTCAAACGTCTCGTGGTTGCAAGATCCACATTCTTACCATTGAGTCAAATCTAGAAGTTTTAGATAGTAACTTTAACACAGAAAATGTCTTCAGACACCTCACAAAAACACAATCAGGTAAAAAAAATGATTGTTCAGTCAAAGAAAGAAATACCAAAAATGATAAAGAAGGGCATAGTAGAAGGAATAAACGCAAGTTTGATAAAAAAAAGACGTGGATTTTAAGGTGGGTTAATATGAAGAGGTAGGCCAATTCCAGAGTGGGTGGCCTAGACCCATGTTTTTTAAAAGAGTGCGTCGTGGGTGGGTGTTGGGAGGGTCCTGGAGCGATTGGGTGTGCCGTTCCCACGGTGGTCCTGATCGCAGGAGAAGCGCTCAATAGCTGCTACCAGCTTTTAAATTGTGAATGGCGGCCGCTTCCGCCTTTTAAATAAAAATAAATGAGGCTGTGTGCCTCAGCGGCAGCAATGAGAAGGTCACACACCCTACATGTATACTTGAAGTTAAACGCTCTGTATGTGCTTTCGGCGCCAAATCATGGAGGAGAGTTGCTTCCATTTTCTAGCTGTCGGCAAGCAAGACAAGAGGACTCTGAAGATGAATCGTTTTCTTAAAAGTAAGCGATGGCCAGCAACACAAATGGCCTGGATCTCACAACTGAATCTGCTGGAGAGAGCTGATCAGAAGAGTCCAGGGCTGGAGAGAGCTGTGCCTGTATTAGCTCTGTACAGAGCACCAGGGACTCTGGTTAATAGCCGACAAAGAAGAAACTTAACTTGGAAGCAAAGCAAAATAAAGATGATTTCTTGAGGATGCAAAGCCATGTGTGTGATATGCAGGGAAGTGCAGGCAAATGAGAGAAGTTTCAGATTTGAAAGAGAAGTGGTGGGTGAAAAATTGCTTTTAGAGGTTGAGACCCCAGAGTCAGTTATTAACAGTTATCCCAAATAGAAGACTACTCTGCTGTACCTGACCTGTGATACCACATTAAAAACAAACCAAACACCCATGAGGCTGTCAGCATTCTGGAACAGCATGTCCCAGGAGGACCCAGTGCTGAGTAAAATGACCATTTTTGTTGCCATTGCCCTACATGACGACCTACATGTGCGAGGTTGGATTTTCCACTTTCACAAAGATGAAGAGGGCACAAAGCAATTGGCTGTCGTCTGCACCCGAGTACATTGCCCTATCCTCCTTTTGAACCTGACTTAAGTGAAATCGTAAGGACTAAGCAGGCTCCCTTTTCACATTAAAGGTAAATGAAGGTCGGCTGTCATAGGCCGGTTGGAAAAAGTGGGCCCTGAGGAAAAACAGTTTGAAAAATACTGGCCTAGACATTTGGAGGTGTGGTCGCAAATAGGCTGGCGAGGGACCAGTACATAAATCAAAGGTCACTATCAAGAGCCTGGGGTTTACCATTGACCAGAATTGGAACAACCATATAAATACTGTGGTTACAAGAGCAGGTCAAAGGTTGGGAAATTCTGTGGAGAGTAACTCGCCTCCTGATCCCCAAAAGTCTGTCCACCAGCTACAAGACACATGACAGGAATGTGATGAAATACTGTCTACTTGCCTGGATGAGAGCAGCTCCCAACAGCACTCGAGGCTCAACATCATCCACTATAAAGCCATCTGCTTAATTAGCATCCTATCCACCGCCTTCAACATTCACTCCCTCCACCACCGACACAGTGGCAGCAGTGTGTTCCATCTACCAGATGCACTGCAGCAACTCACCAAAGCTCATTTGACAGCACCTTTGAAACCTATGACCTCTACCACCTAGAAGGACAAGGGCAGCAGACCCATGGGAACACCTGCATGGCAAATTCCCATCTAAGCCACACCATCCTGACTTGGAACTATTGACTGACTTTCCTTCACTGTCACTGGGTCAAAATTTGGAAATCCCTTCCAACAGAAATGTGGGTGTACCTACGCAACCTATTCTGCAGCGATTCAAGAAGGCAGCTCACCACCACCTTCAAAAGGGGAATTAGGGATGGGCCGAGCCAGCAACGCCCACATCCATGAACAAACAAATGATCCATGTATATTTGTAGTTTGCCATTGGCATCTTGAAGCTCAATTGTCAACTGTCAATATAAATACAATATTTGTCAGATACAGTTAACACCACCAAAGTGTCTCCAACCAGTGTTTGCTTTGGCTGTGGTCAAAAACAAGGAGTTGAGTAATTACGGACTTCTGCCCGTACTGAGTCAGTGAAGCAATTTCAATTTGTCTACATTGCTCTGAAACCTTCCTAGTCACTGGACAAAGAATTTCTACTGAATTAGTTGGTGCTTATGATATTAAAACAACCATGTTGATCCTGGTGCTGTAAAAAATGCTATGCAACATGTACAGTAGTGGGGCAAATGAGTGGATAGAATCAGCAGTGTTATTTGGTGATGATAAGTCCAGGCATTGGTTTTGTCATGCAAAGATCATTAACTATTCAATGACACCTGTGTTATGTCATTCTGCATTCATAGATATTTTTGCCTATTTTACCAACAGAGTTACTTATTTGCAAGCAGATTGGCTTTTCAATAAAATCGAAGATAAATTGTAATATTAAATGTTGAGGTGATTAGAAGATCATTCCATGTGTGCTAGTGTAGCGGTGCGATTATGCATGTGTGCCAGTGGAGCAGTGTTAAACATCCAAGAAGATCCAATGATGTAAAGTCTGAAATTAAAAATTGAGTAATTTATATTGGATATTCCAATTCATTTTGATTTCTTCTTTATAAATCTGAACGTATCTGTGTAAGCTGTGAGTTTTAAAATATTACTGTTTGCGATTTTCTGACACGGCATGGTGGTACAATGGTTAGCACTGATGCTAACAGCGCCAGGGACCCAGGTTCAATCCCGGTCTTGGTTGATTGTGTAGAGTTTGCACGTTCTCCTTGTGTTTGCATGGATTTCCTCCGGGTGCTCTGATTTCTTCCCACAATCCAAAGATGTGCAGGTTAGGTGGGGTTACGGGGATAGGGCGGGAGAGTGGGCCAAGGTAGGCTGCTCTTTCAGAGGGTTGATGCAGGCCTGATGGGCCGAATGGCCTTCTGCGCTGTAGGAATTTTATGGTTCTACATAGTAATAGCAATGCTGTTTGTTTCATAATATATCTGAAAATAGTCTGTGTGTAGTTTTTACTTGCAGATCTTGAAGACACCAATCTGATGCATATATTCAAAGGCATTTAAAATCATTACAGCAATTTGAGATTTTACCCCTCGTTCCGAGTTACAGTTAATCAGACTTGGAGCGAAAAAGGGTTTTGGAAAATAATTTTGAAAAAAGCAGTACACTTTAAAGCATGACCATTTTAGGTGTAGTGTATTGACTCTCGACTATAGTTATTTTTATTTATTCCTTGGATATGAGCATTGCTGGCAAGGCCAGCATTTGCTGCCCATCTTTAATTGTCCTTGAGAAGGTGGTGGTGAGCTGCCCTCTTGAACTTCTGCAGGTCACATGATATGGGTATGCTAGAGTGCTGTCCAGAAGATTGCCATGTTTTTGACTCTGCAACAGTGAAGGAATGGTGATATGGTTCCAATTCAGGATTGTGACTCTGTAAAAGTTTCTCATTAATGCATTCTGCAACATTTTGACATGTCGGGCTCAAAATTAGTGCTTTCAAGCTGTTAAGTTTGTGTTGGTGTTACATCTTTATCCTCACAAAATAAGCAACCAAAGAAGGCATGTTTTTGGACAGGGTTGTATTTATGTGGAACACAGTATCATAACTAAAGAGTCTTCCAGTGAAACTGCTAAGAAATCTACTTAAGATAGAAGTTTCCCGTACCAGCCTCCCCGGACAGGTGCCAAAATGTGGCAACTAGGGGCTTTTCACAGTAACTTCATTGAAGCCTACTCGTGACAATAAGCGATTTTCATTTCAAGTTTCCATTTGCCCGACTTTAAAGTCCAGACACTCTTAAAAGGACATTCCCTATTTACCAAGCTCAGATGACTTGAGGCCAGACCTAATGGCCCTGAATGTTAGAGTTGGGATTTTTAACAGGACAAAAAAACTGTCGTTTACCGATGTCAAGCACTGCTAATTCTTTTCTACTGTTTTTCCAATGATCTGTTATGGCATTGGTTTGAAGTATTATCTAGAGATGTGGGTGAGTCAAGTTTTGACTTGTTAAGTGTAATCTATACTCTAATGTTAACTATCAATTGTGTTGTGGAGTATTTGCCCTGCTTGGCTTTGATTGTGGATTGGATTATACACCATAATGATGGATGCTTCTGACATTAGGTTATATTGGAGTGACTGGCGACAGAAATTCTGTTTGCCTTTTCTTCCAAGGAAGATGATCACTAGAAAACTGATGAGTGCTATAGGCAGACAGTGGATCCAGGTCATGATGAACACTAAAACTGACCAGTTTGGTCATACTCATCAAAGTGACTGCACAAGTTGGAGGTGCAGAACCTCACTAACATCTGCTTGCCTCTTTGCAATCAAAAAAGGATATGTGATCACATGTTTACTTATTAATCAATGTGTTCCATCAGCTTTTTTCCCATCACCTATTTTGACATCTTTCTTTGTGATTGAAGGAGTGTGTAGGACAGTTTGCTGTCCTACTTGGGTATTATAGATATCCAGATCCATTGCTGTGTACTTGGTTTATTTGCCACCAACTGTTTAATCCATGCTCCTTTCAGATGCTTTCCAAAGAAGTGTGCCAACTGCAAGACTAATTTCCTCCTCCAGGTGCAGAATGGCAAGGCCGAACTTCCCACTTTTTTTTAACTGGTGCCCCTTTATCACAAATATGTCTTAGACCTGCAAGGTCTGCAATCTCTTGGATTAGAAGGAAGATTGTGTGTTACATGCCTAGACACTATGGATGGAGACTGATAACTCAGTTCAAAAGAAGATTAAATTCAGTATAGGCATACATAAAGAAAATTACTTGTGAGAATTCCATTTTCAATCTTCAATAGTTGAAATGTTTTCTAAAATAGGATATTTTATACTAATAGTCAGCTTTCTATACTGAATGGAATGAATTTAGGCAAAAATTCTGAAGTATGCAAAATATCTTTGTGGTTTTGGACATCAAGGCAGTTTTTATTAAATATTTTTATGATGCCTGAAGGTTGACACACATTGCTGAGTTCTTCCTTGGAAAAATCAGTGATCTGGTAGGAGTTGAATATAATATTTTGCACTTGTAGACCTGGTAATTTATGTTGTTAGGATTGGAGACTTCATGAGATCTACAGTTTTCAGAATGTTTCATCCTATTCACATCTTAAAGCTTCTATCTTAAAGATCTTGAGAAATCGATTTCAGACAGGAAGACCAATTCCTTGTGGCATCTCAAACTTAACAAGACCTTCTGTGTGACTTGATATAATGAGCACTCTGTGTTATCCACTGATTTCTGTTCGATTACTTCATTTTATGATAGATTTGAAATTTGTTATCCAGCAGTCATGTGCCTATTTTTCTGTTTTTAATAAGGAGAAGGCAATCGTGTAGTGGCAGTGTCACTGGATTAGTAATCCAGCCGCCCAAATAAAGCTCTAGGGACATGGGTTCAAATCCCACCACAGCAGCTGGGGGAATTTAATTTAATAAAATCTGGAATTGAAAGCTAGGTGACTGTGGAACTATCACCAATTGTTATAAAAACCCATCTGATTCACTAATGTCCTTTAGGGAAGAAAATCTTCTGTCCTTACCTGCTTTGTCCTACATAACACGCAGATCCACAGTGATATGGCTGACTCTTAACTGACCCTGAAATGGCTTCGCAAGCCACTCAGTTCAAAGGCAATTAGGGATGGATAGCAAATGCTGACCTAGGCACCAATGTCCGCATTCCATAAAAGAATAAATCAATAAGGAACTTAATTGCAAAATTTAGTAGCTGTATTGGGTATTATGGGGAATAATTATAACAATGTTTTGCTTTGCATTCCAAACAATTTTAACTTGATTATGGATACCCTGGATTCAGATACGTTCTCTATCCCAATATCACTAATCCTTTCTCACCTGCTGTCTATTTCTCTCTGCCTACATATGTCTACTTTATTACCTGTATCTTTAATCATTTTTAGACTCTTCCTTCTTATAGTTTTTCCTTCCTCCATCTCTTCCATATGTCTTCCACTTTCTGTGAATACATCTTGCGAGTTCTTTGATTTGCTCAACTTGTAACTTCAATTTTTTAAAAATCTAGGGCATGCAACAAGATGTACCTCTTTAATTGTTGGGTCTGAAGAGGGTACTGGATCTGAGCAGAAAGATACTGCAGCATGAGAGAAATAAGGGGCTAGGAGGGTAGATCGTCGAGAGAGAGAACACTCACTCCTCCACTCCCCCAATCTCTAATCCTAGACTTGCGCCTGACGGATTTAGCAGGCCACCGAGGGGGGGGTTGTATAGAAGCTACAAACAACTCCTGTAGGTAGTGCTGTTTTGGCAACAATTTCTGCTGGCTCCTGGGTCAAATGATTGACTTTTTAAAAAAAAAATTGCTCAAAGATACATGAAGTATAAAGAACAGGTAGTGTGTGCTGGGATGTTTCATTTCTTTAACGGGCAATTTAGTGTGGCCAATCCACCTACGCTGCACATCTTTGGGTTGTGGGACTGAGACCCACGCAGATACTGGGAGAACTTGCAAACTCTACATGGGTGACCCAAGCCGGGATCAAACCCGGGATCAAACCCGGGTCCTCGGCATGGTGAGGCAGCAATGCTAACCACTGTGCCACCGTGCCGCCCATTTATTAGTTTTGTGAGGAACTGTGGAGGTACTGGTGATTTACCTAACCTTTATTGGACCTCTTCAACTACTAAGCAATCTCAAGATGCTGCAAAATTCACCTGGATTAAAGTAGTGATAGACCACTAATTGCTGTTCTCTTAGAAACTTACAAGAAATGTTTCCGTAGTTTTTTTCCTCGAAAGGGCATATAAGAGGTGGAAAGGACCAGTGTAGAAGTTCACAGAATAATATAGTTCGGCCCATCGAGTCTGCACCAACGCATGAAAAACACCTGACCTGTCCACCTAATCCCATTTGCCAGCACTTGGCCCATAGCCTTGAATGTTATGACATGTCAAGAGCTCATCCATGTACTTTTTAAAGGATGTGAGGCAACCCACCTCTGCTACCATCCCAGGCAGTGCAATCCAGACCGTCACCGCCTTAGAACATAGAACAGTACAGCACAGAACAGGCCCTTCGGCCCTCGATGTTGTGCCGAGCAATGATCACCCTACCCAAACCCATGCATCCACCCTATACCTGTAACCCAACAACTCCCCCCTTAACCTTACTATTAGGACACTACGGGCAATTTAGCATGGCCAATCCACCTAACCCGCACATCTTTGGACTGTGGGAGGAAACCGGAGCACCCGGAGGAAACCCACGCACACACGGGGAGGACGTGCAGACTCCACACAGACAGTGACCCGCCTTCTGGGTAAAAAAGTTTTCTTCAAATCTCCCTTAAATCTCCGTCCCTCACCTTGAACTTGTGTCCCCCCCCCGTAACTGACCCTTCAACTAAGGGGAAGAGCTGCTCCCTATCCACCCTATCCATGCCCCTCATCATCTTGTACACCTCAATCAGGTCGCCCCTCCGTCTTCTCTGTTCCAGTAAAAACAACCCAAGCCTATCCAGCCTCTTTTCATAAGTAAGTTAAATGTTCCATCCCAGTCAACATCCTGGTGAATCGCCTCTGCACTCCCTCCAGTGCAATCACATCCTTCCTATGATGTAGCAACCAGAATTGCACACATTTCTCCAGCTGTAACCTCACCAAAGTTCAATACAACTCCAACATCACCTCCCTGCCTTTGTAATCTATGCCTCGATTGATAACGGCAAGTGTCCCATATACCTTTTTCACCACCCTATTAACCTGGCCTTCTGTCTTCAGAGATCTATGGCAAACACTCCAAGATCCCTTTGTTCCTCAGAACTCCCCAGTGTCAGGTCATTCATTGAATACTTCCTTGTTGCATTACTCCTTCCAAAGTGTATCACCTCACACTTTTCAGGGTTAAGTTCCATCTGCCACTTTTCTGCCCATTTGTCCATCCCATCTATATCTTCCTGTAACCCAAGACACTCAACCTCACTGTTAACCACCCAGTCAATCTTTGTGTCATCTGCAAACTTACTGATCCTACCCCCACATAGTCATCCATATTGTTTATATAAATAACAAACATTAGGGAATCCAGCACAGATTCCTGTGGTACACCCCTGGACACTGGCTTCCAGTCACTAAAGCAGCCGTCTGTCATCACCCTCTCTCCTACAGCTAAGCTAATTTTGAATCCACCTTCGCAAGTTATCCTGTATCCTATGTGCATTGCCTTCTTTATAAGTCTCCCATGTGGGACCTTGTCAAAGGCTTTACTGAAATCCATGTAAACTACATCAACTGCACGACTGTCATTTACATCCCATGTCACATGTTCAAAAAATTCAAATTTGTTAGACATGACCTCCCTCTGACAAAGCCTTGCTGACTATTCCTGATCAAACCTTGCCTCTCCAAGTGGAGATAGATTCTCTAATTCAGAACATTCTCCAATAATTTCCCTACCACTCACATGAGACTCACTAGTCTGGAGTTCCCTATTAATCTGGAGTTCCCTGGCTTAACTCTACAATCTGGTCAAATTTTGGTCAAAGCAACTGCAATCACCTCCCAAGGCATCCTGGGACACAATTTATCTGGACCTGTCCACTTTTAAGCCTGCCAACACCTCCAATACCATGTCACTCCCTATGACAATTTGCTCAAAAGCCTCACAGTTAATCTCCCTGAGTTCCATATTTACCACCTCATTCCCTTGGGTGAAGAAAGATGTAAAGTATTTGTTCCATGTCCTCTGGCTCCTCTCACAGATTTTCCCCGTGGTCCCTAATGTGCCTTACTCTTTCTCTGGTTATCCTCTTCCCATTGATATACTTACAGAATATTTATAACTTATATCTGAACCAAGGGGACACCAATATCCTGGGAGGGAAATTTGCTACCAGCTCTTTGGGGAGGTTTAAACTAATTTGGCAGAGTGATGGGAAACTGATTTGTAGTCCACGGGATAGTGTTGCTGGAGTTCAGGAAGTTGAGGGTAGTGCAGTACTGAGGAAGGTACCAAGGTCACAAGAGTAGGCCTGCAGGTGGTTTGAAGTGTGTCTACTTCAATGCGAGGAGCATCAGGAATAAGGTTGGTGAGCTGGAAGCATGGATTGGTACCTGGGACTACGATGTTGTGGCCATTCCGGAGATGTGGATAGAACAGGGGCAGGAATAGTTGTTGGAGGTTCCGGGGTTCAGATGTTTCAGTAAGATTAGGGAAGGTCGTAAAAGAGGTGGAGGAGTAGCATTGTTAATCAAGGACAGTACGTTGGCTGCAGAAAGGCAGTTTGAGGAGGATCTGTCTACTGAGGTAGTGTGGGCTAAAGTTAGAAATAGGAACAGTAAGGAGCAATCACTTTGTTAGGAGTTTTCTATAGGCCCCCAAACAGTAACAGAGATGTGGGGGAAAAGATTGCAATGCAGATTTTGGATCGGTGCGGTAGTCACAGGGTAGTTGTCAGGGGTGACTTTAACTTTCCAAGTATTGATTGGAACCACTATAATTCGAATATTTTGGATGGGGCTGTTTTTATTCAGTGTGTGCAGGAGGGTTTCCTCACACAATATGTGGATAGACCGACAAGAGGCGGGGCACATTGGATTTGGTACTGGGTAATGAACTGGGCAAAGTGTTAGATTTGGTTGTGGGAGAGCACTTTGGAGATAATGACCACAATTCGATGACTTTCACTATGGCAATGGAGAGGGATAGGAACATACGGCAGGGCAAGGTTTATAACTGGGGGAAGGGTAATTACGATGCGATTAGGCAAGAATTGGGGAGCATAAGATGGAAACAGGAACTGTCAGGAATAGAACATAGAACAGTACAGCACAGAACAGGCCCTTCGGCCCTCGATGTTGTGCCGAGCAATGATCACCCTACTCAAACCCACGTATCCACCCTATACCCGTAACCCAACAATCCCCCCATTAACCTTACACTACGGGCAATTTAGCATGGCCAATCCACCTAACCTGCACATCTTTGGACTGTGGGAGGTAACCGGAGCACCCGGAGGAAACCCACGCACACACTGGGAGGACGTGCAGACTCCACACAGACAGTGACCCAGCCGGGAATCAAACCTGGGACCCTGGAGCTGTGAAGCATTTATGCTAACCACCATGCTACCGTGCTGCCCCTAATAGGAACAATTGAGATGTGGAGCTTCTTCAAGGAGCAAATACTGCGTGTCCTTGATATGTATGTCCCTGTCAAGCAGGGAGGAAATGGTCGAGTGAGGGAACCATGGTCTACAAAAGAGGTTGAATGTCTTGTTAAGAGGAATAAGGGGGCTTATGTAAGGATGAGAAAACACGGTTCAGTTAGGGCACTTGAGGGATACAAGATAGCTAGGAAGGAGCTCAAGAAAGGGCTTAGGAGAGCTAGTAGGGGGCATGAGAAGTCCTTGGCGGGTAGGATCAAGGAAAACCCCAAGGCTTTTTCCACTTATGTGAGGAATAAAAGAATGACCAAGGTGAAGTTAGGGCCAGTCAAGGACAGTAGTGGGAACGTGTGCATGGAGTCTGAAGATATGGGAGAGGCCCTAAATGAATACTTTTCTTCAGTGTTCACAAAGGAGAGGGACCATGTTGTTGAGGAGGATAGTGCAATACAGGCTGGAGGAGGTAGATATTTGGAAGGAAGATGTGTTCGAAATTTTGAGAAGCCCGAGGATAGATAAGTCCCCTGGGCCTGATGGGATATATCCTAGGATTCTTTAGGAGGCGAGGGATGAGATTGCAGAGCCTTTGGCTTTGATCTTTATGTCCTCACTGTCTACAGGAATAGTGCCAGAAGACGAGAGAGGCGAATGTTGTCCCCTTGTTCAAGAAAGGGAATAGGTATAACCCTGGGAATTATAGGCTGGTTAGTCTCACTTCGGTCATGGGTAAATTATTGGAAAGGGTCCTGAGGGATAGGATTCATGATCATTTGGAAAGATGCAGCTTAATCCAGGATAGTCAGCACAGAGTTGTGAGGGGTAAGTCTTGCCTCACAAGTTTGATTGTTTTCTTTGAGGAGGTAACTAAGTACATAGATGAAGGTAGAGCAGTTGCTGTTGTATACATGGATTTTAGTAAGGCGTTTGATAAGGTGCCCCATGGTCGGCTCATGCAGAAAGTAAGGAGGTATGGCATAGAGGGAAATTTGGCCGATTGGATCAGTAACTGGCTATCACATAGAAGACAGAGGGTGGTGGTAGATAGTAAATTTTCATCCTGGAGCCCAGTCACCAGCGGTGTACCACAGGGGTCAGTGCAGGGTCCTCTGCTATTTGTGATTTTTATCAATGACTTGGACGATGGAGTTGAAGGTTGGGTCAGTAAATTTGCTGATGACACCAAGATTGGTGGAGTAGTGGATAATTTGGAGGGCTGTTGTAGGCTGCAAAGAGACATTGATAGGATGCATAGCTGGGCTGAAAAGTGTCAATTGGAGTTTAACCCTGATAAGTATGAGGTGATTCATTTTTGTTAGGACAGATTTGAATGCAGATTACGGGGTTAACGGCAGGGTTCTGAAGAATGTGGAGGAGCAGAGAGATCATAGAACAGTACAGCACAGAACAGGCCCTTTGGCCCTCAATGTTGGGCCGAACAATGATCACCCTACTCAAACCCACGTATCCACCCTCTTGGAGTTCATGTCCATAGATTTCTGAAAATTGCCACCCAAATGGATAGAGCCGTGAAGAAAGCCTATAGTGTGTTAGCATTTATTAACAGGGGGATTGAGTTTAAGAGCCGTGAGGTTATGCTGCAACTGTACAAGACCTTGGTTAGACCACATTTGCAGTTCTGGTCACCTCATTATAGGAAGGATGTGGAAGCATTGGAAAGGGTGCAAAGGAGATTTATCAGGATCCTGCCTGGATTGGAGGGTAGGTCTTATGAGGAAAGGTTGAGGGAGCTAGGGCTTTTCTCATTGTAGCGAAGGAGGATGAGAGGTGACTTAATAGAGGTTCCAAAGATGTGCAGGTTAGGTGGATTGGCCATGCTAAATTGCCCTTAGTGTCCAAAATTGCCCTTAGTGTTGGGTGGGGTTACTGGGTTATTGGGATAGGGTGGATGTGTTGAACTTGGGTAGGGTGCTCTTTCCAAGTGCCTGTGCAGACTTGATGGGCTGAATGGCCTCCTTCTGCACTGTAAATTCTATGATAAGATGATGAGAGGGATGGATAGAGTGGACGTTCAGCGACTTTTTCCTTGGGTGGATGCCGCTGTTACAAGGGGGCATAACTATAAGGTTCATGGTGGAAGATACAGGAGGGATGTCAGAGGTAGGTTCTTTACTCACAGAGTGGTTGGGGTGTGGAACGCACTTCCAGCTATGGTAGTGGAGTCGGACACTTGAGGAACTTTCAAGCGGTTATTGGATAGGCATATGGAGTGCGCTAGAATGATTGGGAGTAGGTTGATTTGATCTTAGTTTCAGACTAGTTTGGCACAACATCGTGGGCTGAAGGGCCTGTACTGTGCTGTATAGTTCTATGTTCTATCTAGGGATTTTCCCTACTTTCCCAGCCAGAGCTTTCTTGGATCCCCTCTTTGCTCTCCTAATTGATTTATTAAGTTCCATGCTGCACTTTCTGTACTCCACTGATGCCTCAGTTGCTCTTTGCTCCCCTTGTACTTACCAAAAGCCTCTCTTTTCCATCTCATCATAGCCTGAATTTGTCTGGTCATCCATGGTTCTCTGGGGCTTGTTACTCCTTTCTATAACGCTAGAGGGAACATGTTGGGTCTGTACCCTCTTCATTTCCTTTTTAAACCCCCCCCCCCCAATACTCTTCTCTTGATTTCCCCACAAGTGACTCTTTCCAGTCTACCTTGGGCAAATCCTGCCTTACTTTACGAACCCCCCCGACCCAAAACCTTTTTTTTTTACAACTTGTCTATTTCATTGTCCTTTACAAGTTTAAATTGTACCACGTTGTGGTCATTATCACCAAGATGCACCCCCACCAACACATCAACCACCTGTCCGGCTTCATTCCCCAGAATACGGTCCAGTGTGTGATGTCCCTTGTTGGTTTCTCTACATATTGAGCGAAAAACATCTCCTATATACATTTTAAGACCTTCACTCCATCTAAGCCCTTAACACGATGACTATCCCAATTAATTTTGGGAATGTTGAAATCACCTAATATAATTACCCTATTGTTTTTAAACACCTTTGCGAATTGCGTACATATTTGCTCCTCAATTTCCCGCTGACTATCTGGCGGTCTATAATAAACACCTAGCAACGTGGCTGTCCCCTTTTTATTGCTAAGCGCCACCCACAAAGCTTTATTTTATATCCCCATCCAAGATAAATGCTAACTATTTAAAAACTTTTGGGAAACCTTTTTTCATGTTTCAGCAAATTTGAATACAGGAGATTGTGATTTCAAAAAAGGACTTCCTATATACTGCCAAGCACATCATTAGAAAGTATAATTTCTCAAGAATAATTCAGATATGAGCCTTGGAAAATGGTCTGCACTTTTCATAGATCTGCATGGAAAATGGCGTGCTATGTCCATAGATCTGCATCAAAAATCCTATGACAGTATTTTGAAGAACCTAACATGCTCTCTTGATTCCAAAATATGTTTATACTGTGTACTGTTGTTTCAGTCTGTATTGCAACTAGATTTTATCCTGCAAAAGCAGGGAAATTTGTTAGAAACAATTGCGTGGGATTGGAATATTCCACCATTTTATTATCGTATAAGTTTAACTCCTTTCTTAGTGGCATGGTCAATTTGTGTTGAATTGTGGACAGTTTTAAGATGTTAATTGCGTCAAGTAGGATCATCCATCCAATGGGGGTCCTAAATTATATAATGATTGATGGAAAAAGGAAATTTCACATTTTGTGTCGAACCATATGCTCCCAAGTCTGGGAATTAGGCACACTTTTTGGTAAAGAGTACAAACAACTTTGCTCTACATTTACCTGTGCTGTCTGGGCAGCACGGTAGCATTGTGGATAGCACAATCGCTTCACAGCTCCAGGGTCCCAGGTTCGATTCCGGCTTGGATCACTGTGTGGAGTCTGCACCTCCTCCCCGTGTGTGCGTGGGTTTCCTCCGGGTGCTCCGGTTTCCTCCCACGGTCCAAAGATGTGCAGGTTAGGTGGATTGGCCGGGATAAATTGCCCTTGGGGTCCAAATTGCCCTTAGTGTTAGGTGGGGTTACTGGGTTATTGGGATAGGGGGGGGAGGTATGGGCTTGGGTAGGGTGCTCTTTCCAAGAGCCGGTGCAGACTCGATGGGCCGAATGGCCTCCTTCTTCACTGTAAATTCTATGAATCTATGTACTTTTCCCAGGAAAAGATACTGTGTCTAAACTGGGGACTCATTTTATTGCTACAAGGACCTTTAAGTATAACTGCAACCCCAGTTAACTTTGTAAAGTCAGACATATCATTTCAGAAAGGACCATTAAATTGGGAAAGATTTTCATACCATTGGCTGGAACTGGGTTGATCCTAGGCCCCAGGAACGAAGGGACAATATATTGGCTCCTTTTTTTAACTATATTATGTATTTAAGGCGATTTTATCATAATAGGTGGTGCAATAATGAATTATTTGTCTTATGATCTGTGTACAAGTTTTTAAACGTAATGAAAAT
The DNA here is from genome assembly GCF_902713615.1 of Scyliorhinus canicula. Classification (NCBI taxonomy): domain Eukaryota; kingdom Metazoa; phylum Chordata; class Chondrichthyes; order Carcharhiniformes; family Scyliorhinidae; genus Scyliorhinus; species Scyliorhinus canicula. The sequence goes on from NC_052156.1 coordinate 143,278,243, forward strand.
GCTATCTAGTTTTAATATCTTTTGTGGTTATTTTGCAGGTTTTGTGGATGCACTTAGATGTTTGCAATGAGCACTGTGGCTGGCATGCCCCAGTGTTTTGGATGCCAATGTATAGGACTCCGTAGAAGTCGGTTTTATCAACAGCGAACGTCATGAGCATAGTGTTCCCAATAGGGTTTGACACAACGGAGACCTCCTATTTGGAAATGGCTGCTGGCTCAGAGTAAGAGATGTTATGGTTGATACATATACTTTTTTATTTTTGAGAATGCTACATTCCCACAATCAAGTTAGCATTATTAACCCACAGTTTATGTTTGTTTAACTGGCCTGTAGAAAATACATCGTGTTGTACTGTGAAAAGCAGGTTTTGTTTTTTTTTAAGAAAGGTTCTTTGTTTTAAGTTTCTGCAACAAATCAATTTTAATTATTTATTCGGTGTGTCAGTTTTTATGCCAGATATTTTCTGTGTCGCTGGTGACTCCTGTCAGATGCTCTCACATTTGCTATGGAGATGGGAAATTGATGAGGCTGAGTAGCCACAAAGTCCTTGTGGATCATAAGGGAAGCATTTCTGCTTCTCATGGCACTTGAGTTGTGAGAAAATTAAATATTAAACTATGGCCTCTTTTGGCTAGTCAATTTCTAGCACCATGGTTCTGCTGTCAGGCTGCAGACATTTTGTTCAGGTGCCCTTGTGGTCTAATATTGTAATCAGATCATGGGAGGAGCTTGACCGTCTTGAAAATCGGCAACGGTTCAATGGTATCCTTCAGGAATGGAGTGGCCTCGACGGCAAGTTGACACGATCTAATGTAAACCCTTCTAATGCATCATTCTTGCTGGTGAAGGGTGTTAAAATTGAGGTCTTCATGCCTGTGATATAAAGTTTGGTCAAGAGGACTCTGACCAATCAAGAAACTTGCCTTCTTTCCAAGTATCTATCAATTGAAATTCCTACCATTGAGTTCTGCACCTATTCTTTGGAGCTTTACAAGGAGCTGTCTATTCTTTGGGATTTAAACCATATTCACCAAATGTTTCATCAAGCATCAACTCTCCCCTACTAGTTATCATTGAGTTCTGGATATGATTAATAACCGCAGAATGGGACCAGTGCAATCACGTGAACTTACTGAGATCACTTTCAGCACACGTTGAGGGTGGTGGGGGGTCATGTTTTAGAGGCCTGGATGATTGTGCGGTCCATGGGTTCTCAACCATTTAGCTTCTGAGACACACATCTGCACCAACACTAACACACACACCACCCTGTTGTAGTTGAGTGGTCTGTTCTGTAGACTGAAACAGCCAGGTCTGTGAGAGAATGTGATCTCACAACACCAAAACATTTTTGATGTTAGGATGGTAAATTATGTTTTTCCACACCCTCAGGTACAGAACAGGGGTCTATCAATGGATCCTACATTTATGGATTTAGAAAAAACATTTGATAAAGTCCCTCATAATTGTTAGCTAAAGTTAAAGCCCATGGAATTGAAGGCAAGTTATTGACCTAGTTAGGAAATTTGCTGTGGGACAGGAGACAGGAAGAATAATGGGCAGATTCTAATTGACAGGATGTGATTAGTGGTGTCCCTTAAGTTTATCTGTTGCAGTTTTATCTAATTTTATCTATGTACTATATTTATTAATGATCCAGATGAAGACATTAAAAAAACACATATCCAAATTTGCAAACAAACACAAAAATAATCAGGATTGTAAGCAGTGTAAATGGAAGGGTAAAATAACTTTGATTGATTAAGGAATTATGACAGTGTGACATATGGATTATATTATGGGGCAAATGTGAGGTTATCCATTTTGGACCTAAATCACAGTACGTTCTAAATGGATAGAAGAGCTACGTTCTAAATGGGTAGAAGAGCTAGAACTAATGGGAAGAGATCTCTGGGTCCAGGTATATACATGTCATGATCATGTATAAAAAATAATCAAAAAGGCTAATAGTTCGATGGCCTTTATATCTAGAGGACTAAAATACAATGGGTAGAAGTCATGTTTCAACTATATAAAGTCCTGACCAGACCTCAGTATTGTGAGCAGCTCTGGGCATCACATCTTAGGAAGAATATACTGACCTGGGAGGACGTGCAGCAAATAAAGCATCATTTGCCGGGTAGATGTATAAGTGTCATACTGTTGTATTCTGCAGTCGTGAATAGTACTATGCAGAAGAACTACACAATCAATTAGTGAGTATAGATTTTATGGAGGAATAATCTATTTTGTTTGTTTATCCTCCTAAATTTTAAAATATTTTCTAATTCTTGTACTGCATTCCAAATTAAAGTATGACACTGTTTAGATGCAGAGTAAAATTTAATTTTGCCTGCCACCGAGTCAATTCTACCATACGAGATTCATGTTGTATTTATATTTGCATGTATATCATGTGACAGGAAGGCAAGTAGTTCAATCGCATATTACTGCCAACAAAGGGAAGAAATGATCAATGTAGTTATACTTTTTTCCGTTCCAACATTTCCTAATGCAGCGATTTTTAAAAAATGTATAACCGTATCATTCCAATCAGTATTACTCTACCTTTTATTGCATAAAGCTGATAGAAAAGTTTGCAGTGGTTTCCTCATGACTTGATGTTTGTGTGGGCTGGCTTGCCAGTTGTTTCATGATCAGTTGAAGTTATTTGAAATGTAATCTTTGGTTTATAAATTTGATCAGCCGTTGTGTGTCCCTTAAATATTTGAATGATAATGCTATTCCAAATGGGAAGCAATTTCCTCTGTCATGGGTGTATCAAAGTTATTAAGCTATTTTCAAATGTGTGGGATGCTACCATATCCTCATCCATGTGGGAAATCTATTGTTCTGAAGTTGTTTACAAAAATAATTTGCGATAATTTTTTAAAAATTTAATGGTGTCATAAGCCGATGTAAACTAAAATACAAATGGTTCCTTCTTGAAATATTGTGGAAACTGTTTATCCTTATTTCTCAAAATACATCATAATTTTCAATACTATTCAATATTCCTGTAGCCACTCTGTTGTAAGGGGAAAAATTCCAGTTTCCCAAGTAGTTGCACACATTCCGGCTATTCTCGTGAAGATTTTCCGCACCCTCTCTGAGGCATTGACATTCTTCCTAATATTTGAGGCTCAGAATTGGGCACAGTACTCCAGCTGATGCCTAACTTCTGATCTGTAAAGATTTAGCATAACTTCTATGCAATTGTAGCCTATATGCTTCTATATATAAACCAAGCGTCATGTATGCTTCTTAATAGATTTATCAATTTCTCCTACCACCTTCAAAGAGTTTTCTGTGTGAAGCCCTGGAGATATATATGTTCCTGAACCCATTGTATCATTTAATTTATGCTGCTACTTGCATTCTTCTTCCCAAAGCATCACTTCAGGCTTCTCTGCATTAGCTTTATCTGCTACATATCTATGCACCAGTCTATGTGCTCCTGAAGTTTTGCAGTATCCTTCTCACTGTTTACCACATTTCTATATATAAGTTTTATGCCATCTACAAACTATGACATTTTCTGTCCTGTATTGATTTGTATCAAGACGAGCAATGGACCAAATGCAGACCCCTGGGGAAGTCACCATCCGGCTAGTCTGAAAAACGTGTGCAACCACTATCCTCTGTTTTCTGTCTCTTCATCAGTTTTGCAACCATGCTGTTATTATTCTTTTAAATTTTGCTAACAAATCCATTTTGTTAAATTTTATGAAACATCTTTTGAAAATACATATACATTCCTGCAATACCTTCATTAACTAGAACCAGAATCTTTAATCTCATGACCTGTATATCTTTGCTCTACTGTTAACATGAAGCCAGGTGATCAGCCCTCATTCAATGAGTGCAAGTGAGCACGCCAGGAGCAGCAACACCAGGTGTACCTCAAAATGAAGTGCAAATCTGGTGAAGCTGCAACACAGGATTTCATGTGTGCTAAATAAGTAACATGTCATCCAACAACAAATGGATCAGATCAAAGCTTTGCTGCCCTGCCACATGCCATCCTGAATGTTGGTGAACAGTTAAAACAACTGAAAGGAGGAGGAGGCCCCACAAAGATTCCCATCCTTCATGATGGTGGAAGGCAGCACATTATTGCAAAATACAAGACTGAAACATTTGTAGGCATCTTCAGCCTGAAGGCGAAGTGGATGGTCCATCTCAGCCTCATCTCGAGCTCTCCAGCATCACAAATGCCAGTCTTTGGTCAATTCGATTTACTCCAGGTGATTTCAAGAAATGGCTGAAGGCACTGGGTACAACAAAAGATTATGGGCCTTGACGAAGTCCCAGCTGGAGTACTGAACACTTGGGCTCCAGAACCAACCACACCCCAAGCCATGCTGTTCTAGTATAGCTACAAATTGGCATCTACCCAATAATGTGGGCAGTTGTCCAGGTATGCCCAATCCACAAAAGAAGGACAAACCCAATCCAGCGAATTACCACTCCCATCAGTCTATTTTCAGTCATCAGCAAAGTGATGGAAGGTGTCATTGAAAGTACTATCTACCAAGCAGACTTATTCAACAATAACCTGCTCACCAGTACACAATTTGTGTCCCTTCCGTACACTCCGCCCTAAATCTCATTACACCTTGTTCCAGACATGAACAAAGAAGCTAAATTCCAAAGATGAAGTGAGCATTACTGCCCTTGGTATCAAGGCAACTTTTGACCAAGTATGGCATTAAAGGAGCCTAGCGAAGCTGAACTCAATAGTAATAAAATGGCAAACTCTCCATAGAGTCATAGTAGCACAAAGGAAGATGTTGTGGGTTATGGAGGCCAATCATCTTAGATCAGAGCAGGAGTTACTCGGAGAAGTATTCAAAGCTCAACCAGCGTGAGCTGCTTCATCACTTTCCTGCCATTTTCTTTTTATTTTTCACATTTTCCAATTAAGGGGCAATTTAGTTCGGCCAATCCACCTATCCTGCACATCTTTGTGGTGGGGTGAGATCCACGCAGACACGGGGATAACGACCTTCCTTCCACCATAAAGTCAGTAGTGGGTATTTTGATGATGATTGCAGTATGAAACATTCCATGCCTGCAAGATCTGGACAATATGCAGGCCTGTGCTGATAAATGGCAAATAACATTTGTACAATGGCCATCTCCAACAAGAGAGAATCTAACCATCTCCCCAAAACAGTCTGGTTAATTGGCACCACCTTCACGGTGGCACCCATCAAATCTCCTTCATCAGCATCTAAACCTTGCACCTGCCATCTAGAGGGTCAAAGGAAGCTGATGCATGGGAACACCTTCACCGTCAAGCCACAGAATATCTTGACTTAGAACCATATCATCATTCCTCCACTGTTGCTGGGTCAAAAAACTGGAACTCTCTTCCTAATAGGATCAAGGGTGTGTATGCCTCACATGGACTGCAATGGTTCAAGAAGATAGCCACCTGCCAGCGTAAGTGCAGTTAGGGTTGGACAGCAAAAGCTGGCCTGATCAATGATTTGCGCAATCAATTAAAAAGGTTTATTGATATTGTCGCTGGACTAGTACTCCAGAGACCCAGGGTAATGCTCTGGGGACATGAGTTTCAATCACCACAGAAGATGGTGGAATTTGAATTTAATTTGTTTTAAATCCAAAATTAAAAGCCTAATGGTGACCACAAAACCATTGTTGATTGTCGTTAAAACCCATCTGGTTCACCAATGCTCTTTGGCGAACAAAATCTGCCATCCTTACCTGGACTGGCCTACATGTGACTTCAGATTCACAACAATGTGGTTGACTCTTAAACACCCTCTGAAATAGCCTGGCAAGCCACTTAGTTGTATCAAACCACTAAAAGGACTCAAAGGAATGAAACCAGCCAGACCATCCGGCACTGACCTAAGCACTGCAAATGACAACGGCAGACTCAGTCCTGTCGACCCTGCAAAGTCCTCCATACTAACATCTGGGGACTTGTGCAAAAATTGGGAGAGCTGTCTCAGACTAGTTGGGAGGCGTTTCTTTGGAAGTCCTCAACATCAACTCTGGACCCACCAGGTCTCATGGCATGTGGTCAATATGGACAAGGAAACCTCCTGATTGCAACATACCTCCCCAGCTGGTGAGTCAATGCTCCCCCATGTTGAACACCACTTGGAGGAAGCATTGAGGGTGCGAGGGGCTCAGAATGTACTCTGGGTGGGGGGGATTTCAATGTCCATTACCAAGAATAGCTTGCTAGTACTACCACTGACCAAGCTGGTTGAGTACTAAAGGACACAGCTGCTAGACTGGGTTTGTGGTGAGGGAACCAATAAGGGAAAACATACTTGACCTCATCTCACCAACCTACCTGCTGCATATGCATCTGTCCATGACAGTATCGGTAGGAATGACCACCATGCAGTTAAATAACGAGTTCAGTAGGGCATGCCAGGTGCAGCACTAGCAGTGAGCTAAGCAATTCCACAGCCAATGTATCATCTAAATTTTGCAGTTCTACCACATCCAGCTGTGAATGGTGTGGACAATTAAACAACTCACTGGAGGAGGTGGCTTCACAAATATCTCCACCTTCAATGATGGGGGAAGCCCAGTATATCAGTGCAAAAGATAAGGCTGAAGCATTTTCTACAATCTTCAGACCGAAGTGCCAAGTGGATGATCCATCTCTGCCTCCTCCAAAGGTCCCCATCATCACAGACACATCTTCAGCCAATTCGATTTACTCCCATTTGATATCAAGAAACAGCTGAAGGCACTGGGTACTGCAAATGCTAAGGACTCTGAGAATATTCCGGCAATAACACTTGTGCTCCAGAACTTGCCGCACCCCGAGCCAAGCCATTCCTATCAACACTGGCATCTACCCAGCAATGTGGAAGTTTTACCCAGTATGTCCTGTACACAAGCAGGACAAGACCACTTGGCCAATTACTGGCCTTTAGTCTATCCTTAATCATCAGTAAAGTGATGGAAGGGGTCATCAACAATGCTATCAAGCAGCATTTGGTGAGCAATAGCCTGCTCACTTATGCTCAGTTTGGGTACCGCCAGGACCACTCAGCTCCTGACTTCATTACATCCTTGGTTCAAACAAACTGTGATGTGGAGATGCCGGCGTTGGACTGGGGTGAGCACAGTAAGAAGTCTTACAACACCAGGTTAAAGTCCAACAGGTTTGTTTCAAACACGAGCTTTCGGAGCACGGCTGAAAGAAGGAGCCGTGCTCCGAAAGCTCGTGTTTGAAACAAACCTGTTGGACTTTAACCTGGTGTTGTAAGACTTCTTACCAAACAAACTGTGACTGCCCTTGAATTCAAGGCTGCATTTGACCGAGTGTGGCATCAAGGAGCCTTAGCAAAATTGGAGTCAATGAAAATTTAAAGGCAAACTTTCTGCTGGTCACACCTAGCACAAAGGAAGATGGTTGTGGTTATTGTAGGTCAGTCTTCTCAGTCCCTAGTGTTTTGTTTTGAATAACATATTGAAACATTTTCAAATATAAATGTCACAAAGAAGAATCAACACAAAGGCCAACCGCGGCAACAGCAGACAACGTAAACCTCCATACACACACCCTGACACCCCCCCCCCCCCCCCCCCCCCCCCCCTTAAACTCAACCTGAACTAGAAAAAAAGATCCCACCCCCTGCCTGGCGCCCATCCAGCCCAACAAAATCTGACTCTGGGCTATCGGGGATGCAAAGGCCAATACAACGGCCTCTCGCCCCTCTCCCTACATGCACTCCTGGATCCTCTGACATTCCAAATATTGCCACCTCTGGACTCAGAGCTACGTTACCTCCAAAATATTTGACATCATATCCGCAAATCCCTTCCAAAACCTCCTCAACCTCTGACATGCCCAAAACATATGGACGTGGTTTGTGCCCCCTCACACCTCCCAAACCTATCCTCTACCCGGGGGCTCTCTCTCTTCAGCAGCTCCCCATATATATCCGAGACCTTGCCCTCTCCTATTTTCTCCTCACACTGGAGTTTGACCTACGTCACCGGGGGTGGCAGCATCGAAAACAAAGGCACTTCATTTCTCAAAGTCCCTCATCTGCAGATACCTGAGCCCATTCCTCTTTGGCAACTGCTTCTCCAGTTCTGCAACTTTCCCTCCAGCAAATAAATCCCTAAAGTATCCTACCCCACCTGCCACGACCCCCGGAACCTCGCACCCAAACCCGCTGAAGCAAGCCTATGATTGTTGCAGATCGGCGCCCACAGAGATGCCTTCCATTCAAAACTGCCGCCGGCACTGGTTCCACGCCCTCGTCGCTGTTAACCACCACTGCGCTCCTCTGGATATTTTTGTAATTTCAATCATCTTCCGCTGCTTCATCAATGACCTTCATAAGGTCAAGAAGTGGGATGTTTGCTGATGATTGAACAATGTTCAGCACCATTCGCCATTCTTCAGATACTAAAGCTGTCCATGTCCAAATGTAACAAAGCCCAAGACAATGTCCAGGCTTGGGCTGACAAGTGGCAAGTAACATTCCTGCCATTCGGACGGGAAATTGGAGCTTGGTCCACAAAAGATCAGCCATGATCTCATTGAATGTAGAGCAGGCTCGAAGGGCCAGATGGCCTACTCCTGCTCCTAGTTCCTATGCTATGTTCATACAAGTGTCAGGCAATGACCATCTAATGACCATCATTAGAGAGAATCTAATAATTGCCCTTTGACAATCAGTGGGATTACCATAGATGAATCCAACACTATCAACATCCTGAGGGTTACCATTGACCACAAACAGAACTCGACTAGCCATATAACTACTGTGGCTACAAGAGCAGGTCAGAGGCGAGGAATCTTGTGGCCAGTCACTCAGCTCCTAACTCCCCAAAGACTGTCCACCATTTGCAAGGCACAGGTCAGGAATGTGTTGGGATACTTGCCTCTTGCTTGAATAAGAGCAGCTCCAACAATATTCAAAGCTTGACCATCCAGGACAAAGTAGCCCACTTGATTGGTTCCCCTTCCACAAACATACACTTGCTCCACCACTGCACATAGTAGCAGCATTATGTATCATCGACAAGGAACTCAGACAGCATTACTTAGGCAGCACGTTCCAAATCCATGACCACTACCATCTAGATGGACAGGCGGAGCAAATATATGGGATCATCACCATTTGGAGGTTCCCCTCCAAGTCACTCATCATCTTGACTTGATTGTCAAAGGCACATTTCTTTTAACAAATCCATTTTGGCTGTTATTTATTCGCCCAAATTTCTCCAAGTGAAAATTAATTTTATCCTAGATTGGGCCTCTGGAACTTTTCCCACCACTGAGGATGTGTTGACAAGTCTGTAATTACTGTGATCAAAGCAAATTACTATGGATTCTGGAATCTGAAACAAAAACAGAAAATACTGGTCAGCAGGTCTGACAGCATCTGTGGAGAGAGAATGGAGCTAATGTTTCAACTCTCGATGACACTTTGTCAAAGACTAGTTGACTTGGTGTAGATGAGATTAAACCTGCAATTTCTCTGGCAATGAATTTACTCAACTGAGACCTCAAGGTAGTGCTTAGCCAGCTTATGTTCGTCTCCTGATATCAAACATTCAAAAAATCCCTTTCTTGATCTTTCCACACTCTCCCAGACTTGTACACTAATATTTATTGGAGTGTGATTTCCAGGCGACATTTGGTGGGATGGCAGGGGTGAAGTTCTGGCCGGGAAACTGGTTTTCCTGAAAAGTTTTTAAAACGTTTTGAGTACCCAATTCATTTTCTTCGAATTAAGGGGCAATTTAGCGTGACCAATCCACCTAGCCTGCACATCTTTGGATGTGAGACTCCACACGGATAGTGACCCAGGGCCGGGATCGAACCCGGGTCCACAGTGCCATGAGGCAGCAGTGCTAGCCACTGTGCCACCGTGCTGCCCTTGGGTTTCCCTAAAAGATGTGGAGTTTTAGCTCGATTGGGTGCGTTCATTTTAAATGAGTTCCCTGCTAGAAGCCAGCATGACTGATGGACTTAACACCTTTTTGGGTGGACAATGCTCCGGAAGGGGCCACAGCTCCTTGTAATAGAGAATGCGAATGGAAGGGTGGGATGGGGTGGGGCGATAGGGGTACTTGTGGATACACTATGGCTTGGAAGTTTGCAGATTATCATGCGGGATAAGAGAGTGGTTGCGGCAGAGATGGGAATTTGGTGACTGTTATGGCCTGTAGAGTGCTAATTGATCATGGAGGTTGGGATCCGATTGTGTGGAGTGGAAAACAGGTTTTCTTGTCGGTGTCAGGAGGAAGCTCTCCTGGTACAGAAGCAGGCCCAAAAAAGTACTTTCTGCAACAGTCCTTACCCCTTTTAACTGTTGGATTTCCTGGGAGTTGGAAAACCAGGTGCCACAGTTAAAAGAAAAAAGATCATATTGTCGGCACAAAGTCTTATTAAAATATTTAAACCAGTGACGTGCATCTTGGGAGAGTGTTGGCAGGAATTATCCACCTGCTTCCTCCATTTAGCGAATGGGTTGGGTGAGGGTTGAGATTCATAACGTTTCAATCTCCCACCTGACTCAAACCCATCTGTTCTTGGCTTAAAATTACCTCCAACTTTCAAAACTGAGACTGACCATGGGTAGTTCTTTGAATGGCGTTCTTGTGTGTTACACCTGATATCTGCTGCGAAGAGTGAGGTGTAAAACTGCAATTGCCATCCTGATAGAGTCATAGAATTATAGAGTCATAGAATTTACAGTGCAGAAGGAGGCCATTTGGCCCATCGAGTCTGCACCGGCCCTTGGAAAGAGCACCCTACAAGCCACGCCTCCACCCTATCCCCGTAACCCAGTAACCCCACTTAACCTTTTTTGGACATTAAGGGCACTTTAGCATGGCCAATCCACCTAACCTGCACATCTTTGGATTGTGGGAGGAAACTGGAGCACCCAGAGGAAACCCACGCAAACACGGGGAGAACGTGCAGACTCCTCCCAGACAGTGACCCAAGCCGAGAATCGAACCTGGGACCCTGGAGCTGTGAAGCAACTGTGCTAACCACTGTGCTACCGCGCTGCCCAGAATTACTGTTCAGAATTAAGTGGCGGTGATCTATTGGTTTGGGTGCACATTACAGCTTTGAATAGAAAACTGTTTTATCTCATTCTCGTGCAATGTCCACTTTTTACGCACTGTAATATATTTTAAAATAAGTGTATGGGTAGATGGGCATAATCAAAGCAAGCCTAAACACAAATGTATGCATAATTTCCTTTCTGAAGAGTGAAAATATTGCTTTATCGGGTAATTCTAGAGTTATGTTATTGAGCCATTCAAGTGCTATTGAAGTAACCTAATTCTTGCAATATTACAACTCAAACATTTAAATCCAGTAGCTGTTTTTCAGACCCAGTCTTTACAAGTTTACAGCTAACAGATTCTGAAATTGAACTCTTTTTTTCTGTAATTTTAGAGTTAATGTCAGAGTTAACTGAATAATAGTGTTACTTACCCTTTTACAAGATTATTTATTTATTCAGTTGAACTTTTTTTTGTCTTAAAATTTGTAATTCAGAGATTGAATACCTATAGGGCAGAAGTAAGTGGTCAATGTAATTTTAGTCCATGCATTGTGGCAGACTTACTGTTGTCATCTTCTCAGTAGATAAGATACTGTTTCCCCAGTCCATTGTCCAGTTCTGCCTGGGTGCCTGCTTGTATTGATTTGCTGAGAATCTTTCAGGTCAGAAGAAAATCACTGTGGCACATGACATGTCAGCATAAAAAATAGGACTACTATTCGATGACATCCACTAGGTGATTGATATGGTCTTTTGATCTGATGTTGATACTTTCTTGTGAATGACCATGGTATTGCTGCTGAATGGAACACCAGCAGTTTATAGGCCTAATTGAGCGAGGAAAGCAGCTGGTTCCTTCCACGGGTCTTTAAAAACAAAACTGATGTTTCTTGATAATGTGTTAAGAAATAGAATTTTAGGAAGAGCATTTTAACTTTCTGTGTTTCAATGTTGATAATAGGGTTACCACATTTGACTGAATGTTTGATACTTTGAATTTTTATCATTCTATTAAATATAGCCTCACCTGAAGATGTAAGTAACTTCATAAGGGGAGAGCAGTGAGTATTAGCTTGTTGCTAAAATCCTTAGAACTATTTGAAAGTCATACAGTTTAGAGACTTGTACTTGATAGGCTGGAGAGATTTTACATTGCGACTTAATGAAAATTAAACAACCAAAGGAAAATAAATAATTTCTATATGAGCAAAACAGTGCTTAAGCTGCAGTGCAATGTTTTTTTAAAAACTTTGTGGACAGGATGTTGTGATAAATCTGAGCTCTGTAACAAACCAACTTGCATTAATGAATGCAATAAACTGTTCTGAGGAAACTCACAAGATGTGGGCGTTTATTGTACATCCCTAATTATAGAGGCCATTAAGATCTGGAGTGACATGTAGACCAGACCAGAAAGGGATGTCCTTCCCTAAAGGACATTAGTAAACCAGCTGGGTTTTTACAACAATCAACAGTGGTTTCATGGTCATTGTTTAAACTTTCGATTCCTGATTTTTAAAATTTAATTCAAATTTGGCATCTGTCATGGTGAGATTTGAACCCGGGTCGCTTCATCTTGCCCTGAGTCTCTGGATTACTTGTCCAGTGATAATGCCACTGCCCCCCAGGGATCCACCGGGCGCTCCAGTTTCCTTCTGCAGTCCAAAGATGTGCAGGTTAGGTGGATTGGCCATGCTAAATTGCCCGTTAGTTTCCAAAAGGTTAGATGGGATTACTGGCTTGCGGGGATAGAGTGGAGGCGTAAGGTGCTCCTTCAAGGGCTGGTGCCAATGCCATGGGCCGAATGGCCTCCTTCTGTACTATAAATTCTATGATTCTATGATAAGGCAGATGTCGTAGGTTTTAAGGAGCGATTTAAGAAAAGAGGTAGAGAGATTTAGAGAGGAAATTCCACAGCTAAAGGCTGTCAGCTGGCACACCTACCTGAGGTAGTAACTTCATGTTTGGGATCATTTCAAATTAGACTTGTCATACGGCCAAACTTTAAATGGTGCTTACGAAGGAACAATATGGTCAAGAGTGCCAAATGCTGTTTTAACAATATGTCATATAATGGGTAAGATAGTGAAAGTAGGAAACCTAAGCTGCTTCTGCACTCACATTTTGCTTAAAAACATTTTGCTTAAAAACATCCTACTCTTGTTTACTGTGGTTATAGTTTTTTAAATTTAGAGTACCCAATTCTTTTTTTTCCAATTAAGGGCCAATTTAGTGTGGCCAATTCACCTGCTACACATCTTTTTGCCTTGTCGGGGTGAGACCTACGCAGAATTGGGGAGAATGTGCAAACACCACACAGACTGACCCAGGGCCAGGATCGAGCCTGGGACCTCGGCACCGTGAAGCTGCGGTGCTAACCACTGTGCCGCCGTGCTGACCTGGGTTATAGTTCTAGAAATTAAACATTTGTTTAATAGAGGCTTTTTAAGCCAAGTTTGGTGTTGGTGAAATGCTTTTTGGAATCCTATAGTCCACGCCTTTTTTTTTTAATAAATGTTTTTATTCAGTTTTCATATTTTATATTGAACAAATTACAAATTGTTAGGAGAGAAAAAGAACAAAAAAAAAACAACAAACAAACACGCAAAAATTAACATACATATTTACAGGTAAGCATCTTCGTAGTAGTAACTGCGCCCGCCCCCCCCCCCCCCCCCCCCCCCCCCCCCCCCAACATGTTTATTTAGTTTGGTTTTGGGCCTTAGCTAGCCATCGAACCCCCGTACCGAACCTGTAGCCCCCCCCCCTCCCGCTACCTTCCCCCGACTATTCTTCCTCTTGTACATTGGCCACAAATAGGTCCCGGAACAGTTGCATGAATGGCTCCCACGTTCTGTGGAAGCCGTCGTCCGACCCTCGGATGGCAAATTTGATTTTCTCCATTTGGAGAGATTCCGAGAGGTCGGACAGCCAGTCCGCAGCTCTGGGCGGTGCTGCTGACCGCCAGCCAAACAGGATTCTACGGCGGGCGATCAGGGAGGCAAAGGCAAGGGCGTCCGCCCTCCTCCCCAGGAATAGATCTGGCTGTTCTGAAACCCCGAAGACCGCCACTATCGGGCATGGCTCCACCCTCACTCCCACCACTTTGGACATAACCTCGAAGAAGGCTGTCCAGTACTCCACGAGTCTGGGGCAAGACCAGAACATGTGGGCGTGGTTGGCCGGGCCTCTTTGGCACCGTTCACATCTGTCTTCCACCTCCGGGAAGAACCTACTCATACGGGTTCTTGTTAAGTGGGCTCTATGTACCACTTTTAGTTGCGTCAGGCTGAGCCTTGCGCACGTGGAGGTGGAGTTGACCCTATGCAGTGCTTCGCTCCAGAGTCCCCACCCTATCTCCATCCCCAGGTCGTCCTCCCATTTCCTTCTTGTTGCGTCCAGTACGGTGTCGTCCCTATCTACCAGTCGGTCATACATGTCACTACAGTTCCCTTTCTCTAGGATACTTGCGTCCAGTAGGTCTTCCAGTAGTGTCTGTCGTGGCGGTTGTGGGTACGTCCTTGTCTCCTTTCGTAGGAAGTTTTTGAGCTGCAGGTACCGTAGCTCGTTCCCCCCAGCTAGCTGAAACTTCTCTGTCAGTTCGTCCAGTGTTGCGATCCTGTCGTCCGTGTATAGGTCCCTGACTGTCAGTGTCCCCCCGTCCTGCCTCCACCTTTTGAAGGTGGCGTCAGTCAGTGCTGGTGTGAACCTATGGTTGTTGCAGATGGGAGCCCTGTTCGACATTTTGGTCAGGCCAAGTTGCTGCCGCAGTTGGTTCCAGGATTGGAGGGTGGCTGTCACCACTGGGCTGCTGGAGTGTTTTTTGGGTGGGGATGGGAGTGCTGCCGTGGCGAGGGCCCGGAGGGAGGTTCCCATGCAGGAGGCCTCCTCCGCACACACCCACTCAGCCTCTGGCTCCTGGATCCATCCCCTTACTCGCTCGGCTGTTGCTGCCCAGTGGTAGAATTGTAGATTCGGGAGGGCTAGCCCTCCCCTGGTTTTTGTTTTTTGTAAGACCTTCTTTGGGATCCTAGCATTTTTACCCCCCCATACGAACGCCATGATGAGTTTGTCCAGCGCTTTGAAAAAGGCCTTGGGGATGTAGATCGGAATGGATCTAAACAGGAAGAGGAACCTGGGCAGTACGTTCATTTTGATCGTCTGAACTCTCCCCGCGAGGGAGAGCGGGAGTGTGTTCCATCTTTGCAGGTCCTTTTTAACTTCCTCCGTCAGGCTGGTGAGGTTCCATTTGTGGATCCCTTTCCAGTCATGGGCTATTTGGATCCCCAGGTAGGGGAATTTTTGTCGGGCTTGATTGAACGGCAGCCCCTTTTGTGCTGCCCCCCCCCCCCCCCCCCTTGCGGGTGTACTGGGAAGATCTCACTTTTGCTCATGTTGAGTTTGTAGCCCGAGAAGGCTCCAAACTCTTTCAGGAGCGCGATGATTCCGTCCATGCTGCTTTGTGGGTCCGAGATATAGAGGAGCAGATCATCCGCATAGAGTGAGACTCTGTGCTCTCTACCTCCCCTTCGGATCCCCCTCCAATTTTTTGCTGCCCTGAGCGCGATTGCTAGCGGTTCAATTGCTAGTGCGAACAGCAGCGGGGACAGTGGGCATCCTTGTCTGGTGCCCCTGTGCAGCTGGAAGTATTGGGAGTTGGTATTGTTGGTCTGTACACTCGCCATGGGTGCGTTGTACAGGAGCTTTACCCAAGCGGTGAACCCTGTTCCAAGCCCGAACCGCTCCAGTACCTCTATGAGGTATTTCCACTCGACTCTGTCGAAGGCCTTTTCTGCGTCCAGGGAGACGATCACCTCTTGTGTTCTCTCCCCGGAGGGGGTCATTATCACGTTCAGCAGGCGCCTGATGTTCGCGGTAAGCTGTCTACCTTTGACAAAGCCCGTCTGGTCCTCTGTGACCACCTCAGGTACACAGTCTTCTAGCCTCTTGGCTAGGATTTTGGCCAGTATTTTGGCGTCTGCATTCAGCAGAGATATGGGTCTGTATGACCCACATTCCGTTGGGTCTTTGTCTTTCTTAGGTATCAGCGAGATTGAGGCCTGTGCTAACGTGGGTGGCAATGTGCCCCTAGCTAGCGAGTCTGTGAACATCTCCCGCAGGTGCGGGGCCAGCGCTGTCGCAAATTTTTTGTAGAAGTCCGCCGGGAATCCGTCCGGTCCCGGCGCCTTCCCCGCCTGCATGGAGCTAATGCTGTCCATGATCTCTCCCAGTGCTAGTGGTGCTTCCAGATCCCGTTTTCTGCCCTCTCCCACAACTGGTATGTCCAGTCCGTCAAGAAACCGGTTCATCCCAGCCTTCCCCGTTGGGGGCTCTGAGGTGTACAGCTCTTGGTAGAAGGCCTTGAAGGTTTTGTTAATCCTCTCTGGTTCTGTTTCCAACGTGCCTCTGGTATCTCTGATTTGCGCAATTTCTCTGCTGGCTGCCTGCTTTCTCAGCTGGTGGGCCAACAGGCGGCTGGCTTTGTCTCCGTGTTCGTATAGGGCCCCGCGTGCCTGGCGGAGTTGGTGTACTGCTTTCCTGGTGGAGAGCAGGTCAAAGTTCCTTTGTAATTCTTTCCTCTCCGCCAGGAGTTCTACGGTCGGGGCCTCGGAGTATTTATGGTCTACCTCCAGTATGGAGTCGACCAGCTTCTGCCTAGCCACCCTTTCCTCCCTATCTCTTTGCGCTTTGTAGGCTATGATTTCCCCTCTTAGTACGGCCTTAAGCGCTTCCCAGAACGTGGAGGGTGAGACCTCCCCGTTTTGGTTGATCTCAGTGTACTCCGCTATGGCCCGCGCTATCCTTTCGCTGAAGGCCTTGTCAGCTAGTAAGGCACCGTCCAACCTCCATTTGGGGCGCTGGGCCCTTCCCGTCTCTAGCCGCACATCCATGTAGTGTGGGGCGTGGTCTGATATCACAATTGCGGAGTATTCCACCTTGTCTATCTCTGGAAGCACCGTTTTCCCCACCACAAAGAAGTCAATTCTGGTGTACACGTTGTGTACTGGGGAGAAGAAAGAGAATTCTTTCTCCCCCGGGTGGGCGAATCTCCAGGGGTCTACTGCTCCCATCTGCTCCATATAGTGACTGAGTTCCCTTGCCATGTTTGAGGTTTTCCCCGTTCTGGGGTTTGATCTGTCCGTCGTTGGGTCCTGTACACAGTTGAAGTCCCCCCCCATGATTAGTCGGTGCGTCGCTATGTCCGGGATTTCTGCCATGGTCTTTTGGATGAAGCTCGTGTCGTCCCAGTTGGGCGCATACACGTTAACTAGGACTACCGGCGCCCCATCCAGGGCCCCGCTGACCATGACATACCGTCCCCCTGGGTCCGTAACCGTCTTTGTCGCCCTAAACATTGTCCTCTTGCCAATCAGGATCGCCACCCCCCTGGCCCTTGCCCCATAACAGGAATGATAGGTTTGTCCCACCCAGCCCTTTCTTACCCGCAGTTGGTCCTGCTCCCTCAAGTGCGTCTCTTGGAGGAAGACTATGTCGGCCCTCATGTTTCTAAGGTGGGTGAGGACTCTAGATCTCTTCACTGGGCCATTAAGTCCCCTTACGTTCCAGGTGACTATTCTGGTGGGGGGCTTCTGCCCCCTTGCTCCTGTGGGGTTAACCATATTTGTCCGGTGGACGCGCCCCTGCCCTCTGGGGTTTCCCTTTGTTAGGGGGCCGTCCAGGATGTCCACTATCACTGCTCTCCCCATGCGGTCGGGTCCCTGCGCTCCGGGGTTCCCCCTTGTCCCGGGGACACCCGCCATGGCCGTCCACTGTGTGTCCGCCACGCGGGTAGCCCCCTGCACTCCGGGGGGCCCCTTCACCCACAGACCGTACTGGGTGGGTGTTTGCAGCAGTTCCCTGTTTCGAGCCCTTGTCTGTGGCACTTTGTGGCCCTATTCCCTTTCTGGCCTCTTTTGTCCCTTCGTCCCTGCATTTCCCCTCCCTGGTCTCTCGCCCCCCGAGTGCCCCCCCCCCCCCGCTCTATCCCTTTCGGGGATACCCCTGTGTACCCCTCCATTGCCCCTCTCTCCCCCATTCCTGTCCCCATTTGCACTCCCACCTTTGATGGGTGATCCCCCCCCTCCCCTGCCTGGCGCCTTCCCCCCTGTTGGGGGTGCGCTGCGGCCCTGCTCTGTTGCGCGCCCCCTTCGCTAGCTTTCCTGCTAGCACGGTGGCTCCCCGCTCGGAGGTTGCTGTCCCCCTTCCCCTCTCCCCTCTCCAGTACTCCCGTTCCCTCGTGCCGGGGCCTGGCCTCCCACCTGGAGCGGGCCCTTGGGCATTGGGTTGTTTTTCCTGGGTGCTCCTGCCAGGGGGGAGGGGGCTGGCTTTGCCTCGCCCCTCCCCACCCCCCCGTCGGCATGACGTATCTCCTTGCCATGGGCCCCTCGTCCCTACTTCCCATGGCGTTTTTCCAGCCCGTGCTCCTCAACGAATCTATTCGCCTCGGCAGGGGCTGTAAAGAAATATTCCTTGTGTTGGTATGTGACCCAGAGTTTTGCTGGGTACAGCATACCAAAACGTACTTTGTTCTTATAGAGAGCTGCTTTCGCTCTGTTGAACTCCGCCCGTCTCTTAGCTATGTCCGCTCCAAAATCCTCGTAGATTCTGATGGCGTGCCCGTCCCAATTGCAGGCTCTATTCTCCTTGGCCCAGCGCAGGATTGTCTCCCTATCCCGGTACCGGTGCAGTCTGGCTATAACTGCTCTCGGTTTTTCCCCTTCCTTGGGCTTCGGGCGCAGTGACCGATGAGCTCTGTCCATTTCCGGTGGGGTGGGAAAAGTTTCCCGCCCCACTAAGGAGCCCAGCATCGCAGCCACGAATGTTGTGGGATTTCTACCCTCTATCCCCTCTGGCAGGCCCACTATCTTAATGTTTTGCCTTCTCGAGTTGATCTCCTGGTCGTCTACCCTGCCCTTCAGGCTCCCCTGTGTTGCACT
Organism: Scyliorhinus canicula; assembly: GCF_902713615.1. Classification (NCBI taxonomy): domain Eukaryota; kingdom Metazoa; phylum Chordata; class Chondrichthyes; order Carcharhiniformes; family Scyliorhinidae; genus Scyliorhinus; species Scyliorhinus canicula. The sequence continues at coordinate 143,297,222 of NC_052156.1, forward strand.
CAGTTTCGCCATTTCCCTCTCCAGGGACATGACCCGGTCGCTCACGTCAGTCGCTGCCTTCTCCAGCTCTTTAATGGTTGCCCCTTGGGCTTCCAGTATCTTCCCTTGGGCTTCCAGTATCTTCCCTTGGGCATCCACTTTCTCCTCCATTCTGGTCAGAGCCTGCTGCACCCCTGACATGGCCCTGGTCACTGCTGCCTGTGCTGCGGCCTCTGTGTCTGCTTTTAACTCTGCCTTGATTGCCTGCAGCTGCTCCCTCACCACCTCGGCAATGGCTTCCTTCCAATTCACGCCCCCCTCTAACCCCAGGGGAGAGGTTGCCCGCCCGTCCAGCTCTTTTGGATGCGGCGATACATTCTTCCCGCTGCTTCGCGTGTTGACTCGTTCGCCCAAGCTGGTTTGCCCTTTGCCCCGTCCACCTCCGGTGCCCCCTTTCTCTTGGGTCCCTTCTGGCATTTTTTTCTCCCCCTTCCCCTTCATCGTTTCTTCTCTCCTTGTTCTTCTTTTCCCCCTTTTCCGCACCCTATTTTAATTTTATTAATATATATATATATATATATATATATAAAAATATATGTATATATTTTTTTTTAAATGAAAAATGTATTTCCCCCCTTCTTTCCTTTACCCCTTTATTTCACCCCTTTTCTCTTTACCAGTTTTCTTTTGGGTTTTTATTTTAAAAAAAGAACAGAAATATAAGTCTCTTTTTTCTTTTGTTTTCTCTCTCCACTCGCCCAGGAGAGAGAGAGAGAGTCCCCCTTTGTCCTTGCCACGTGGTGGTCACTGCAGTTGGGGGGAGGGGGAGGGGCGAGTGGGGCTGCTGGTTGGGGGGGGGGGGGGGGGTGGTGTCCCCGCTGCTGGTTGGGGGGGGGGGGTTGGTGTCCCCGCTGCTGGTTGGGGGGGGGGGGTTGGTGTCCCCGCTGCTGGTTGGGGGGGGGGGTTGGTGTCCCCGCTGCTGGTTGGGGGGGGGGGGGGGGGGGGGGGGGGGGGTTGGTGTCCCCGCTGCTGGTTGGGGGGGGGGTTGGTGTCCCCGCTGCTGGTTGGGGGGGGGGGGTTGGTGTCCCCGCTGCTGGTTGGGGGGGGGGGGGGTTGGTGTCCCCGCTGCTGGTTGGGGGGGGGGGTGGTGTCCCGCTGCTGGTTTGGGGGGGGGGGGGAAGAGGGCCCGCCGCTGCCGCACCGTTCCCGGCCCGCGTGGGGGGGGGGGGGGGGGGGGGAGAGAGGGGTTGGACCTGCCGCTGCTGGGCCTCCCTGTCGCCGTCGCTCCTCGCCTCCGCCTTCCGCCGCCGCCCGCTCCTCCTCAGCTGCCGCCCGCTCCTCCTCCGCTTCTCCTCCGCTGCCGCCCGCCGCTGCCGCCCGCTGCTCCTCCGTTGTCGCCCGCTCCTCCGCCGTTGCCGCCCGCTCCTCCTCCGCCGTTGCCGCCCGCTCCTCCTCCGCCGTCCGGCCTGTCGGGGGGGTTCCTTCCTGGCGCTTGCGGGAGCCCCTCTCCCTGCGACCTCCTCGCTCGCCGCCCGGAAGTCGAGTCAGTCCACGCCTTTTGAGGAAAGTGGTAACATAATTCTAGTCAAAATGGGAGCATGGGTGGGTTGTGATGGCAGCTGAAGCTAATGGTACAAGTCAAAACTGGTCTTTTATTGGTGAACTGTGATGCCGATTTTCTATTGAGCAAAAGAGTTCGACCGCCCCCTCCCTGACTTTAGATTGAAAGGACTTTCCTCGAGGTGGAAGGCCTATTAGGTTTAAAGTTAGTTCTCAGCTTTTAGCAGAGTTTTCTGGGAATCTTACCCCACAGCAAACAGTGCTTGTGGTCACAGTCAGGAATGTGTTCTTTATAACTTCTTGGATGCAGACGCAAGATGGCAATGAGCAGTTTGTCTTCTGTGGATATGATTGTAAATTGGAGGTTGTGGTGTCTCATGGTTATGTCATTTTATTTTGCTATGTCTTTTATCTTCTACTTCCTTTTTTTAAGCTTGTTTTCTTAAATCTGTGTTTCTTTTTCTTGCTACACTTATCACTGTCACTGCCAGTTGTAATCCCTCTCCCAATCAGCATGGCCATTATTATGAATTACTCCTTCCCATTCTCTCCATCCTTATTCCTTTTCTTTGTCTAGCATGCTTGCAATTAGCACTTTAAAAATAATGTAGTGTTATAAAAGTGGGGCCAGCAAGCAGCAACACTTAGCAGGAGCGGAGACTGAGATTTTCCAGCATTTTCAAGAAAGTCTTGGAACAGAGCACTGAAGTTTCAAGCAAAGTTTCTAATTGACAGTTAAAAAGTAGGAGACGATAGCAGGCCACATAGAGGATGTGGACAGAGGATGTTGGCAGGAACTACGAATGAGATAGAGATGGCACCTGCTGGTTGGGGACCAATGAAAAAACAGCCAACAAGATTGGAGAGGTGGTAGGAATCGGACTGTAGGAAGAGAAAGTAATCTTACCAAGATTAAAATGGAAACAGATTGTATTACATAAGATTGGGGAAAAACTTTTAAAAAGCTGATTTAGAATGAGACAACTTGTAGACCAGCATAACCTACATCAGAGCACCACCTTGTGGAAGCAGATCTGTATTGCAATTTCTTATGACAACACTGCCTTGTGATCAAGGGTCTGCAACTTTAGGATATGAGTAAATGTTGACCTAAAAGCATTACTTAAGAATTATAACATAAGTAAGGGCAAAGTGAATAGGAAATGCAAAAGTTTTAATATATACATAGATATCAATAGATTGTATGTAGATATAAAATAAAGACTTTAGGAGCCGTCAAACATTTAAAAAAGGCAATTATGATTAATTTCAGTTAAAGTTTTCAATCTGCTCCTCTTTTTAAAAATATATTTTTATTCCAAACACTGCGAAAATCTCACATACACATGAAAAACACCCAAATATAATTCAAACACTTTATCATTTTTTGTTTTAACAAACAGTAATAACTTCAAGATCCCTACGCGACCTCCGCCCCCTTCCAACCTGCTGACCACAAATTGGTCCTTGAAGAAGGCAATGAACAGCTTCCAGCAGGAATAAAGCCCTTCCTCTGACCCGCTGGTGGCATACTTAATCATTTCCAATCTCAGAAATTCTGCCAACCATACCAAGGCCCTAGGTGGCACTGCCGACCTCCATCTGAGCAGGACTCATCACTGGGCTATTTATTTTTTATTCATTCATGGGACGTGGGCGTCGCAGGCTGTGCCAGCATTTATAGCCAATCCTTAATTTCCCTTGACGGGGCAGTTAAGAGTCAACACATTGTTGTGGATCTGGAGTCACATGGGAAATATACAGTAAATGGCGGAAGCCTCCAACAGTATTGATAGGCAGAGGGATTTGGGTGTGCGGGTACACAGGTCACTGAAAGTGGCTACTCAGGTGGAGAAGGTAGTCAAGAGGCATATGGCATGCTTACATTCATTGGCCTTTGCACTGAGTTTAAAAATTGGCATGTCATGTTGCAGTTTTATAGAAACCTAGTTAAGCCGCACTTGGAATATAGTGTTCAATTCTGGTCGCGACACTCCCAGAAGGATGTGGAAGCTTTGGAGAGGGTACAGAAAAGATTTACCAGGATGTTGCCTGGTATGAACGGCATTAGCTATGAGGAGAGGTTGGAAAAACTTGGTTTGTTCTCACTGGAACGATGGAAGTTCAGGGGTGACCTGACAGAAGTCTACAAGATTATGAGGGACATGGACAGAGTGGATAGTCAGAAGCTTTTTCCCAATTACTAGGGGCATAGGTTTAAGTGGGAGGGCCAAGGTTTAAAGGAGATGTACGAGGCAAATTTTGTGTACAGGGAGGTGGGAGCTTGGAACTCGATGCCGGGAGAGGACGTGGAAGCAGATACGATAGTGACTTTTAAGGGGCGTCTTGACAAATACATGAACAGGTTGGACCTAGAGGGATAAAAGCAAAATACTGCGGCTGTTGGAATCTGAAATGAAAGAGAAAATGCTGGAAAATCTCAGCAGGTCTGGCAGCATCTGTAGGGAGAGAAATGACGCGACCCAAGTTAAAGCCCCCCCCCCGGATCAACTGCGAGTCAAGGTTGGGGATGGCTGCCAATACCATAATGAAGTCTACATCATTTCAACTCGGGCATATTGGTTTGCTAAAACCATCAGCGCGCGCGCCAAAACCCCACCCACCATCACATATGACAACCCCAGGGTCTGTCAAAATACTGGCTGCTGTAAAATCCACCCTCTTGTTAAACAAGATTGACACCCCTCCCGACCCCTCATCAAAATTTGAGTGGAATGCCTGCCCCACCCATCCCTTCCTTAGCCTTGTCTGATCCCTAACCCTCAAATGTATTCCTGCAAGATTACATCAGCTTTCAAGCTCTTCAAATGAGAAAACACCAGGGAGCTTTTGACAGCACCATTTAACCACCCTCACATTTCATGTGACCATCCTGACAGGGGGACTCAATCCCCCACCCGTCTCTATTAGGATCCAACATATCCACCTCATGCGAAGATCCAGCCGGACTTAGGTCTGCCTCGGTACCACCTTGGGGGATGGGGGGGGGGGGCCCGGATGAATTTCATGAAGGCCCCCTCCCAGACCAATTTCCCGAGCGTCTTCACCACGTACTCGGTAGCGTCGTACCTTCAATTCCCTCCGGTAACTCAACTGTCCACGGGTTCTGATGCCTGCGCTGATTCTCCTGGTCATCCACCCTGGCTATCAAGACTTTGTGTGCTTCCGTCAACATTGTCTCTTGAGAGGCACAAGTATCAATCAAGTCATCGTGGTCATTGACTACATTCCCAAATCGTCGCGCCCTGTGACTCCAATCGCTGTTCCGCCCTTTCCCTCGGCATGCGAAGGGGAGCTACTGCCACCTCAATCGTCTTAGACAGGTCTTCCCGCATCGTCTGTCTATGTTTCGCAAATTAATAATAATCTTTATTATTGTCACAAGTAGGCTTACATTAACACTGCAATGACGTTACAGTGAAAATCCCTAGTCGCCACATTACGGAGCCAAACGATACGGCGAGGTCCACCATGTTCTCTTTCACTCAGCCACAAAGGGTCCTCTAAATCTGGAGTGTGGGGTTTTATTCAATTTTTGCCTCGTAATATCCCTCAAACATCACACACTGGAGGAGAAACCTATGAGCTTAAATTATTCCAGCTTTCTACCCGCCTGTTTACTGGGTAAAAAGAGCCAAAAACCAAGTCCAAGCAGGAGTCACCCCATGGGGGAACAGCTCACCTCGTGGCCACCACCAGAAGTCCGGCTAATCTTTTAAAATTATGCATTTAATTGATGCAATTACTACATCCATCTTGTGGAAGTAATTGTGGAAGTAATCTTGTGATGCAATTACTGCATCCACCATGGGCAGCACGGTGGCAAAGTGTTTAATACCGCTGCCTCTCAGTGCCAGGGACCCGGGTTCAATTCCAACCTTGGGTGACAGTGCAGTTTGCACATTATCCCCATGTCTGCGTGGGTTTCCTCTGGGTGCGCTAGTTTCCTCCCACAGTACAAAGATTTGCAGGCTAGGTGGATTGGCCATGTTAAATTGTCCCTTGTGTCCAAAAGGTTGGGTGGGGTGGGGGTTATGGGGATAGGGCAGGTGTCTGGTGTAGGGTAGGGTGCTCTTTCAGAGGATCAGTGTTGACTCGATGGGCCAAATGACTTCCGCCTGTACTGTAGGGATTCTATGACCTCTTATAAATTTGTTGTATGCATATTTTTGAATTGGATCAAAAACCTTTTAAATTTATGCAGTGTTACTGTACACCCTAGTACACTAAACTCTAGTACCAACTGTTGGTAAATGAAAAAAATAGTTGGGAAAAGGACCGCGTTTTAAACAATGAAAAATAAATAACTGGCTTTGCTAAATTGAGGATATCCTTGGCCCAAAATGTTGAACTGAGCAATTAAGCAAAGAGAATATCAGAAATTCTGGTGCTTACTATTAGATGCATCACAAATAAACAAGTTTCACATTTTTTTAATTAAAAGTTAATCTTTGCATTCAGAAGTTGTGTAACCCAAGCGCCATAGGTTCAAACCATCTTTATTTACTATAAGCATAATCTTGAAGTTCTAGAACAAAACCTGTCCTGGGTTCCAATTTTCTATAGCTGGCAATTTTACTGCATGCATTTCCTTTTACTGCATGTATTTTCTTTGTATATCCTTTTGCTCATCAGCATGAACAGGAATTGATGCCACACATCAAAGTGACTCACTTTGAATGGAGTAAAAATTGCATGTTTATTCAATGATGCCAGCAGCAGAAAGAAAAAGCACACATGATCAGCAAAATCTTATTTTGAATTTAGTATTTTCCACTTAAATTATGTGCTAATGTAAAGTTAGCACATAGGTGATTAAGAAGGCAAATGGAATTTTGTCCTTCATTGCTGGAGGGATGGAGTTTAAGACTAGGGAGGTTATGCTGCAATTGTATAAGGTGTTAGTGCGGCCACACCTGGAGTATTGTGTTCAGTTTTGGTCTCCTTACTTGAGAAAGGACGTACTGGCGCTGGAGGGTGTGCAGAGGAGATTCACTAGGTTAATCCCAGAGCTGAAGGGGTTGGATTATGAGGAGAGGTTGAGTAGACTGCGACTGTACTCGTTGGAATTTAGAAGGATGAGGGGGGATCTTATAGAAACATTTAAAATTATGAAGGGAATAGATAGGATAGATGCGGGCAGGTTGTTTCCACTGGCGGGTGACAGCAGAACTAGGGGACATAGCCTCAAAATAAGGGGAAAGTAGATTTAGGACTGAGTTTAGGAGGAACTTCTTCACCCAAAGGGTTGTGAATCTATGGAATTCCTTGCCCAGTGAAGCAGTTGAGGCTCCTTCATTACATGTTTTTAAGGTAAAGATAGATAGTTTTTTGAAGAATAAAGGGATTAAGGGTTATGGTGTTCGGGCCGGAAAGTGGAGCTGAGTCCACAAAAGATCAGCCATGATCTAATTGAATGGCGGAGCAGGCTCGAGGGGCCAGATGGCCTACTCCTGCTCCTAGTTCTTATGTTCTTAATCTACATCTGGAATGGGAGGGTTGTCTTGTGAGGAAAGGATGGACAGGCTAGGCTGTATCCACTGTAGTTTAGGGGCGACTTGATTGAAACATTGAAAGATCCCGAGGGGTCTTGACAGGGTGGATGAGGAAAGGCTGTTTCTTCTTGCAGGAAAATCCAGAATGACGGGTCACTGTTCAAAAATAAGGGAGTGCCCATTTAAGACATGAGGAAAAAAACATTTCTCTGAAGATAGTGAGTCTTTGGAACTCTGCTTCCACTGCCTTTTGAGGATGAGCATTTTTTCTCTCTTTTGTTTAATAAATTTAGAGTGCCCAATTAATTTTTCCAATTAAGGGGCAATTTAGCGTGGCCAATCCACCTAGCCTGCACATCTTTGGGTTGTGGGGGTGAAACCCACGCAAACACGGGGAGAACGTGCAAACTCCACATGAATAGTGACCTAGAGCTGGGATCGAACCTGGGACCTCGGCGCCATGAGGCAGCAATGCTTGCCACTGTGCTGCGCAGGGAAGAGCATATTTTAAAGGAAATGCTAGATAGATTCTTGATAAGCAAATGGGTGGGTGTGGCACAGTGGTTAGCACTGCTACCTCAGCGCTTAGGACCCTGGTTCAATCCCGGCCCAGGGTCGCTGTCCGTGTTGAGTTTGCACATTCTCCCTGTGTCTGCGTGGGTCTCGTCCCCACAACCCAAAGATGTGCATGGTAGATGGATTGGCCACTCTAAATTGTCCCCTAATAGGGCAAAACAAAATTGAGTACTCTAAATTTATTTTTTAAAAACATTTAAAAAAAGATAGCAAACTGGTGAAAGGTTATGGGGGTAGATAGGAATGTGGAGTTGAGATTACAGTCAGATCAGCCATAATTGTATTGAATGGTGGAGCAGGCTCGAGGGGCCAAGTGGCCTACTCCTGCTCCTAATTTGTATGTTCATACGTAAACAATGTATTAAACAGATCACAAACTAATTATGAAGAATTAACAATCATAATTGACTGACTTATTCTGCTGAAATGAGCCTTCTGATATAAACTTGCAAATAAATGATTACATTAACGTCTCGGCTCTAACTCCCCTGCCACCTTACTGTGGATATAGTTACCACTAAATTGGATATAGTTACCACTAAATATTTCTGTTGTATCTAGACAAAGAAATCTTGTTTTAAGTAGTGCCCTCTTTAAATGGTTGACAAGCGGAGCGCACATTGACTATCAGAACAGGTAGTCATTGTAATAGCTGTAAATTTTCTCCATGTCAGGCAGACAAGAGGAAGCAAACAGTTTTTACTTGGGCAGATAGAAAGGGTCGAAGAGCCAGCATGTGTATCTTCCTGATAATAAAATTTCATGAAAATTCTGCACAATTTTGGTTATGAAAATAATTTGCCATAGACTATGGACATATAGATAAAAGATTTGCAACTGCAACTTGAAATGTTTGTAGCTGAACTATTTCACTTTTGATTTCTGCACTAAACAAGAGTTTGTTGATTAAATGTTTATTGAGCTATATTTACTTTGTTCTGTTCCCATTTCTCTCTTCCTCCCCCAACTCTCATACCACTGGAATAGCATTTCTTCTGGATTTTGTTCAGTGTCTGTGTAAACTATAAGGCAGTGAAAGAGGAACCCTCGTGCAGCTACTATAACCCAGATGACTCAATGACCACAGTGCTCACTTCATACCAAACAAGAAAGAAATGTATATTAAACCACATACCTTAAATGGGAAGGTCATCAATGTGTGTTGCAATTCAGCTTTCCAGTGTTGCACAAGGTGAGGCTTGTTACAATAGAAAGTTATTCGTTTTATACATTGATCACTACATATCATTCAACTAAGAATTGATCTGAAAACAAAAAAAGAATGAAGGGTGTGGTTTACATTTTGCAATTCTTGAGAATGGAGGAGTAGCCCAAGTCTTAAAAACATCAGGAAATATATTCATGAATGTGTTGTACTTACCAAGCTTTAAAGTTTAAGCTATCTTACGCACACCGGCAACAGCATGGAAGCATAGAAATCCAGGATCTTAATTCTGGACTGTTTCCAGTAAAGTGTTAAGGACATTTTTTCAGTCAGTGCATAACTAGTAAGAATAAGCATTAATCTACTGATATCTGTGCTAATTAGCACATTCATTTATGAAGCGTTTGTTGGTACGCTCTTAAGAATTCAGTATTATGTTGCAATATTTGTTTCTTTCAGCAGCAGTTGAGTAGTATTTATTTTGGGCGGAATGATTTAGCTGTGTAAAAGGATGTGATCTCACTCACGTTGGTGACCACAACGAGGTATTGTGCTTTTCGGCAGTTGGATATAAGCAAAACATGTGCTACAGTAATTTTCTGCTGCTTCCGTGTTGGTTGATTGCTATTCTGCTGCTGATCTATTGATTTAGACCGTCTCAAACTCAAAATTCTTCGTGGTTTTTGGGGCAAGTCTGATTTTATCTGTTCTTAACTCCATTTTTCATATCTTTAACCATAGTTGCGTAAATTATAGTTGTTGATGTTCATTTACCGAGCATATGGCTAACGATAATTGTAAAACAACGTGCCAATTGTTGAAGGAACAGTATTGACAGTAAAAGTAACTGCACTTTGCTAATTACTTGTATTTATTTGTAAATCATTCTTTACTTGAATGTACATGCTATCATTGTTGGAGTAAAATTGAATTTTATCATTCACATTGAGAATTGGTTTTACAAAATTTCCTTTTCCGTTAACTTCTGGGTACTATTGAGTCAGTTTTTTAACTTTTTGTTCTTTTCGGCAAGCACTCTTCTGTTAAAATTTTAAGGAACAAAGTTCTTGATGTAATTAACATTTTCCACCCATCACCAATCTTTGTTTGCTGGTACAAATAAATACTCCAATAAGATTGTTTGGAAACTATAATGAAAATAAATTTCAGAATGTATATACCTCACGGAATATATTAATACATTTCAGTATCATTCAATGAACTGCTTAGTTGTATGATCTTAATGGCAGCACTAATTTTCAAAAACGGATTTGTAAAAATTCTCCTAATTGCTTGGTGAGTAGTTGAGTAAAACAGACAGTCACAATCCTAGGTTTAGCCTAAATTGGTTCCTAAAATGGAGTATGGGGCATTACAGTTTGCCTAGGTGTTTCTGATTTGGGGAGGAACACATTTGCTAGAATTCCCATTCCTAATCTTGCTGTCCATGATACTTCTATCATGGACATATATGCAAGAGCAGAGGACTATGGCTTCGGTGGGATTGTGGGATGAAGTTGTTGCTTTCAAAGGGAGATAAGAGAAAATTGGCTGTGATGAAATCTCTCAAACTGGCAAATTTAATTTCGTGACTTTTGAATGAGTAAATGGAGAAAAACAGAACTTTTCGATAATCTTTTTGTGTATGTAATTAAAATACTGTAGAGTATGCAATATTAATTTGAAAAAAAGAAATTATCCAATTTGTAATAAGTGATTTTAATGAAACAGTGGAGGGCATCAACCAGGAGGCCATTGAGCCCTTTGCGTCTACTTTTCCATTTGGCTGATCATGACTGAACACTCAATCTTTTATAGTACCATAAAACACTAAAGCAACTCTTGAATGCACACGATGAAAACCTGATCCCTGTATGAACTGCACATTGGAAAGTTCAGTAATTTCATTCTGAATCATATTCTGTCATTAGCATGATAATCCACAAAGTAGGGAAGAATTCCATCAGGATGTCTAGGTTTGTTGAGCACTAATTATTTAGCTCAAAAAACATACATCAAGACACCTGGATTCAGTGTTACCACAGAATTGGATTCCGTGATCTTGGTGAGGCTTGGTACTTTTGACACCATTTTCTCTAGATCCAGATAGGTCTCTTTGGCCCTTGTGCTTCTATTAGAAGCACCATGTTTCCACACAGCAACATCAATTTTCATATCATTCAACAACCAGAACGTCAAGACTTTCTTATGAACATTTAAAGTGAATTCAAATCTTGTTTGAGTAATCACATCCAAAAACCCGTATTAAGAAGGAACTCTCTCTCTCTCTCTCTCCCCCCCCACCCTTGTGGGTCAACTATTGTTACCTGTGTGTGATCTCAGTTCATGTTGGCTGCAGATGCTGCTTCTGCTGATAAAATGAATTAGTGCTGTAAGCATTTAGCAATAAATTCTAGTCTTAGGTACTTGTTAATAGCCCTAGTTGTCAACGATGAAAGAGAATTTTCTGCCAGTCAAGGTGACGCAACCGTTCATTGAAAAGAGCTCTGGTCAGCCACACAGCAGTGCTTGAGAAAATAAAAGAATGCACATTAAAAGGCAAAATAATAATGACACCATATCGAGGTCTTTCAAATTTTTAATCTCTAGCAACTTTCTTTTTTACCTCGTCATGCTGGTGCAAATAATTTGCTGCTTAGCTTTTTCCACTCAGAGCATTTTTGTCGATGGAAGCTAGCATTCTGCCTGAAAACAGTTTAATGAAAATGTCAGTTTCATCAGCATTAAAGATGTCTTGAGTATATTTCATAAACGTTATCCAGTTGCCAACGCTTAATGTGACTCATCATCCTGACGTGGGAATATATCGGCGTTAGTGTAGCTGGGTCAAAATCCTGGAACTCTCCCTAACAGCACAGTGGGTGTACCTACACTATAGGGAGTTCAGCAGTTCACGGAGGCAGCTCCCCACCACCTTGTGGGCAATGAGGGATGGGTAATAAATGCCAACGATGCCCACATCCCTTAAATTATTATTTTTTTTTAATCTCTTGCTTTCCTTTATGTGGACCTGCACTGATTGCACAGAAGTTTTGAAACAGTTGATCCACAGTAAATACAACAGCCTTAGTTTTGTATTCTTTCGCCATTTCCAATAAACCAAGTGCTGATAATCTACAAAATTTAGCAGCAATCTTCATGCACTCTTTTTTTCCCTTTGGGTAATAGTGAGGAAATAGTGGAACAATTTCTGGGCTGATTATCAGCCTGTTGAACTGCATCATGAACACCTTTTAAAAAAAGTTCATTCATGGGATGTGGGCATTGCTGGCTCTGGGCATTTATTGTCCATCCCTAATTCCTTGTTCTCGGAGGACATTTAAAAGTCAACCATAAAGCTGTGTGTCTGGAGTCACATGTAGCCCAGACCAGGGAAGGACAGCAGATTTCCTTCTCTAAAGGAAATTTGTGAACCAGATGGGTTTTTACAACAATCAACAATGGTTTTGTAGTTATTAGACTTTTTAATTCCAGATTTTTATTTTATTCAAATTTCACTATCTGCTGTGGTGGGATTCGTTCCTGGGGCCCCAGGGCATTACCCTGGTACTCTAGAATATTAGTCCAGTGACAGTACCACTATGCCCCACCTTCTGTGGCCAACAAGTCCTGATGGGGACCTGAACCTGAGTCTGGAGTGTCTGGGCCAGAGGCCAGACCACTGCGCCACAAGATCTCCTAGTTCTCTGCAATGAAATGGAGTACGTGTTAAATAATATCTTAAACAGGTGAAATAACGCATTTTGTGTTATTTATCATATACAGTAGTAATTCAGATTTTTCTTCGCTGGTTTTTCATCATTGCACTTGAGCTCATTAAACTGTCCCAAAAGAAGTTTGCTGTATTCTGCTAACTGTCCTGCATTAAAAACAGTGTAGTAATCTACTTTTTGTTTTGCCAAAACGTGGTTTGGGTTTGTAGAAAGTGTCCACGTGCATATGTATATTCTCATGCACATAATTTGACACTCTTTTCTTCTATTTATTATGTTAAACAAGAACTAAATCATGCTTATGCTGTATTCTGCCGGAAGTTGCAATGCTTCTAACTTTAACTTTGTAAGGGTGCCCCAGTGACAGTGAATGTCTCTGCAGCATAGTAATTCATAACAGGATAATAAGAGAAAATGACTTTGAGATACAATAATCTAATTCTAATATAAAGCTTGTTTGTGTATTGTCTTTTTAAAATGGAGATGTAACATGAACTAATTACTTGCAGTTCAACAGATTATGTCCTTTGTAATAAATCTAGAACGGAGTGAATAATTCAATGTATTTTCTCTTTTTCCAGACCAGAATCTGTAGAAGCAAGCCCTGTGGTCGTAGAGAAGTCAAACAGTTATCCGCACCAGTTATATACCAGCAGTTCTCATCATTCACACAGTTACATTGGTTTGCCTTATGCAGTAAGTTTGGGAATTAATAAAATGGCTACCTGTTTTGCTTTTTGGGTCAGATCTGAATCAATACTTTTTAAAATATTAACTGTCACAGTGCAAGTTATACTACTGTTTCGTAAAATATCTTTATGGGCTAACCAAATGCTGTGTTCTTTCTTCACGTACAAAAGTTCTGGTGTTTTCTACGCCTGTTACTAATACTTAGCAAGTGTTCATGTACTTAATAAATTGGTACGTTCTGGCTCAACATCTGTTTTATTGAAATATAGCAAAGTGACTGCTTGCTTTTAGTGATTTTGTGACAGAATGGGCCGCGCGGTATCTCCAGCAGCAGCGCAACCCTCCCCGATGAACTCAATGCATTCTATGCTCGGTTCGAGGAGGAAACCAACCATCTGCTGTCGAGTGCCCCAGCAGCCAATAACACACCCATGCCCACCATCACAGCTTCCGAAGTCAGATCGGCCTTCCTGAAAGTGAACTCTCGGAAGGCGACGGGATCCCTGGTCGTGCACTCCGAGCCTGCGCGGACCAGCTGGCAGATGTGTTTGCGGACATCTTTAACCTGTCCCTACTCCGCTCCGAGGTTCCCACTTGCTTCAAGAAGACGACCATCATACCAGTGCCAAAGAAGAACCAGGCAACGTGCCTCAATGACTACCGCCCGGTGGCCCTGACTTCAGTCGTAATGAAATGCTTCGGGGGGTTGGTTATGAAGCGCATCACCTCCATACTCCCAGAACGCCTTGATCCACTGCAATTCACATACCGTTGCAACCGGTCCACAGCAGATACCATCTCCCTGGCCTTACACTCATCCCTAGAGCATCTCGACAACAAGGACTCCTACATCAGACTTCTATTTATTGACTACAGCTCCGCCTTCAACACCATAATCCCACCAAGCTCATATCAAAGCTCCAAAACCTAGAACTTGGCTCCTCCCTCTGAAACTGGATCCTCGACTTTCTGACCCACAGACCACAATCAGTAAGAATAAACAACACCTCCTCCACAATAGTCCTCAATACCGGGGCCTCGCAAGGCTGCATACTTAGCTTCCTACTATACTCCCTGAACACACATGACTGTGGCAAAATTTGTTTCCAACTCCATGAACAAATTGCTGATGATACGACAAAAGTGGGCGGATCTCGAATAACGACGAGTCAGAATACTGGAGGGAGATAGAGAACCTAGTGGAGTGGTGTAGCGAAAACAATCTATCCCTCAATGCCAGCAAAACTAAGGAGCTGGTCATTGACTTCAGGAAGCAAAGTACTGTACACACCCCTGTCAGCGTCAACGGGGCTAAGGTGGAGATGGTTAGCAGTTTCAAATTCCATGGGGTACACATCTCCAAAAATCTGTCCTGGTCCACCCACGTCGATGCTATCACCAAGAAAGCACAACAGCACCTACACTTCCTCAGGAAACTATGGAAATTCGACATGTCCGCATTAACTCTTACCAACTTTTATAGATGCACCATACAAAGCTTCCTATCTGGCTGCATCACAGCCTGATATAGCAACTGCTTGGCCCAAGACCGCAAGAAACTTCAGAGAGTCGTGAACACAGCTTAGTCCATCTCACAAACCTGCCTCCCATCCATTGACTCCATCTATATCTCCCACTGTCTAGGGAAAGCGGGCAGCATAATCAAAGACCCCTCCCACCTGGCTTACTCACTCTTCCAACTGACCTCATTAACACTACACCCCTGTATGCTTCACCCGATGCCGGTATTTATGTAGTTACATTGTGTACCTTGTGTTGCCTATTATGCATTTTCTTTTCTTTTCTCCTCATGTATTTGATGATCTGTTGAGCAGTACCTTGATACACGTAACAAGAAACAAATCCAATCCAATTTTTTTTTGTGATTTTGTAATGTTTCTCAGCTGTACAAACCCTTTGAAAGGAGTGATTGGTCATTTTAATGGCTAACATTATTTCTTAGCTATGTGTGACATCCAGCTTCATTGGTAATGAGTAAGAGGAGGGTAATGCAGTAATTGATAGATGAATGAGGGGATTGCCTGTGAAGTTAAATGTACCTGCTCCAAATCAGCTCCTGCATGGCAACATGCTTCTTGTTGAAGCAGGTTATGTACCCCAGAAACCATTGCTGCTGCAGGCCGGAGGGGTGGGGGGGTATGATATGCTGAGCAATGATAAAGCGATGTCATAGCAATAAATTAAGTTTTAAAACAAGTGTAATTAATAAAAGTGACCATGACCAGAGTGTGAGAGACTCAGTGTGTGCCAAGCTCACTCCCAGTCTCAGGGTGCTCACTCATTCACTTCATCCACTGTGAGTGAATATATGGGTGTGTGGGTCATGTGAGTAAATGAGAAACCTGAAACTGGGAATAAGACACACAGTCTCGCTCTCGTACTCACTCGGCCCTTCACTCATTCATTCACTCTCCCTTTGTCACTCAACCCCTCACTCACTCAATTACCCTCTTAACCACACAATCACTCACTCACATTCTCAATCACTGTTTCTCACATTCTCAATCACTCACTCAGTCTCTCATTCACTCACTCATTCCTTCACTATTGTTTGTGCTGTCTCTCCCTCGTTTGCGCCGTCTCCCTCGTTTGCGCCGTCTCCCTCGTTTGCGCCGTCTCCCTCGTTTGCGCCGTCTCCCTCGTTTGCGCCGTCTCCCTCGTTTGCGCCGTCTCTCCCCCGTGTGCGGCGCCTCACCCCTGCGTGTACTGCTTCTCCCTGTGTGTGGCGCCTCACCCGTGTGTGTGCTGCCTCTCCCCGTGGGCGGTGCCTCTTCTCCCGTGGGCGGTGCCTCTTCTCCCGTGGGCGGTGCCTCTTCTCCCGTGGGCGGTGCCTCTTCTCCCGCGGGCGGTGCCTCTTCTCCCGTGGGCGGTGCCTCTTCTCCCGTGGGCGGTGCCTCTTCTCCCGTGGGCGGTGCCTCTTCTCCCGTGGGCGGTGCCTCTTCTCCCGTGGGCGGTGCCTCTTCTCCCGTGGGCGGTGCCTCTTCTCCCGTGGGCGGTGCCTCTTCTCCCGTGGGCGGTGCCTCTTCTCCCGTGGGCGGTGCCTCTTCTTCCGTGGACGGTGCCTCTTCTCCCGTGGGCGGTGCCTCTTCTCCCGTGGGCGGTGCCTCTTCTCCAGTGGGCGGTGCCTCTTCTCCAGTGGGCGGCGCCTCTTCTCCCGTGGGCGGCGCCTCTTCTCCCGTGGGCGCGCCTCTTCCCCCGTGGGCGGCACCTCTTCCCCCGTGGGCGGCACCTCTTCCCCCGTGGGCGCGCCTCTTCCCCCGTGGGCGCGCCTCTTCCCCCGTGGGCGGCACCTCTTCCCCCGTGGGCGGCATCTCTTTCCCCCGTGGGCGCCGCCTCTTCTTCCGTGGACGGCGCCTCTTCCCCCCCCGTGGGCGGCGCCTCTTTTCCCCCGTAGGCGCCGCCTCTTTTCCCCCGTGGGCGCCGCCTCTTTTCCCCCATGGGCACCGCCTCTTTTCCCCCGTGGATGCTGCCTCTTTTCCCCCGTGGACGCCGCCTCTTTTTTCCCCGTGGACGCCACCTCTTTCCCCCGTGGGTGCTGCCTCTTCCCCCATGGGCGCTGCCCCACTCGCATCCATACTGCTCTTCGCCACCCCAAAACACATGCCAGTTTGCCTCTTCCCCATGTCTCCACAGCCCACCTCAGGCTCCGGCACTCTGTGATCACTCCAGCACTGATCGCACACTCGCTCTTACACACACACACCCCCCCCCAAACCACCTTCCTCTTTTTCACCAGCAAACTCACCAATGCTAGTGTTTGCTGCTCCTCCAACCACAAACTGTTCCTGAGAGGAACGGCCTGTAATTGGAGGAGCAGCTGCTTGCAGAATCGTCCTTTTTGCTTGCCTGTGTTTCCAGCAATTTGAGAACTGGCTCCGACTGCCTCAATCTGGCTCCAGGGCTGCCAGTTCCACATGCCTGCCCTAAAAGATTAGCCATAAAATTGCTACAGAACCTGGTTCTTTCAATAGTCTACGTAACTCAAGTTATTCTTACTGCTATAACTAATTTAGCCATCATTTAAAAGAAGGTAGTTCAGCAGAAAACCAGTCTATGGCTTTCCGATTGAGTTATCTGTTTAAGACAAGTAACAAAACTGCGCAGGCAGCAAAATCACACATTTTATTCTTAGTTATGGTATTTTAGTATCTGTGTAGAGGTGACAGAAGGGTTTCTACTTTTGGCCTCAGTGCTTTTGTGTTGAGTAAGGAACAACAACTATTGCTATCTGTTGATGCTGCTGAACGTTTGCGTTCCTGGCCATCAGATAAGGACAAGATTGTGACCTGTTGTGACTTGGATAATTTTCTCTCCCAGCCCTAGCTGGTCTCAATTTGTTCATCATGCACAAACTCCATTCAGTCTTGTTAGATTCAAAATGAATTTGAGTTTAAATGCATTTACACCTGCCTTAACTGAATATTATTCCTGCCAATCTCAGAGAATACAGTTATGTTCTCCAAAACAGGAAGTGAGCATCACAATGGCCTGAATATGGCAATAGTATTTGTTTTAAGTTGAATCGGAGTTTAATTGAACTGATGGTTAAAAGTAAAAGTTAGGCATTAAAACATATTTTCTTTTCATTATAGACACTGCTGAGATAGTACTTAATAGGACCATATTTAAGTTTGGGTAAACAAGACAATATTTGGGATTGTGAACAGCTGTGTCTGTTTTACAGATCAAATTTAAATTTTGTGTTGGAAACTTAATTGTTGGAAAATTGGTTGTGTGTTAGATTAGCACAGGGTTTCCCATACTTGGACTTGTGGACCCCTGGGGATCCATGAAGGATCTCCAGGGAATCCAAGAAATTGGCGGTCAGCAAGTGACTAGCAAACAGTGACTCGAATGCGCAAAATTTAAAAAGAATTCGAGAAATCAAATGGGCCGATCAGAGCTGATAGATTTCAGAGCTCAGAGGCCATGATTGGCCCATTTGATTTATTTGATTTCGATATTGCTGAGCAGAAAAGCTCCCAGAAAATTGCAGCATGGAGCAACGGTGCGTGGCTGGCAGGCTATGGCGGGGCCCCAGGAAAGGAGAGGTGAGGTTTGGACCTCGGGAATTGAGTAGGAGGGGTTTGGCCCTTGTGGAAAGAAGCTAAATGGGGGGGCCTCGGAACAGGATAGGTCAGGTTTGCTACTTGGGGAAGGAGTGTTGAGAGGACGGAGTATGTGCCTGAGAAGGGCGAGTGTGTATGTGAGAGTGGCGAGCGTGTGCCTGAGAGGTACACGTGCACGATTGTGTGTGAGTGAAGGGCGTGTGCATGTGTGTGAGGGCTTGTACACGTGTGTGTGTGTGTGTGTGTGTGTGTGTGTGTGTGTGTGGAGAGAGTGTGTGTGTGAGGGGTGTG
The DNA here is from genome assembly GCF_902713615.1 of Scyliorhinus canicula. Classification (NCBI taxonomy): domain Eukaryota; kingdom Metazoa; phylum Chordata; class Chondrichthyes; order Carcharhiniformes; family Scyliorhinidae; genus Scyliorhinus; species Scyliorhinus canicula. Next base: position 143,315,823 of record NC_052156.1, read on the forward strand.
TGCATGTGTGTGAGAGGTGTGTGGAGCATGCGTGTGTGTTTGTGGAGCGAGTCCACGTGTGGAGCGAGTGTGCGCACGTGGAGTATGTGGCCGAGTGGAACATGTGTGTGCGCGTGTGGAGTGAGCATGTGGCACGAGTGGAACATGTGTGTGGAGTGTGAGTGTTTGTGTGTGTGGAACGAGTATGTGAGAGGTACGAGTGTGTGTGTGTGTGTAGCAAGTATGTGTGTGTGTGGAGCGAGTATGTGTGAGTGTGTGGAGTGAGTATGTGTGTGAGTGTGCGGAGCAAGTATGTGTGTGAGTGTGCGGAGCAAGCACGTGTGAGTGTGCGGAACGAGTTTGTGTGTGTGTGAGGAGCGACTGTGCATGTGTGCGTGTGGAGCAAGTACGTTTTGTGTAAGGGGTGAGGGAGAGATATGCATGTGTCAGAAAAGCGAATCTGCTTTCCAACATCGTTCCTCCTATTAAAAATGACAACGGCCAGCAAGGAGATACATAGCTTACCAGTAGAGCCGGGTTCCATATTGCTGGAGTAGGTGCTGACGACAAGGGGGATGGAGAAGGGAGTAGTATCGACGGTTTACAGGGCTACTTTGGAGGAGGACAACGCTCTGCTAGACGGGATCAAAGCAAAGTGGGAGGAAGAGTTGGGAGACGAAATGGAGGAGGGACTGAGTGTGCATGTGTGTGAGGGGAGTGTGCATATGTGTGTGCGAGGGGTGTGTGTATGTGGAGGGTGTGTGTATGGGGCGTGTGTGTATGGGGCGTGTGTGTGTGGAGCGTGTGTGTGGAACGGGAGAGTGTGTGCCCGTGTGGAACGAGTGTGCGCATGTGGAGTATGTGGCCGAGTGGAACATGTGTGTGTGCGCGTGTGGAGTGAGCATGTGGCGCGAGCAGAACGTGTGTGGAGCGAGTATGTGAGAGGAGCGAGTGTGTGTGCGTGGAGCGAGTATGTGTGGAATGTCTGTGTGTACGGAGCGCGTACCTGTGTGTGTAGTGTGCGTGTGGGGAGCGAGTACATATGCTTGTGTGGGGAATGTGTGTGTGTGAGTGGGGAGCGAGTATGTGTTTGTGTGGAGCGAGTACGTGTGTGTGCGGAGCGAGTACGTGTGTGAGTGTGCGGAGCGAGTACGTGTGTGAGTGTGCGGAGCGAGTACGGGTGGGAGGGTGTGGAGTGAGTACGTGTGGGAGGGTGTGGAGTGAGTTTATGTGTGTGCGAGTGTGGAGCGAGTATGTGTGTGTGAGTGTGGAGCGAGTACGTGTGTGAGTGCGGAGCGAGTACGTGTGTGAGTGCGGAGCGAGTACGTGTGTGAGTGCGGAGCGAGTACGTGTGTGAGTGTGCGGAGCGAGTACGTGTGTGAGTGTGCGGAGCGAGTACGGGTGGGAGGGTGTGGAGTGAGTACGTGTGGGAGGGTGTGGAGTGAGTTTATGTGTGTGCGAGTGTGGAGCGAGTATGTGTGTGTGAGTGTGGAGCGAGTACGTGTGTGAGTGCGGAGCGAGTACGTGTGTGAGTGCGGAGCGAGTACGTGTGTGAGTGCGGAGCGAGTACGTGTGTGAGTGTGCGGAGCGAGTACGTGTGTGAGTGCGGAGCGAGTACGTGTGTGAGTGCGGAGCGAGTACGTGTGTGAATGCGGAGCGAATACGTGTGTGAGTGTGCGGAGCGAGTACGTGTGGAAGGGTGTGGAGCGAGTTTATGTGTGTGTGGAGCAACTGTGTGCATGTGTGTGTGTGTAGCGAGAGCGTGTGTGTGGAGCACACGTATGTGCATGTGGAGCAAGTAAGTTTTGTGTAAGGGGTGAGGGAGAGAGATATGCATGTGTCCGAAAAGCGAATCTGCTTTCCAACATCGTTTCTCCTATTAAAAATGACAAAAGCCAGAAAGGAGATTGCCAAAAGCCACATTGCTGGAGGAGGTGCTGACGACAAGGGGGGTGGAGAAAGGGGGTAGTATCGACGGTTTACGGGGCTATTTTGGAGGAGGAGATGGCGCTGCTAGAAGGGATCAAGGCAAAGTGGGAGGAAGAGTTGCGAGAGCAAATGGAGGAGGGGGTTTTGGTATGAGGTGCTCCGGAGGGTGAACACCCCCACCTCGTGTGCAAGGTTGGGGCTGATACAGCTGAAGGTGGTGTATAGAGCACACATTACAAGGCAGAGGATGAGTCGGCTCTTTGAGGGGGTAGAAGGTGTGTGAGAACATTGTGGGGGAGGCCCCGCAAACCACGTTCATATGTTTTGGTCCTGTCCAAAGCTGGAGGATTACTGGAAGGAGGTGTTTAGGGTAATCTCTAAAGTGGTGCACATGAAACTGGACCCGGGCCTTCTGGAGGCCATATTCGGGGTGTAGGACCAGCCGGGGTTGGAAACGGGCATGGAGGGAGATGTTGTAGCCTTTGCCTCATTGATCGCCCAAAGGCGGATCCTGTTAGGGTGGAGATCAACCTCTCCGCCCTGTGCCCTGGCGTAGCGGGGGGGACCTGCTCGAATTCTTGACGCTTGAAAAGGTCAAATTTGAACCGAGGGGAAGGATGGAAGGATTCTACAATTCATGGGGGTTATTTATTATGCACTTTTGAGAATTGGATCACATCGAACATCAGGGGGGTTGGGGGCTGGGAAGGTTGGAGGAGGGGGGACTGTATGTGTTAATGGTGACTATGAGTGATTCATGAATCCTTTTTATCATTTGTTTATGTTAACATGCAGGCTAATATTTGAGCGTTTGGTGGGAGGATGGGATCGTTGTTATTGATATGGGGATTGACATTACATTCGTTACTGATTATTTATTGTGTGTAAATTTGGGAGAAAATGTGGAAAAAGGAGGAGAATAAAAAAATATTTTTTAAAAAATGACAAAGGCTCTGACATAGGTATTTTTTAATGAGAACCTTTTAATTATTATGACCACTCTGCTAAAGTGCGTACTACTTCCCGGGATTAATGTTAAGGGGCCTTGGGAGGGTCGCTTGGCCTGGAGTTACCATGAGGGGTACCTATACCTGTCAGATTTATTTGTGACTGTGTGCCTCTTCTGAATTGTGACAGATGCATAGATATAATTGTAAAAGACTTGTTTATATTTGATTTCTGTATTCGCACCTATTTTGAAGCAAAACAATGTGCATCGATTATGAAAATGCTTGGGGTTCCCGATTCTCTTGGCAGGTCACTCGGGGTTCCGTGGCCCTCAAGGTTTGGGAAACTCTGGATTTGCACAATGCCTTTTCAACTTTGGAACAAACCAGTGTTAAATCTATGCAAGCTAATTAAATACATTTTCTATTTGATGATTTTAAGGATCTTTCTAATTGCAGAATAATTAACTGTCTCGTCTCAACTTATAAGAGTGATTAGTTGAACACCAGGTTCATTCTTCAACAATAACATCCTTTTGAGCATAAATAATTCACCAAAACAATTTAGAGAGAAAATAGCATCGTGTACATTGAAATCTTATTCATTTTTCAACATTTACAGGACCATAATTATGGTGCTCGTCCTCCGCCAACACCCCCAGCTTCCCCCCCTCCAACAGTGGTGATAGGCAAAAATGAGGTGAGCATATTCACCACAGCTAATTTTGATGAGACTTCCAGTGCCACGACGATCAGCACTTCTGAGGATGGGAGCTATGGCACAGATGTTACCAGGTGCATCTGTGGGTTCACCCATGATGATGGATACATGATCTGTTGTGACAAATGCAGGTAGGAACGCAACCTATTTACCTTGCCTTTCACCTATCTGGATATTCACATTACAGTATACTTTTATTTTTGAAAGCTTGCTAAAGAGATTCCCCAAGGAAGAGTTCATCCATCTTAGCCATACAAGATTGGATCAGTTTATGCTATATTGCAGCCTTCAAAAAGGGAACCTATGAGGATGCTATTGGCCGCAAATAACTTTGGTTAGGGTGTGACAGATTAGCCAGTGTTACAGATCCAAATCACCATCTGGCCTCTCCTGTTGAAATTGCTGCAGTAAGGACAGCATAGCTTTAACACTCCCAGCATTTGAATAATTTAGGGATACCGTGTGCATGTTCTCACAGGAATAAATGTGCCCAAGGAACTATATCATTGAAGAGGAGGGGAAATTGTTCAGAAAAATCAAACTGCCTATCTGCTCCATACTGATATTTTTTTAAAGGGATACATATCCTATAATCTTACATTACTGGATTGCCCAAAGATTGCACACAGTATTTGGGGATATTCTAGTTTGAAACCTTTCTTTTATTTTTCTTGTACACTTCCTTGATCTTTAGAACATTTTCTCTAAGATTTCTGTTCAAAATAAATGATAAATACCTCATAAACTCTTTAGATTAAGTTAAATGTGGTTTTCCATAATTTTGTCATGAGAACCCATGTGAACTCACCTTCCTTTAGCTGATTCTTGTGATTTATGCATGAATAGTCCCCAGGAATAATTAGGGAAAATATGAACATTGCAAAGAATGATAGGTGACTCTTTTAGGACTTTGGGCTCCATCTTAAACACTGAATTATTAGAGTGAAAGACGTTGATTTTTCTTTTGTTAGGAAAAATATTTTACATGGTTATGCTGTCTTTATCTCAAATATAATAAATGTGTAAAATTATCCTTGATTTTTTAAAGTAAGAACAAGTAGTAGTATAAGCCAATTGGTTGCATTGCAACACCTAAATAATCAAAGACAGAAGCAGTGGTTTGGAATAAAATGCTGACATAAGCAATTTACAAATAATGCCTTCAGTTTCAACAATTTAGGTTTTCAACTTGATCCGTTGCTTTGATTTTTATCTTTCTTAGTGTTTGGCAGCATATAGATTGCATGGGTATCGATAGACAGCATATTCCAGAAACGTACCTGTGTGATCGTTGTCAGCCTCGGTAAGTACAGTATATTCCAGTGAAACACTTCTAAAATAAATGTTAATGTTTTGTTCATAATTCTCAAGACAACTGTAATGCTGTACTTCCAGGTGTTTGGATAGAAACAGAGCTGTGTTGCTACAAACAAAGAAAAGGGAAAATATGTCAGGTATGTGTGAATCTATGACCAAGAAAGATGTTGTAATAGGACTTTATTATGGAAGTCTTGAGAACCACTTGCACTCACGTCAGAAACAAATCACTAATCTAAGAGCTAATTTCAGCCTGAAAACCAAACAACCAACTTGCATACGATGAGATGCTTTTATATTGCTAACCAAGTGGGTTTGTTGCTGGGCTAGTAATCCAGAGATTTGGAATTGATCTGGATGCACCAGGATTCCACCATTGTAGGTGGGTAATTTAAATTCAGCAAATTAAATAAATCTGAAATTTAAAAAAAGGTGACCATGAAACTACTGATTGTTGCAAAAAATCATTCCGTTCACTCTTACCCTTTAGGGAAGGATATCTTCCATTCTTACCTGGATTGGCCTATAATGTGACTCTCAACCCACAGCAGTGTGGTTAACTCTTAGTTAAGGGGGCAGTGATCAAGCAACTTACATAGATTGTTCACAATTTACATAGATGATTTGGAGTTGGGGACCAAGGGCAATGTGTCCAAGTTTGCAGATGACACTAAGATGAGTGGTAAAGCGAAAAGTGCAGAGGATGCTGGAAGTCTGCAGAGGGATTTGGATAGGTTACGTGAATGGGCTAGGGTCTGGCAAATGGAATACAATGTTGACAAATGTGAGGTTATCCATTTTGGTAGGAATAACAGCAAACGGGATTATTATTTAAATGATAAAAATATGATAGAAAGTTGGTTTACAGGTGCAACAGGTGATTAAGAAGGCAAATGGAATTTTGTCCTTCATTGCTGGAGGGATGGAGTTTAAGACTAGGGAGGTTATGCTGCAATTGTATAAGGTGTTAGTGAGGCCACACCTGGAGTATTGTGTTCAGTTTTGGTCTCCTTACTCGAGAAAGGACGTACTGGCACTGGAGGGTGTGCAGAGGAGATTCACTAGGTTAATCCCAGAGCTGAAAGGGTTGGATTACGAGGAGCGGTTGAGTAGACTGGGACTGTACTCGTTGGATGAGGGGAGGGATCTTATAGAAACATATAAAATTATGAAGGGAATAGATAGGATAGATGTGGGCAGGTTGTTTCCACTGGCGGGTGAAAGCAGAACTAGGGGACATAGCCTCAAAATAAGGGGAAGTAGATTTAGGACTGAGTTTAGGAGGAACGTCTTCACCCAAAGGGTTGTGAATCTATGGAATTCCTTGCCCAGTGAAGCAGTTAAGGCTCCTTCATTAAATGTTTTTAAGGTAAAGATAGATAGTTTTTTGAAGAATAAAGGGATTAAGGGTTATGGTGTTCGGGCCGGAAAGTGGAGCTGAGTCCACAAAAGATCAGTCATGATCTCATTGAATGGTGGAGCAGGCTCGAGGGGCCAGATGGCCTACTCCTGCTCCTAGTTCTTATGTTCTTATGTAACTCCATGACACCCACATCCTGTGAACAAAAAAAAAATTCACATGCACCAACATGCAAAATATATTTTGCCATATACAGTAGTGACTTGTTTCTCCACTGTGCATGATTTGGATCTTGGGACAAAATTCTTGTTTTCTGTTCAGGGTTCCAAATTGATATCAAATTAAGAAGTAAGCTGGATCTGGGGTAGTTTGGAAGTTTGCAGAAATTCGAACTTCGGACTTTGGATTGGCACTCTGTTTGCCGACAAACATAAATCAATGAATCCCACTAGCAAAAACCTCTTCCTGCACCTGTAACCTTCAGAGTATTTGCTGCATTAATTGTGTTAGGTCTTGCTGTAAAATAACAGCGTGTTAATGATGCACTTTAGAATTAATGTCCAAGTCGGCCAGAAATAAACTGCGATCTACAAATTTCCAGAATTTGCTGGGCAATTTACGCTGCTGCAAGTGTTATTTTTTTAAACTTGTTGCATTTGTACATTAATTGTCCACTCATCACTGAAAATTAGAGCTGGAGTTCAATATAATTATATTTGTTTCAGAATCTGATCAATTTTAATGTAAAGCCAAAAAAAAACAGTGACCTATAAAGGGAGCAGTTTAAACCGTTCATATAATGGAGATTTTTAAAATGTAAATTTTATGTATTTTTCAACTTTTCCTGTCTTCAGTCTTGTCTCCTTTTTTCATTACTCTTTCTGTACCAGGTCCCATTAATTCAGCCACCCTCTTTGTCAATCATTCTTGTTTCTTTCTCTGTTCAATAATTTTGATGGTTAAGATAACCCATCAATCTCGCCATTCACTAACGTCCAAAATTTACCTCTACCGTTGTCATATAATTATCAGCTTGCACTTCCAGCAGGGTGGATACAAACATTTTTTGAGCTGAATGATGAAGAAAAATATCAATCTAGTGGCACGTGACGTGAGATGGCCCATTCCATCAAGATACAGCCTATTGTAATTTTCTTTTCCCTGAGTGAGCTCAGTCATTCCTCCCCACTCAATTTAATTTTAATTGTTTCTACCATTTGTAACAGTTGTAAGTTCACTTGTTGAGTACAAAAAGTTTCCTGAATACTACATAGGTTTTAACCAATGTTAATTTTATTTTGCACTTTGATCAAATGTTCTTTTGCTCTTTGGCTTCCACCTACAAACAAGTAATAGCTAATCTTATTGATAAGGCACGTTACAATTTTAACTTTCTTGCAATATTGTGTCAGAAATCTTTATTGGTTTTCAGTACCTTCCTTCGCTACCTCACATGAATATGGGACATCTCCTGGCAAGAGTGCCAAATAAGGAAGTGCAATAGCATGCAGGGATCCCCAATATGTAAACTCTCAAATGAATGTTGGCTGCATCCCCAAAGACGTGCTCTGTGGCGAGCTTGATATTGGCACGAGACCAACAAGTCGCTCATGTCTGCTATACAAGTATTTTTTTAAATATAAATTTAGAGTATCTGATTCTTTTTTTCCAATTAAGAAGCAATTTAGCATGGCCAATTCATCAACCTGGCACATCTTTGGGTTGTGGGGGGTGAGACCCTCGCAGACACGGAGAGGATGTGCAAATTCCACATAGACAATGGCCCGGATCCAACCCGGATCCTCAGCGCCATGAGGCAGCAGAACTAACCACTGTGCCGCCCATCTGTTATATAAGTATGTCTGCAAATGAGCCTTCAAGTTAACTGGGATTGCAGCCGATATATGGGAAGTCCTTGCTGCTGACCAGTGCCTGGAGACAAGCAGTTGGGAAGGACATGGATAAAGCAGACAACAAAATAAATTACCAGACGGCAAAAAAGAGAGCCTGCTGGAAAAAATGGCATCAGTTGGCCTTGAGCCAAAGCCATTCATCTGTGTCATTTGTGGAAGCGATTGCCAATCGCGAATCGTCCTCTTCAGTTACAACAGATGATGCTCATTACAGAAATGACATAAACCCTGGGTGCAGTCAATTGTCTCCTGAGATGGGCGGATGTCCCCTATATGGATAGTTTTCTCTCCTTGTGCCCTAGCTAGGTTAATCTAGCATCCAAAGTCCACTTCCAATTCTCATGTATCCAGCCCCATGAAATTGACCTCCCAACTTCCCATTGAAGTTAACATTGTAAGTGGTTTCCTGCCCTCAAGTAATATCTCCTCCCTCAACAACATTTTTAAAAATCCACCATTTTGGATGGATTTGCTGACTGTCCAAACTATCTCCCCTATTTCCAACCTCTCTGTCTGTCCCTTCAAAGCCTTTGAACGTTTTGTTATCTCCCAAATTTTTGTTTATCTCTCCTGTAGCTTTGTTTGTCCATTCAGGCTTCTGCTCCATTCACGGCACCAGAACAACTTTAAAAGTCAACACCACCCTCCGTGATTGTGGCCTTATCCTAATTGACCTCTATGTATTCCATGGTTGATCATCCTCTTCCAATTGCTCTTCACCATTGTTTAGCTTGGTGGGACTGCACGTGCTTGGTTCCACTCTTACCTATACAATTTTAGCCAGTGTATCTCTAGTAATGGCTCATCTTCTACAAACTGCTATGTTATTTCCAGAGTACTTCCCAGGGACTATGTTGCCCCTTGGTGATACTATCCACAGACTTGTGGATCATATTTCATTTATATGCTGACAGTGTGAAGCTCTATTTGAAAATTATAGATGTCATTGCATTATTTAAAACGGGAGGGAGAAACCAGGAAACTACAAATCAGTCACTTTGGGAGCTGTGAGCGGGAGAAATTCGGAGAGCAGCCTGGGAAGGTAAGTGACTTACTGAGTGTCCCGACTGGGTGGGTTGGGGGGGGGTAATGAAAAGTGACATCACAGGAGGGCTGTGATTTGATTGGCTAATAGGGAAACTGCGCTAAATTTGAAAATCCATTTCATTACTGGCTATAAATTGCTTTCAGATTGAGGTAATAAGGAGAAATATTTTTACAAGTTTTAAAAAAATATATAAAACCAAATTCGAAACTAATTAAATAAAATAATTAGGCAGCACGGTGGCGCAGTGGTTAGCACTGCTGCCTCATGGCGCCGAGGTCCCAGGTTCGATCCCAGCCCTGGGTGACTGTCCATGTGGAGTTTGCACACTCTCCCCGTGTTTGCGTAGGTTTCACCCCCACGACCCAAAGATGTGCAGAGTAGATGGATTGGCCACGCTAAATTGCCCCTTAATTGGCCAGAATGAATTGGGTACTCTAAATTTAAAATAAAACAATTAAATAAAATAGAGATCGGGAGGTCAAGTGATGTGTTGTTCCTGCACGATGCGGGAGCTGGTGGACCCCATTGTGGCTCCTAGTGACCACGTTGGTAGTAAGTGCTGGTTGCTCAAGGAACTCAGGCTCAGAGATGATGGGCTTGATTCTGAGCTTCGGACCCTGCGACACATCAAGGAGGGAGAGAGGTACCTGGACATGTGTACCACGAGTTAGTCACACCCCTAGGAGATAAATTAAAAAGCAGAACCAAAAATGTAATAATCTCTGGAATTCTACCTGAGCCATGAGCTAAGTGGCATAGATCAATAAGATTAAGGAGATTGGTGTGGGAGGAATGGGTTTGAATTCATGGGACATTGGCACCAGTACTGGGGAAGAGGGGACCTGTTCCGATGGGACGGTCTTCGTCTGAATCATGCTGGGACCAGAGTCCTGGTGAACCACCTAACTAGGGCTGTAGATAGGGCTCTAAACTAAATAGTGGGGGGGGGGTTCAGTTGTATGGAGAATTAGAAAATCAAAGTTAAAGAAGAAGGTAGAAGTGCAGGTTAACAACAAGGACTTTAAACTAGTTAAAGGAGCCGAGGGCTCAGGCGAGGTTAGTAAACTTTCCAGACCACGTAATAGAACAGAGAATATGGAGGGTGGCAGGAATCTAACTTAATGGAGAGGAAAAAAAGGTGCCAGATATGAGAAGGGAGGTGGTCAATGCAGAACTGGGGGTGTTGTACCTAAATGAGGTAAATGAGCTTGTTGCACACAATGAAATTGGCCAGTACGATGTTGTGGGCATCACAGAGATGTGCCTGCAAGGGGATCAGGATTGGGATCTAAATATCCAAGGATATGTGTCCTATCGAAAGGACAGGCAAATGGGCAAAGGGGGCCGGGTTGCATTGTCAGTAAGGAATGAAATTAAATTGCAAGATGCGATATATGATCAGAAGGCATAGAACCTGTGTGGGTAGAGTTGAGGAATCTCAAAGATAAAAATACCCTGATGGGAGTTATGTACTGGTCCCGAGCAGTAGGCAGGATGTGGGGTAGAAAATAAATCAGAAGATAGGAAAGGCATATAAGATATGCCGGTGGACTGGGAAAGTCAAGTTGTTAGTGGATCCCAAGAAAAGGAGTTTGTAGAATACACCGCTGTTTAAGAAAGGGAAGCAGAAGACGGGAAATTATAGGCCGGTTAGCCTGACTTCGGTCATTGGCAAGATTTTAGAGTCCATTATTAATGAGATTGCGGAGTACTTGGAAGTACATGATAAAATAGGACTGAGTCAGCACGGGTTCATCAAGGGGAAGTCATGTCTGACAAATCTGTTAGAATTCTTTGATCAGATAACAAGGAAGTTAAACAAAGGAGAACCAGTGGATGTAATCTATTTAGATTTCCAGAAGGCCTTTGACAAGGTACCATATTGGAGGCTGTTAAATAAGTTAAGAACACATGATATTAAGGGTAAGATCCTGCGATGGATAGAGGATTGGCTGACTGGCAGAAAGCAGAGAGTGGGGATAAAGAGGTATTTTTCAGGATGGCAGCTGGTAACTAGTGGTGTACCTCAGGAGTCAGTGAGACCACAACATTTCCCAATATACATTAACGATCTGGAAGAACGAACTGAGGGCACTGTTGCTAAGTTTTCAGATGATACAAAGATATACAGAGGGACAGGTAGTATTGAGGAAGAGGGGGGCAGCAGAAGGACTTGGACTGGATAAGAGAGTTGACAAAGAAGTGGCAGATGGAATACAATGTGGAAAAGTGTGAGGTTTTGCACTTTGGAAGGAAGAATGGAGGCATAGACTATTTTCAAAATGGGAAAATACTTAGGAAATCTGAAGCACAAAGGGACATAGGAGTCCTAGTTCAAGATACTCTTAAAGTTAATGTGCAGGTTCAGTCGACAGTTAGGAAGGCAAAATGCAATGTTAGCATTCATGTCGAGAGTTCTAGAATACAAGAACTCAGCTCCGGTCAGATCCCATTTGGAGTATTGTGAGCAGTTGTGGGCCCCTTTTCTAAGGAAGGATGTGCTGACGGAAAGAATCCAGAGGAGGTTCACAAGAATGATCTCTGGAATGAAGAGCTTGTCATATGAGGAGCAGTTTAGAACTCTGGGTCTGTACTATTTGGCGTTTACAAGGATGAGGGGGGATCTTACTGAAACTTAGAGGATACTGCGAGGCCTGGATAGAGTGAACATGGAGAGGATGTTTCCACTAGAAGGAAAAAATAGAACCTGAGGGCACAACCTCCGACAGAAGGGATGATCATTTAAAACAGAGATGAGGAGCAATTTCTTCAGCCAAAGGGTGGTGAATCTGTGGAACACTTTGCTGGTGAAGGCTGTGGAGGCCGAATTACTGAGTGTCTTTAAGACAAATAAGTTCTTCATTAATAAGGGGATCAAGAGTTATGGGGAGAAGGCAGGAGAATGGGGATGAGAAAAATATTAGCCATCATGGAATGGCGGAGCAGGCCCAATGGGCTGAGCGGCCTAATTCTGCTCCTATGTCTGATGGTCTTATAGTTTAATTTTGTGGGAAGGTACTGGAATCTACTGTCATGGATACCGTGACTATGCATTTGAAGAAATATGTGCCGATCAGAGAACCTGCACCAATTTGTGAGGGGTAGGCCTGACTAATACAGTGCAATTCTTTTTAAAAGGCACTAATAAGGTGAATATGGAAGTGTCTGAGGATATTACTTACATGGATTCCCATATGGGTTGGGATTCTAAGTCCCCACATCGGCGGGAGAACTGGCACCAACGGCTCTGGCGTCAACGGCTAGGTAGACGGCGGAGGGATTGGCGGCGCTCCAGCTGGCGGCGAAGGGACGGCGCGAGTTTGCGTATGCGCCGAAGGGATGGTGTGATCTTGCGCATGCGCCGAAGGGACGGTGTGATCTTGCGCATGCACAGAACCGCCGGCGTGGTTCCGTGCATGCGCAGACCGTCGCCGTATTTTGCGGGGGTTCTCTTCTCCGCGCCGCCATAGCGGAGCCCTAGAGAGGCCGGCGCGGAAAGAAGTGGTGCCCCCAAGGAACAAGCCCACCCGTAGATCGGTGGGCCCCAATTGCGGGCCAGGCCACTGTGGCCCGCCCCGGGTTGGTTCCCCCTGCGCCCCCCCCCCCCTCCCTGGAGAACTGCCCCCACCGACTTACCTGCCACGTCCTGCCATGCGTGAGGTGAGTAATTCACGCCGACGGGACTGGCCAAAAATGGACGGCCGCTCAGCCCATCGGGTCCCGGAGAATCGCTGGGGGGGGGGGGGGGCACTGCCAATGTCCCCCGACTGGCGTGGCGGGAATCCCACTCCTGCCCGGAAAACAGTGCCGGAGAATGTGCAGCCAGCGGCGGGGCGGGATTCGCGCTGCCCCCCGGGGATTCTCCAACCCAGCAGGGTGTCAGAGAATCCCGCTCATGATATTTAATGATATTCGACACAAGTGATTATTGGCAAAAATAAGAGCACATGGAATTAGTGATAATTTTGGTGACATGGATTGTTAATTGTTTGAGACAGGAGTCAGAGAGTGGGGTAATCTCGACGGGTGATATCCCTTGGGGGTGAGATCTACACTGTGATTAAGCTTTTCACCATAAATATGAACTATTTGGACGAAAGAATAAAGAATTGTATATCCACGTTTGAAGGTTACATAAAATTAGGAAACTCAATAAATTTTGTTGTTGGCAGCAGTAAGTTACAAAGACACATAGACACAGTAAGTGAAAGGCCAAAACTGGCAGATAAGTTCACGCTGGGAAGTATGAGATAGTCCAATTTGGATCCAAGAAAGGAAATCCAGAATGAGAGACCAGAAACATGAAGAACAAAGGAAGTTGGATGTTCACATACACAAGTCATTAAAAGCTAGTGCACAGGTACAAAAATTAAACAAAATTACTAATGGAATGTTGTCCTTTATCTCCAGGGGATTGGATTATTAAAGTTTTACAGAGGCTTGGATAGATCCTACTTTGTACTGGGGACAGTAGTTTTGAATATTTTTGCCATGGAGGATGGAGGAGAGGCTGAAAAGCTGTTTCCCTTGAAGGTGGGAGGTACCCAGAACCAGAGGGCACAACCTGGAAGAGGGGTTGGCCGTTGAGTCACTCGGACCTGCTGTAGCATTCACACTAGATTGTTGCTGACCTGCAACTCTAAACTATTTCCCCAACTTTTCTCCATATCCCTTGATGCTCTTATCTAACAAATAGACTGATAAATAGATTTTTAGCATAAAGCTCCGATTGTCTTACCATCTACAACTTTTTGGGGAGAACGTTTTAGTTCTTACTATCATTTATGTAAAGGAAAAAGTGCCTCCTGAGTTCTGCTCCTGAATGGCCTAATCTTCATAGATTCATAGAATTTACAGTGCAGAAGGAGGCCATTCAGCCCATCGAGTCTGCACCGGCTCTTGGAAAGAACACCCTACCCAAGGTCAACACCTCCACCCTATCCCCATAACCCAATAACCCTACCCAACACTAAGGGCCATTTTGGACACTAAGGGCAATTTATCATGGCCAATCCACCTAACCTGCACATCTTTGGACTGTGGGAGGAAACCGGAGCACCCGGAGGAAACCCACTCACACACGGGGAGGATGTGCGGACTCCGCACAGACAGTGACCCAAGCCGCAATTGAACCTGGGACCCTGGAGCTGTGAAGCGATTGTGCTATCCACAATGCTACCGTGCTGCCCAAATCTTGAATTGAGTAACAAATTAGTCATGATCAAATTGAATGGTGGAACAGAATCAAGGAGTTAAAAACTTACTTATGTTCCTATCTGACAAACACACCGTGGCTTTTCCACTGTCTCTGTCCCTTCAGTCTGCTTGCCTGAGATCCAGATTTCGAGGAGTTGAAATTTCCTCCAGCTCGACAGTGGGAAGATCAAGACCACCATTACTGCCTTCAGTAAAAACCTGACTCTCACCACTGATTCTGTCCCCATTCCTTTTTTAAAAAAATTTAGAGTACCCAATTATTTTTTCCAATTAAGGGGCAATTTAGAGTGGCCAATCTACCTATCCTGCACACCTTTGGGTTGTGGGGGTGAAACCCACGCAGGCACGGGGAGAATGTGCAAACTCCACACGGACAGTGACCCTAGGGCCGGGATTCGAACCCGGGTCCTCAGCGCCATAGGCAGCAATGCTAACCACTGTGCCACCATGCTGCTCCCTGTCCCCATTCCTGGCTGCTGTATTGACCTGACCTAGACTGCTCATACGTCAACGTTGATGCAGAGCTAAATCTCTGACCACCATGTCCTCTCCATCACAAAGTCTGCCTATTTCAACTTCCATAATGATGCTTCTTTTCCTCATTCTGCCACCAAAACTCTTATGTCACCTCCAGTGTCAACTATTGCAATTGCTTGAGATTGGTATCTCAACCATGCCTGATTGGCACCTTGGCCTTTCACTCAAACTCCGATGCCCCACGTCAAGTCCCAATCACCCACCATCCCATCCTACCTGAACTACAGCGGCTTTAGATTCTTAATGCACTTACTATTCTTTTTTTTTGAAAATATCTTTATTCGGTTTTTAACATTTCATACATGAAACAAAACAACATGAAACAAAAAGAAGAACAGAAGAACATAGTTGGCCTGACCTCTCCCACACCACTCTCAAGTATCCTCCACCCCCTCAAACAACTGCCTCATCCCTGACCTCGTCAAATGTACATTGTGCACCACCTTTAACTGTATTAACCCCAGTATCACACTAGGTTGAGGCTTTCACCCTCCGGAACACCTCACACCACAACCCCTCCCCAAGCTCCTCCTCCCACTTGGCCTTAACCCCTCCAATAACACCGTATCCTCCTCCAGAACCCTCCCATAAATCACCGAGATGACACACCCTGCCTCAACCCATTACCGACAACAACACTCCCTCCAGCAACGAGGAGGGCGGTGCCACCAGAAACGTTGGGAAAACCTTCCTTGCAAAATCGTGCACTTGCATAAAGGCATCCCCTCGTGGCATCCCAGACTTCTCCGTCAACTCCTTCAAACCACCCTTCCAAGAATAAATCCTTCATTTGCACCACCCCACTCCTCCCATCCCTGAAACCTAGCATCCAATCTCGCCGGCTCAAACTCATGATTGTCTCGGATCGGCATCAGCCCTTAACTTAAAATGTTTTTAAAAAACATTTAGAGTACCCAATTAATTTTTTCCAATTAAGGGGCAATTTAGCGTGTTCAATCCACCTAGCCTGCACATTTTTGGGTTGTGGGGGCGAACCCACGCAAACACGGGGAGAATGTGCAAACTCCACACGGACCGTGACCCAGAGCCGGGATCGAACCTGGGACCTCAGTGCCATGAGGCAACAGGGCTAACCCACTGCGCCACCATGCTGCCCCCTTAACTTAAAACGTTGCCAAAATTACCTCCATGTCTTCAGCATGGCAACCACCACTGGACTACCCGAATATTTCCCTGAGGCATTGCCAGCGCCCACTTCCCTGATCCCCCTAGAAGAGCCTGCCTCCATCTTCACCCATATTGTCTTCGGCACCTTTACGGCATTCGCCACCCAATAATAATACATCAAATTCGGCAGAGCCAACCCCTTGACTGTCGCCATCTTTGAAGCACCTTCGTCCGAATCTTCGCTATCTTACCTGTCCAAGCATAAAAAAAGCTTTTGAAAAGAAGATCTGTACACACTGGGATAAAAATAAGAACCGCGGCAGAACATTAATCTTTACCGCCCGCACTTGGCCTGTCAATGATAGGGGGAGGCTTTCCCACGTCAACAAATCAGCCTTGACCCTGCCCACCAGACTCGTAAAATTCAGTTTATGGAGCCGAGCCCAATCCAGAGCCACCTGCATCCCCAGATACCTGAAGTGAGTAGTCGCCACACGAAATGGCAATCTCCCTAACCCAGCTTCCATCCCTGGCGGGGAGACCAAAAAGCACTCGCTCTTTTCCAAATTCAATTTGTATCCCAAAAACGTCCCAAATAACATAAGCAGCCTCTCTTCCCAACTCTGGTTTCTTGTGTCCTACCTTCCTTCAGCTCCACATGTTTTAATTGGTCTAAGTCTTCTGCTCAAAATTCCTCCCTCTCTTTGAAATCCACATCTTTAACCAGGTTTTTGGCCACCGTCCTTGATATCGAGAACTTTGGATTGTGCTTTGCTGAAAGCCTTTGGTTTGCTTTACATCATTAACAATGCTACAGAAATGCAAGTGTACAAATGGATTTGTTTCTCATGTTAGTTTTTTTGTATCATTGAAAATTTTGCTGTGCCAAACCAGCAAAAAAGGATTTTTAAGTTTCCTATTTAATCAGTAATTCTTGATGCTTATTTAATATCCTATTGGTATACCAGATTTTTTAAACTAGTTGTTATAGGTTTTGCGTAATCCTCCAACCATGGCATTTTTGTAATCTGGTTTGCTTTGTGCATTGGTGAGATGTGCATTGAGTAGGCCCAGATCAAAGTTCTGTCCTGTCCTTCTCATCAGTGGATTAAAAAATTGCACATCTGGGATACTTTTGCAGTGATGAATGCCTACCATAGTAATGTGTTGTTTTCCCACATTGCACATCATTTTACAGTATATACTGGGTTTGAATTTTCAAAGGAGCTTCTAAATGCCTGTAATGGAACGTAAGTTAGGATGGTTTCACTTGACCTATCTCACACTTATAGTGAGACTACAGATCATAGTTAGCATACAAAACAAATGAAATACCATAGCTCCATACCAGAGGTAAACCTGGCAGACTTATTCTTTTGTTTATCTCCATTGCTTTGATATGGTGATGGCACTGCAAGTCTTGTATATGAATTATAATTGCAAACAATAATTAATCAATTACTAAGGAAGAAATGGCAAGCTATCAGTTGTTGCACATATTTATGGTTTCACCGGACCAAACTGATGGTTTAGTCAGTTTTGACTGGTTTAAAACTTTTCAGCAGTGAAACGAACTGTATAGTTGAACAGTTTGGGTAAATTTCTGAGTACTGAGTGTTCCTTGGAAGTATAAAGACCAGGATTGTTATACATTCCATTTTCCATTTGGTTTAATCTATTAGTTCAAATAAATCTTCTGAGTTGTATGAATTTTGCTAGCTCTGTCAGAGCAGTCCGCTGAAGATTTTGCTCTGGTAAAATGTTGAAGTAAACTGTTAATTGCTTTTCTGTCTCTTCACTCATTTCTTCCTCCTTCCCATCAGGCTGAACCAGACTGTGCATAACCGTGGCATCCTAATAGACCTAGGCCTGAGTTCCCAGCCCCTATATCCTCTCCATCGACAAGGATCCATTTAGATTGAAAGTTGAGGTGTGCTTGACACGACCGTTGATTTTGTAGTTGCGAATATCTTGACATGACCTTTGCTTTCCAGTTGCAGGGTTCATGTCCCTGGGAATCTTTGGACTACTATCGCCAGTTATCTGCCGAACAAGGATAGTTGTCAGCTTTCTTGGGCAAGATACTGGCCGTGTAACAAAAAGAACTGTCACATTAGAGTAGCTGAAGTCCCCTGTGTTATGAATCATCTCGCTAATTCACTGGTAGTGATGGAGCCTAGGTCCAGTCTGTATGATTACCTATGGCACAAACCTGTTTACAAATGATATAGCCAGTGATTTCTTTGTCTCTGTCGGTGAAGAGATAGACTGAAATGAGCCGATTTTCCCCTCTTTCTGCATTGGTAGGAATACCCACTTAAATTGCATTGTGCAATTTTCAAATACCTCATATGATGAATTTATGGAAATAGATGGTTAAATATTGGAATTGGATTTGAGATAACACTGCCAGAAGGCATTACTTGACAGTCAGGAGAATGTGTGCCCAAACAGGGATTCGCGATATAGCTGTTTCAAAAGTTCAGTTTTGATTCAATTCTGCATGTTGATGGATTTCTGAACAAGACTGACCAGAACCAAAACCAGCTTCTTTGTTCTCACCGAATGTTATTTTGGATCTGGATTTATGATAATATGAAATATGCTGTGTTGCGGAGAAATCATTTTGGAGGAAGAAATTATTTTTACATATTAACTCTGAAATCTGATATGCGAATGTAGAAGAAAGCTTTTGTTGATGTTGGCTCTCCTGGAACTAGCTGTTGATATTCAATTTGTCTATTCACTTCCTGTGCTCTTAATTATTTTAAGTGCTTACCTAGTTCAAGATTAGATATTGTGATTGACTTAAAATAAAGTATTTATTTTCCTTATAACCTTTTAGATTCAAAAAAATCCAACAGCTCCCCTTTTATGTTTATATTATTCTGAAATATGTTCCTTTGTTACTGATTCAAAAGGAATTGGAACCTTCCAACGTTTACTCTCAGCCCCTTTATAATTTTTAGCATTTCTTGATTTCAAAAATTATCATCCTTATTTTCGACACATTTGATGGCCTCAGCTTCTCCCTCTGTCTCATTTCTTCCAGCCAAACAGTCTTCCTAGATATCCAAGATTACCTAATTCTGACCTCTCAAACATCTCCAATTATATTTACTCTCCCACTGGTGACCAGGACTTCAGCTACCCAGGCCCTAAGCTCTGGAATTCCCTCCATAAAACCTCTCTGATTCTCTGCCTCACTTTCTTGCTTTAAGATGCTCTTTAATATCCTATCTTTTTGATCAAGCTTTTTGGCCATAAGCCCCACTGTAGCCTTATGGAGCTGAGTGTCTAATTTTGCTTTATAATGCTCCTATGAAGCACCTTGGGTTAAAGGTGCCGTAAAAAATATGTTGTCCTGTTAGTCCCGCCTTTAACATCCTCTATTTCATGAGTTTTTCAACACACTTGTGACTATAACCATTCATTCCTAACACCCCAGCACACACATAGTGAATCAGCATTGTACCTTGTCTATCATGCCTTTCTATGGTGCAGTATACAAAACTCAAAATACTCTAGCTACGCCTAACAAATATGTTACACAAATTAATCATTAGCTCCTTTCTTGAATATTTAACGTCCTTCATATTCAACCTAGAATCCATTGTCCTTTTCAAACTTTTTTCTACTTGTAATACCACACTCAAGGTATGTATATCTCGATCTATTGCGCAAAGCATTTAATTGTTGGGCATAATTCTCACTAATTTCTCTCAAAATATATTGTTTTATATTTATTGATGCTGAATTGTATTTGCTAAATTTCTACTCACTCGCTTAACCTATTAATTTCTTCCTGTGGACTTACATTTTCAGTTTGTCGTGCCCATTATTTGTCATTAACAATGAAGTTTGGTATCACTTCCTCTGTGCCCATGTCCCATATCATTTATGTATATGAAGAGAGGTCCTACCATTTATCCGTCTAGTAGATACATCTTGCTAAACTGAGAAATATCATAACCCCTATCTGCTTCCTGTCCTTTAGCTATCCTTCTATCCAGGTCTCCACATATATCTTTAATACATGGACCTTAATCTTCACAGTAAATATTGAAGTTCTCTTTTCAATTATTTTTAAGTTCCCAAAATATCTTGCTTACTTAAACTCCCTTTGTCCATATACTCGGCAATTTCTTTTAGAATGAAATAAATTTACTCGAGCACGACATATCCCTTAAAATCCTATGTCAGCTATCCCTTTTAAGTGTTCACTAATGTTATCCCTTATTATGGTCTCTAACAGTTTACCTACAACTGATGTGAGGATAACTGGTCCATCGTTATCTGGCTTATCCCTTTTCCCCTTTTTTGAACAGGAGTTAACATTCGCTACCCTCCAGTCCTTTGGTACAATTCCTGTTTCCAACGAATTTTGGAAAGTTATGGTTAGTACATCTGCTATTTCATCACTTACTTCCCTCCGTATTCTGGGATCTAGACCATTTGGGCCTGGTGACTTGTTAATTATAATTCCTATTAACCCATCTATTCAACAACGATTATAACTGTTGATTTTTCACATTGTCCTCTGGTACTCCTGTACTTCCTCTAGCCTCTTAATGAGTCAAAATGCTTTTTGAGTATCTTTACTATTCTTTCATCTTTTATATATTGTTGATGAATATTCTAAGAAGTGGAGCAGATATAAAATATAGGAACAAAACTTTCTAAAGTGATAACCTGACACAGTTCCCTGAAGCATTGTGACTTCAACCCCGATTCTTAAAATATAGCATATAATAACCTTAACTGTTTTGCTTGCTGGATCCCTGACAAAAGCAATGAAGGCTTATCTTGTAACCTAATTGTTTTGTGAGGTAATGTTTTATCTTACATATTTCTATCAAATAATCATTTTCTGTGTGAACCATTTGTTTTAATCTGATTTTACACAGTAGATACTAAATAAAGCTACATTATGAATAGTGAAATAATTGACTTATTTTTTCTTTTGTTTAACCTTGCTCCCATTTGTCACTGTGTCAGGTCAATAATGTTTGTATTTGCCTCCGTATTACAATGCCAGATCCATAGTTCTTTTTCAGAAAAGTATAACTTAGATTATCCAGCATAATGGAAGCAGCCCCTTCTTGCGACCCCTCCACAAATAATATCAGCTGGTGGATGATTAAGACCCCAAATTACTATACACTTGTTGATTGCTTTACTTTAGTCTTCTCCAGTGATATATATACCGCAAATACTAAGTTTCCATTGCAGCATTCAACTAATCAGCTGATCTGCTAACTCACAGTTCTCTCCCAGCCTTGCTCGTGACTTCATCAGACAGATCTACAGCAGACCAATGACGCTCTCAGATCCTCAGCATCAATGGTGAGCACTGATTCAACCATGCAATTGGTAACCACCAGAGCAGTTAAATCACTGACTTTAAAATCAATACAGAACTTTTATAAATGTGCTCTTATATGGAGGAACTGTGAGTTGACAGATCAGTTGATTTAAACAGTTGTTGCAGCAATAACAGCTCTGAAACAAAAAAGTCTGTTGATACCCTTGACTTCTGCTGGCCTCCCATCTCCTGAGAAAATTCTTACTGATACGGGACAATGCACATAATTGACATGTGGATAGTTAAGGTTCTATTCTATATTGTATATATTTTTATCTATTATATATATATATATATCCTTATGCAAATTATTAGGTGTAACTTTTTAAAGAAGCGATGACAGTGTTGTATAAGGTTTTGATTTCTTTTTTTATTAAATAGATGGAGACACCAGTGCAACTGAAAGTGGAGATGAGGTACCTGTGGAACTATATACTGCCTTTCAACAGACTCCTACGACTATCACGTTGACTGCCACTAGGGTAACAAAGGTAAATGAGAAAAAGCGAAAGAAAAGTGGAGAAAAGGAGCAGTTTGCTGCAAAATCTAGAAAGGCAAGTAGAATTTGTCTAATCACAATCTGCTTGTTTTGCTTGGTACCACAGCTAGAGAGTCCTGCACTATTTGACTTGAAAGAAATATTTATAGAACAGTTTGAGTTCAATAGCTAGCTCATTTTTTACTGGAAGTCTTGGGTCTTTGAAATACATTGCATTAACAATAAAAATCCTATAAGGAGATTATTGTATATTGTGAATGTCTTGGATTCTATAAATTATTTTGTGTACTAAACTCAGAGTAAAAAATAGTAAGAAATTTCAGCTTTCATGGGCCAACTGCCGCATTAATATGGACATATTTATTAAAATTGCTCACATATCAGAAGGGTAAAATTAAACTTGATACCAAAAATTAAACCAGGTTGCATACACTTGGTTTGTATTCCTTTTGAATTTAGATAGTTGAGGAGTGGCCTAGTTGAGATGTTTAAAATTAAATAATAATTCAATAGTGTGGATACACAGAAGTCCTCCTCTCTGATGAGGGAATCTAGTCAAGGGGGAACAATTTTAAAATTAGAGTTAGGCCATTTAGAAATTAAAACAGGAAGCATTTACTTCACAAGAAGAGTAGCAAACATATGAAATTCTCTTCCCAAAAGTCTGTGGATGCTGAGTTATTTAAAATGTTCAAGGTTGAGATTAACATTTTTATTAGGGATCCGTGTCTTCATGGGTTTCACCCCCACAACCCAAAGATGTGCAGGTTAGGTGGATTGGCCACACTAAATTGCCTCTTAATTAGAAAAAAATAATTGGGTACCATAAATTTAGTTTTAAAAAAGGGGAGAGGGAAGGTATCAAGGGATTCCGATCAAAATTGGATAATTGGAGTTGAGCAACTGATATAACTGTAATCTAATGTTTCTAATGTAAATTTCCTCGTTTTCTCTAGTTTGCTTTTCTCTCTGCTTTCAATTTTTATTTGAACTTTTCCAATATTTTTAATGTTAATATTTGGCACTTACTTTATTTGCTGTGTTTCTCAGCTCCCTCTGACAGCTTTGTAAGTGGGAACAACTTAGCAATTATCATCATCGAGCTGAAATCTACACAGGCTATTTTGTACAGGTGAACCAGTGCCAGGAAAGCTCGAAAAGTGCAATTTCTGCAAAGTTAATGTGCAATGTGGTTACACCTAGATAACTCATCCACATGCAGAAAGAGTTTTCCGTTAAAATTAAATACCAATGCTTTGAATATAAATGAAATCTTTTCCAATCCCTAAAATATAAATACATACAGCAGTTAGTTGTCAGCTCTCTTGGTTTATTTCAAGGTACAAAACGTGGCCTTTATGTACCTAAAAGGAGGAATAGACCACTGTAAATTTCAAAGAGATTTCTGATGGGTACAGAATGGTTTCACAGTTCTTTGAATTTCTATGGACATTTTTTAGATGCTCTTGAGTTCCACACTGCATGAGCACTTAGCAACAACTGAGATTTGTAATAATACTCTAAGTGGTATTGAAGGAGTGAGAGGTAAACTCTTCATAATCATTAAGTAATGTTAATGAGCCATTGCTTGTTAGAAAATAATTCATGCAAGTATATGTACTCTACTTTGGCCACACTGACTGGAGATTACAGAAAGAGACAGTGCCGAAAGGGAAATAAGACAGACTTAATTTCTTGTATAGTTCGTGGGACGTGAGCATCATTGGCCTGGCCAGCATCTGTTGCCCATTCCTAATTGCCCATCAGAAGCTAGTGGTGAGCTGCCATCTTGAACCGCTGCAGTCCTCTGTGTAGATACACCCAGAGTGCCGATATTTTGCTTTCCAGATAATGTCAAAAAGTGGATATGGTTGCAACATTTTCCTTCCTACCATAGTTTTACATTGGAATGCAAAGTGCCACATAAGTCATTTTCTGTCATTGTCGCTGGGTTCATTTCTTTATTAGGTCCAGTATTTATTACGCTGAAGACCTGAAAAAACCTTTGGGTTTCCTTGCTGCAGAATCTGATACGGCAACTATATGAACGCCTGTATTAAATTGCTTCCTTTTGCTATATCTAATTTTAGACACTTGATGTCTGAGCCCAAACAAAGCCAATATAGGTATTGTTAAAACCTGTAGTTATGTTATTTTTGGAAAATCATCAGTCATGGAGTAAAATATTAGGATCTTGAGATATGAAATCCTTCTAATTAAAATCTGTAAGTTCCAAATGCTTCATTTTTAACAATAAGGTCCTCGTTTGTGACATTGCACCAACCCTCTTCTCTATTTTTCTCATTGCGATACTGGTAAATTACCCACAGCGTGAAGATAAGCTTCATAACAGATGGGAAACTGTTCAACCTATGTCATCTTCAATCCAAAACCACTCTAACCTCAGTCATAGAGCTTCAATATGCAGATGATGCTTGTGTATGCATCTACTCAAACTGAATTCCAGGTCATTGTCCACTTCTCCTCTGAAGCATATGGATGTGTATTGTTATTGCATGGTTTTCATTGTGACATGAAACAATGTTCCCCACTTGGATTTACAAGACCATGCTACTTCCCCTCTAGCCTAATTCATGCTGGCTGTCTTCACTCTCTGAACCTGAATTCACAATGTTACTCCTCTACCTTTCCATTTCATTATTTTCCAGCTGTCTTTCAGTTACCACTAAGTTTTCTTCTCCTTTTTCTCCTTTCCCTGTTCCCTGTCACCCATTTTCCTCTTAGTTTGTGTTTGCACTCTTTTCTCTTCAATCACTGCTAATTCATGCTGGCCTGTGACTCCCTCTACCCTTGATTCTAACTTGCACCTTTCTCTCCTCTTTTCCCCAGTTCATGCCAGCAGTTCCTTCTCTAATGGCATGAGGGCTCTTCCTGGTTTCTCTGACCTATCCCACATACATGTTGGTACTCATCTCTCCCTCCACACCACTGCAATTTAAGGTAGCACCCATCTCCCCTCCCATCTCAGGGTAGTTACTGACTCATACCAAGTACTGCCCTTTATTCTTTCACACCTTATTTGTTCATGCCAATTCTTCTCCCTCCTATTTGATTTTTGGCCCTTGTTTAAAAATCTTGCTTAAAAATATAAAATGAATGCCCCAGACTTTCCCACATCACTATATTATCTCACTTGAGCAAGATGTCTTCCAGCTGCTTCTCCAGAATTTCTTGACTGTGAGCTTGTCCAAAACATTGGCTAAATGTGTGTGGATCTTGTTCACTTCTTTCCTGCTCATCTCCACTAACCCCCACCAGGAATCGCATGCTTGGTTCCAGTCTCTGCCCCATGTTGGCCAGGAGTGCTGCTGTTCAAACCATTTATCATGCCTCTTCCCTTTGTACCTAGCTTCATGCAAAGCCAAACAAGACAGCATGCTCTGAATTCCGACTGTATGAAGATTTTCTGGGGTCAAACAATGATTCCATTGTTCCTGATCATCTTGCTTAATGGTAGCCATATCTGGCTTTAATTCGTGAGGCGAAAGGGAGGAACTTTATCACCATCACCAGGGAAAAGGTACTGGGAAAACTATTGGACCTAATGGCCGACAGTTTGCAGGACTTAATGGTCTGCATCCTGGTGTCCTAAAATAAGTAGCTGTAGCGATAGTAGAAGCATTGGGATAACCTTACAAAGGTCATCCATGATTATTGTAGTACCTTTCTTACATGTCCCATTTATTTATTCCTGTAAACTCTGTCATGCAGTTTATCTAATGTTAGGGGGCCTATAAACTTAAGTGTCACCTCAGTCTCAGAGGACCATAGGCTGCTTTCCCCTTTTGAGAAAGCTAACTGGTGGTGATTTAATCTGAGGGTCACTACACCTCGGGCGAGGGGCAAGGTTGAGAAGGCGGAACCCTCATGAATAACCTCAGCTGGTACAGGAATTTAACCCGCGCTGTTTGCATCGCTCTGTATCGCAAACTAGCCGCACAGCCAACTGAGATAACAAACCCCATAAACTACACCCACAAATGACCTCTAACTCTTCCTATTTCTTATCTCTACCAAAACTGATTTGATATGTTGCTGCGAAGAGCTACGGTCATCTCTCACAACTGTACTTTTGTCATCCTTACTTAACAACCTACCCCAACACCTTCTCCTAGATTCCCATTTTTCCATACCCTTCAATGTTCAGGTCCCAGCCTTGCTCACCTTGCAACAATGTCTCCATAATGCCTATCGGGTCATTCTATATTTTATTTTACCTTAAATGTGCCATATTTGTGTCCCTAAGAGTGTGTCTCTTTTTCTCTCATTACCTTCTTCCCTCTTTCAGAACAAAATCATTTATCATCTCTTTATGGCCAATTGTATCAACATACCTGTCTTCTGCTTGGGGACATTGTGGAGATTTCTTCCGTCTCTGTCTTGTCCTGTCTGTTCCACCTGTTTGATGCTTCTACCCTATCGTCTCTTATTGCTTTAATGGTTCTCTTGTACATTCTTGTGCTTTACTTTACCCCTTTCCCTGATTGCTTAAACCATTTGTGTTCCCTTTGTTCTCATTCTCTCCTGTTAACCTATCTCACTGCTACTCTCCTTGCTTCCCTCTCTTATTATCCACCCCCTCACCCATCATTTTCTCTTCCCTCCCCCTTTTCTCCATTTACCTTCCTTTCCCATTGTTTCCATGCCAGTGGCCTAATCCCAAACCTCCCTGGCCTTTCCCATCTTGATATTCCATTGCTCTTTTCCATGCCATTTCTGTTTATAACTTCCCATTTGACCTTTCATTCCCATTTTCTTTGCACCAGAAGTCTGACCAAGCCTTTCTATCCCCAACCCCTTCTCCTGCAGCTCTTTTTAAAAATAAATTTAGAGTACCCAATTCATTTTTTCCAATTAAGGGACAATTTAGCGAGTTCAATCCACCTACCTTGCACATCTTTGGGTTGTGGGGGTGAAACCCACGCAAAACGGGGAGAATGTGCAAACTCCTCCCGAACAGTGACCCAGAGCCGGGATCGAACCTGGGACCTCGGCACCGTGAGGCAACAGGGCTAACCCACTGCGCCACAGTGCTGCCCTCTCCTGCAGCTCTTTACCATTTCCCCAACACTGAGCTGGGAAAACCAGCATGTGATGATTAAAATGTATTTCAAAACTTTAACACATTTGCACTTTAAACAGTGGAATGTTCTATTTCATAATGCAATGTAGAAACGAGCAAACAGTTACTGAGAAAGCAGGCAATGATGACTGGTGGGAACAGCTGGGTAGGCCAGCTACCAGTGGGATAGGGAGGCAGCTCTCTGAAGCAGTGAACTCTGTCAGTAGGGATGGGGAGAGAGAAATGAGAAGAAAGCTTTAGAAAAAAGAACAGTGGAGGAAAACAAATAACCTGAGAGAAAAGGAGCAAGGATACCGAGAATCAGGAAGTGGGCATAGGAGATGAGGAATGAAAGCACGGCATTGCCACTTATTGGCAGAAGAACTGAAAGTAAGTAGTGATAAACAACCATACATTACATTTGAAAATAATATGCAAAATTGTGTGCAAGAACTAAATGTTACGACAGGAAGGAAGGGGTGGCGCTGTTTTAGCTGTCTGCATTAACTTTAATAGAAAATTCCGACACACAATATAAGTAACTACTTCTATATTTACTAATAAATATCTGCCACCATCAGTGCAAACCTCTTCAGCCTTACCTTTTCACCATAGAGTCATTGATTTCTAAAGCCCAGAAAGACGCCCTTTAGTGCATCGTGTCTGTACTGGCCATCAAATACTTATGTATTGTAACCAAATTTTCCAGCACTTGGTCTGTAGCCTTGTATGCTATGGCATTTCAAGTGTTCATCTAAATAATTCTTCAATGTTATGAGGGTTCCCGCCTTTGAGGCAGTGAGTTCCAGATTCCCACCACCCTCTGGGTGAAAAAGTATTTCTTCAAATCCCCTCTAAATCTCCTGATCCTTACCTTCAATCTATGTCCCCTAGGTATTGATCCCTCTTCTAAGGGGAACAGTTTCTTCCTGTCTACCAGATTTATATTTTGTACACCTCGATGAGATTCCCCCCTCAGCCTTCTCTGCTCGAAGGGAAACAACTCCAGTCTAGACAGCCTCTCTTCATAGCTGAAACGCTCCAGCCCAGGCAACATCCTAGTGAATCTCCTCTGCACCCTTTCTAGTGCAATTACATCCTTCCTACAGTGTGAAGACCAGAACTGCACAAGGTACTGTAGCTGTGGCCTAATGAGTGTTTTATACAGCTCCATCTTAACCTTCCTGTTCTTCTATTCTATGCCTCGGCTAATAAAGGCAAAGTGTCCCACATGCCACCTTAACCACCTTATTTACCTGTCCTGCTGCCTTCAGGGGCCTATGGACATGCACCCCAAGGTCCCTCTGGTCCTCTGTACTTCCTAGCATCCTATCTTCCATTGTGCATTCCCTTGCCTTGTTAGTCCTCTGAAAATGTATCACCTCACATTTTTCAGTGTTAAATTCCCAGCATATTGAGCTGCCAGTCCTGCCCCTCCCTTAACATGTCTCTGTGATAGCAATAATATCATATTCCCGTGTGTTAATCAATACCCTCAGTTCATCAGCCTTACCTGCAAAACTCCTCGCATTAAAATAAATGCCATCCAGCCTTGTCTTTATTCCCTTGTGCCTTAACAATCAGTCTGACTTGTACAGGTTCCACCTTCGCCAGAAACGGATCCAGGGATTCAGGAAACAAAAGCCCTCCCTTCTGCACCATCTCTTCAACCACGCATTAATCTGCTCTATCCTATTGTTCCTATTCTCGCTAGCATTTGGCATTGGTAATAACCCAGAGATTACAACCTTTTGAGGTCCTGCTTTTCAATTCCCTACCTAGTTCCCTAAATTCTTGCTATCAACCTCATCCCTCTTTCTATCTATGTCATTGGTACCACTGTGAACCGTGACCTCTGACTGTTCACCCTCCCCCTTTAGAATGTCCTGCAGCCGTTCAGTGACGTCCTTGGCACCAGAGAGGCAACACACCATCCTGGAGTCTCGTCTGCGGCCACAGAAATGCCGGCCTTCATCCCTCACTATCAAATCTTATACCATTATTACTTTTCCACTTCCCTCCTTATGCAGCTGCCCCACCCATAGTACTGTGAACTTGGCTCTGGCTGAACTCCCAGAAGAACCATCTCCATTTTTCAACATACCAAAACGGTTTTTGAGTGAGATCCACTCTGGGGCTTTCCTGACTACCTGCCTGTCCCTCCTCCTTCTGACTGGTGGGCACTCATTCCCTCTCTGATTGCACTTCTTTAAGCTGCAAGGTGACTACGTCTATAAACGTGCTGTCAACAAATCGCTCAGCCATGCGGATGCACCGCTGGGCCTCCAGCCAAGAGTCAACCTCCAAAACTCTGCTCTAAAGCTGGTCAAACCAGTTGCACTTACCGCAAATGTGGTCATCCAGACTGCTAGGAATTCTCACATTAAAGGACGTGTAAAACACGTGACTGAGTTACCCAGTCATACTTTCAGTTAAAAGACACTTACATTAAATTTATGCCATTTAGAAAATTATTTGGTTTTTTTTTAACGAGAACTCTCACCTGTCCTTAATGTAGCTTTAAATTCGAGAAAGTTAACTTAACCACTACTTACCAATCAGCCCTTTCCCTTGTAGCCTCTACTCCTGCAGCAGGGCAAGATCACTCTGAAGATTAAAAAATTAGATAGCAAAAGAGCACCTCCTTCCCCTCTCCATCGAATTCCCACTGAGCTCCAAATTCCCAAAATACACACCCTCACTCTGGCTGTACCGCACTCAGGATGTGCTCTCTCATTACTGCCCACGCGTGAATCTTACTGATTCTTCACTGCAATGCTGACTGCAGGACACACTCCCCAGACTGCTTTTCTACAATGCCGACTGCAGGATATGCTTCCCAGACTGCTTCACTATGATGCTGACTGCAGGATATGCTTCCCAGACTGCTTCACTATGATGCTGACTGCAGGACACGCTTCCCATACAATTTGGAATTCTGGGTCAAATGTGCCAGAACAACATATTTTAGTATAGCTTCAGGTTTTGTTCTGAACTTGTGAATGAAACTTGGACTTCATGAGAAAGATTCCTCAAAATATTGACCTGCTCTCCAGAACACATTGGAGCTACTTGCTGCCTTGTCCTGACCTGGTTATTCTAATTGGTCGAGTTGACCACAATTACGATTCCTCTCTCCATACAATGTTGGTGTTTGTATGAAGCTGGATTATGGAGTTGCCACCATATTACTTGCCATTTTCGCAGCGAACCAATAAGCGGTAATCAAGGAAGTATAGTTCACAATGTGTTGGGCAATGCTGATATAAATATGTATTGTTCATAAAGATTTTTCTGTGCAAGCTTCCATCTCATTGTATGCAAATCCTTTGCCTGCCCTCCCCATGATGCTGAGAAGTTTATTATGCTATACACTTCTCCGTTGCCATCAGTGTTCCTCAAGCCAGTTGCAAAGGTGTTTCAGGGATTAGCGGGGATGAGTTCAGTTTCACATAATATAGCATTAATTAGGAAGTAGTGTTTATAGTATTGAATTGTAAAGCCATTCTGATTTATTTTTTAAATTTTGGTTGGGTCTTAGTGTTTAATATAACTGCCATTTAGAGACTGTGAACAATGAATTGAATTTACTGTGATTATCACATCAGAAGGATCTCAATAAAAATATGCATATATGAAGTCTGCTGACAAGTAGTGTGTTGTATCATGTTTAAACATAAATTTTGTTTTTAAAAATGGAATACTGCACAAATCCTGAGATTGTTAAGCTGTCTTAAGGCTGTTTTTTAAAAAGTAAAAAAGATTTTTGGTTTTAGAAATAGGAGCATAGAGCAGAAAAGCA
Organism: Scyliorhinus canicula; assembly: GCF_902713615.1. Taxonomy (NCBI): domain Eukaryota; kingdom Metazoa; phylum Chordata; class Chondrichthyes; order Carcharhiniformes; family Scyliorhinidae; genus Scyliorhinus; species Scyliorhinus canicula. The sequence goes on from NC_052156.1 coordinate 143,346,668, forward strand.
AGGAGGTTCTGCTGAGAAATCACTGGTTAGGCTTCAGCCAAGAGTATCATCTCCAATTCTGGCATCAGATTTTTAGAAGGCTGTCAAGACCTTGCACAGCATGCAGAAGAGATTTACTAGAATGAAGTCCAGGAATGGAGGATTTCAGTTAGGTGGAGAAGCTGGGGTTGTTGTCTTTCAAACAGAGAAGAAGCGGTGTTCCAAATGGGTTTTGAAAGAATAAGTATAGACGTAATTGCTTCCAGTGACAGAGGGTCCGTAACCAGGGGAACCAGATTTAAGATCATTTGCAAAAGAACCAGAGTGATAATGAGGGGAGTTTTGTTTTTTTTACCGCGCAAGCTTTTATCATATGTATAAATAGTAGCTAGAAAGCAAATAAGAGCAACTTTGGTTGCTGACCTATTTTTCTCTGCTGTGGGCCGCTGTTTGAAATGAAATGAAACGAAAATCGCTTATTGTCACAAGTAGGCTTCAAATGAAGTTACTGTGAAAAGCCCCTAGTCGCCACATTCTGGCGCCTGTTTAGGGAGGCTGGTACGGGAATTGAACCGCGCTACTGGCCTGCCTTGGTCTGTTTTAAAAGCCAGCTATTTAGCCCAGTGTGCTAAACCAGCCCCAGTGTTTAGTACTACTTTGATCATGAGACTGGGATGCTACTCTGTAACTGCTTCCAAAATTTGCGGTAATGATTGTAGCTGCTTTAGTGTTGTTCTGCTGAATATCTAGGTCCTTATAATCTCACGGCTTATGTTTTAATGACCTTTTAATACCTTCATTTTAACTAATTAGTGTAAAATTCGCATACCTTTGATCATCCTGATTCCCACCGTTTCAATCTTTGCAGCCTACCTCTCATTTCACTTTGGCTTGGCAGCGCATAATATTTTTGCTAGGTGTCACTGATTTTGCTATTAAGTGGTGTTTCAATGGTGATTCCATACAACATGTAACTAAAGATGTATTTAAAATGGGTTGCAGACTGGTGTTGTGATAGGTTCATCTGGATATCGAGGTTACAAATTTCTGAAAGGGATAGTATGGTTGGTTAATTTTCTTGCTTCTTCCCTTGCCCCCAACAAGGCCTTACAACAAGATTTTCGTTGTAGACATTGAATTTCTGTCAAATAGCACTGGGGAAGGCCCTTCTTATTTTGTACAAGTGATTGGAGCCAGATGATAGCATTCATTCTGCTCATGAGTAAGATTGTAGGTCTGAGCCCCATACTAGGGTTTGTTCAATTCAGGCTCACATTCCACTGCAGTACTTTGCAGACTCTTCCTTTACTGGAGGTGTAATGCTTCTGAGGAGATATTAAATAAAGGTTCCACCAGCCTCTTTAGAACAAAGAAAAGTAAAGCACAGGAACAGGGTCTTCGGCCCTCCAAGCCCATGCCAACCATGCTGCCCGTCTAAACTAATATTTTCTACACTTCCTGGGTCCACATCCCTCTATTCCCATCCTATTCATGTATTTGTCAAGGTGCCCCTTAAATGTCACTATCGTCCCTGCTTCCACCACCTCCTCCAGCAGCGAGTTCCAGGCACCCACAACCCTCTGTGTAAAAAAACTTGCCTCATACATCTCCTCTAAACCTTGCCCCTCGCACCTTAAACCTATGCCCCCTAGTAATTGACCCCTCTACCCTGGGGAAAGCCTCTGACTATCCACTCTGTCTATGCCCCTCACAATTTTGTAGACCTCTATCAGGTCGCCCGTCAACCTCCATCGTTCCAGCGAGAACAAACCGAGTTTATTCAACCGCTCCTCATAGCTAATGCCCTCCATACCAGGCAACATCCTGGTAAATCTCTTCTGCACCCTCTCTAAAGCCTCCACACCCTTCTGGGTGTGGCGACCAGAATTGAACACTATACTCCAAGTGTGGCCTAACTCAGTGTTCTTCAAAGTCGGGGGCGCGACCTGCGGGCGGGTGTTGGGAGGGTCGCGGAGCCGTCGTCCGCGGCGCTCACATTCGCACAAATCCCCGTGCAGCAGCTGGCTTTTCATAACGCCGGCTGCAAGCGTCCACGAACACGTTAAAAGAAAATCGGGCACGCATGCACAGTGCGGCCGCTATTTTTCTAATCGGTTGCAGCTTTTTGTTTTACAAGTTCTGTAGTGGTTTTTATTCATTTATTTTATTAATTTAATTATTATTTTTTTCATTTATTTTATTCATTTTATTTATTTTTTACAAGTTCGGGGGGAGTTTTATTAATTTTTTTCATTTATTTTACTCATTTTATTTTTTTCACAAGTTCGGGGGGCGGGGTTTATTTGATAAAATTTTGTAGGATGGAGACTCCATACTTTCCGACACCAGAAGGCTTCACCTTCATCCAACAGGTTCCATTGGAGGAGCGTGTACGAGGGCCAAAGGGACCCAAAACTATTTCCTTCATTTTTGTCAGCAGCAAACAAGGTAAGAGAAAATGGTGGGTCGCGCAGGTCGGCTGGCGTAGGTCGCGAAGGTCGGCCGGCTGGTAAAGATGGGTCCCCGGGAAAAAAGTTTGAAGAACACTGGCCTAACTAAGGTTCTGTACAGCTGCAACATGACTTGCAAATTCTTATACTCAATGCCCCGGCCAATGAAGGCAAGCATGCAGTATGCCTTTAGTGGGTCACTTTTTGAAAAAAGTTTACTCCTGTTGTCCTGATCATATTTTCCCCGGGCCAATACAATCAAAGTGCATCAAAGATGAATGTGCTGGATGCTGCTGCTGGTAACCCAGGACAAAAGCTGTCCCTCTCCCCGTTTTGTTTGCACACTTTTGTTTGAGTTATAAATGGAGATGCAAGTGGAGGGGATGGGAGGGTGTGTGAGGGGATTCTTTTTGACTGGGTGTTGTGCTGATTGAATGGAGGCATTAGATCAGGTGATGAAATGTCCAGGAATAAGTCCAACCAGAGTTGGCAAACCTATTCGGTATTATTGTAAGTGTTATTTACTGATATACACAAGATCTCAAATAACAAATAGGTAAATAACACTGAACAAAATAGTAAATTCCATGCGTAGAGGAAGTGGTAACACTTATTGTCAGATGGTTTTAACTCATATTTGTTATTGCTGAAAAAAGGCATTGTGTCAACTTTTCATCTTGCATTCATCAGGTTAATTGCAAGAATGCCAATGTCAGAGGAAACAACAAATCTATACTGTATGAGAAGAGACTGCTGATTGGCTGGCAAGTGGTCTCGAATAGCGCTGTTACTATAGAATCCACTTGTTAATGGCGACAGTTAACTGCCAAGCATTGTTTGAAAATCAATCTGTCGAGTTTAAAATTTCAAATATTTCTTGGCAGTTAACTGTCAGTCACCATTAACTGGTGCATTTTCCATAGCAATGTCCCTACCAGAGTCCATTTTACAACCAATCAGCATTCTTTTCACATACTGTATGAAGTTTTTGTTTCGCCAGATATTTTTATTGTTGTGATTGTCCTGATGAGTGCAAGACAAAAAGTTTTGACAAAATGTCTTTTTCCAGCAATATTCAAGTTCTAATGACTAATCATATTTGTTACTTATTAATGGCATTTCAATTAAATACTATGAAATTAACAAACCAAGAAGTAAATCAAGGTGTTAATCTAAATAAAAACAGAAAACACTGGACAATCTCAGCTGGTCTGACGGCATTGTGGAGAACGATGGGAACTTACATTTTGAGTCCGGATGACAAACAAAGAAAAGTACAGCACTGGAACAGGTCCTTTGGCCCTCCAAGCCTGCGCCGACCATGCTGACCGTCTAAACTAAAATCTTCTCCGCTTCTGGAGTCCGTATCCCATTAGAACGGAGAAGGATGAGGGGCGACTTGATAGAGGTTTATAAGATGATCAGGGGAATAGATCATCAGAGACTTTTTCCCCGGGTGGAACAAACCATTACAAGGGTACATAAATTTAAGGTGAATGGTGGAAGATATAGGGGGGATGTCAGAGGTAGGTTCTTTACCCAGAGAGTAGTGGGGGCATGGAATGCACTGCCTGTGGAAGTAGTTGAGTCGGCAACATTAGGGACCTTCAAGCGGCTATTGGATAGGTACATGGATTATGGTAGAATAATGGAGTGTAGATTAATTTGTTCTTAAGGGCAGCACGGTAGCATTGTGGATAGCACAATTGCTTCACAGCTCCAGGGTCCCAGGTTCGATTCCGCCCTGTCGCTGTCTGTGCAGAGTCTGCACATCCTCCCCTTGTGTGTGTGGGTTTCCTCCGGGTGCTCCGGTTTCCTCCCACAGTCCAAAGATGTGCAGGTTAGTTGGATTGGCCATGATAAATTGCCCTCAGTGTCCAAAATTGCCGTCAGTGTTGGGTGGGGTTACTGGGTTATGGGAATAGGTTGGAGGTGTTGACCTCGGGTAGGGTGCTCTTTCCAAGAGCCGGTGCAGACTCGATGGGCTGAGTGGCCTACTTCTGCACTGTAAATTCCATGATAATCTATGATTAATCTCGGACAAAGGTTCAGCACAACATCGTGGGCCGAAGGGCCTGTTCTGTGCTGTATTTTTCTATGTTCTATTCCCATCCTATTCATGTATTTGTCAAGCTGCCCTCCACCACCTCCTCCGGCAGCAGTTTCCAGGCACCCATTACCCTCTGTGTAAAAATGTTTACCTTGTACATCACTTCTAGACCTTGCCCCTCGCACCTTAAACCTATGGCCCCTAGTAATTTACTCCTCTACCCTGGGAAAAAGTCTCTGACTATCCACCCTGCCTATGCCCCTTACCATTTTGTAGACCTCTTATCAGGTCGCCTGGTGATGGATAAACAGAGCAATGGAAGAAATGAAAATAAATTGATAGAAATAAAATTGGGGTGAAGGTGGAGGAGAGAGTTCACAGTCGGAAGTTGTTCAACTTCGTGTTAAGTCGTGGCTAATCAGAAGTTGAGGTGCTGTTCTTCTGGTTTTCGTGGGCTTCACTGGAACATTGCAGCAGGCCAGCGATGGGCATACGGACATGAGAGCAGAACGTTTAGTTGAAATGACAAGCGACAAGGAGGTCTGCTTGAGGCTCGACCGAAAATGTTCTGCAAAGTGGTCACCCAGTCTAAACATCTGTCAACAGCTATTGTTCAAGTAATGATGCTTTTCAAAAGCATTTCACAGAGTAACAATCATGCATCAAGACAATCTTCTTTGGGTTTACTTTTATTTTGAACACTGCTTGCTTATTTTCTTGCAGTTTTGCACTATGTGCATGATTTGAGTTTGTTTCCTATTTTTCATATTGATGATCTCACCTGTGTGGTAAGCCAACCATCATAGGAAGGTGCAAGTTTCTTGATGAATGGAACAAAAGGAATTTATTTTGTGCTGGAATACTGGGTTTGAGAAAAGAGTCATGTTGGACTCAAGACTTTAACTCTGTTTCTCTCCCCACAGATGCTGTCAGACCTGCTGATTTTTTCCAGAAGTTACTGTGTTTTATTTCTCCAGCATCTGCAGTATTTTGCTTTGATTTTTGATTTATTTTCCCATTTTTTGGGGACTTTATCTGAATTGTTGCATTTGTGTGACATTTATTCTCTACATTAAACTAATGTGGCTGCTGCAATGAATATGTACAATTCAAGGCGATCGTATTAACTTATTTCTTAATGTATGTAAAATTGTCTACAGAATGGGCATTTATTTTTCTTTTGCTAGATTAGTTTTGTGGTTTTTGTTGAGTCCTGCAGTATTGCTTTCTGCGTAAGATTTGAGGAAATAAGTTTATTCCATCTGCTGGTGGTAAAAATAGCCTCTTTAAGGATTTGTTCTATTTGGTGTACTTAATTAGTGGTTTAGCTTTATAATTTTAAGACTTAATATTGTTAGGAAAACAAAGGTAGTTTTAAGGAATTTATATTTGTATTGATAAACATTAGAAATGAGGCATAGTTTTAAATGGGTCTAATTAAATGTTTCTGTGCCTGGAAGGGGAATATCTATAGTTAGACTCATGCTGAACATAGATGTTTGTATGTGTGGGGGTTGGTTTCAATTGCAACTGTGATTCTATTGTGCTTAGAGAAGGTTACGGCATGAGGAATAAATAGAAGTAAGTCTTTGCGTAGCTACGGGATGCCATTTTCCAGTGGTAAGGGCACCCCTTTAGTATTTTTAACTGGAAGGCAGAACAGTTGGAGAAAGAACACTGGGGAGTGAACAGCTCTCAATTCTGCTCAGAGAAACTGGACAGGTCAAGGGAGTATCAAAGATGTAAGCTTCCAAGGAACAAGACACAATCCAGATAGCAAGGGAATTGGGACAGAAAGAATTTTGAAGATAACGAGTTGAGAGAACAGAGACCAAGGTATTTAACAAGAATTCAAGAGACAATTGCAGTAACTAGATTTGAAGTGGGACAGCTGAGTTCAGGGGTAGATGAAACATTTGATGTTTTAATACAGTCTGGGAATTGAGAGTTTAAGCAATTGCGAATAGTTTGTACAGCCGTCAAGATGAGGAAATTCTAAAAGGGGTTGGTGTAACATTCAGGACAGGATTCGCTGTTATAAGTGCAGCAGAAGCTTTGTTTTAAAGTGTCATTTGGAAAACCTGGACCGGAATGCAAACCGCTAAGGGAAAGCATTATTAATATGAGAGATGAGAGGCACGGTAGCACAGCAGTTAGCACTGCCACCTACGACGCTGATGACCCGGGTTTGATCCCGGCCCAGGTCATTGTCTGTGTGGAGTTTGCACGTTCTCCTCATGTCTGCGTGGGTTGCATACCCAAAACCCAAAGATGTGCAGACTGATTAGTTGGTTGGCCACACTAAATTGGCCCTTATGAGAGAAGATTTTAAAATGTATTTTGGGAGTAGAGTTTACAAAATTCTCATATGACAAACATCTGGGGGGATTCTGAGGAGAAAACCACAGACACTAGCTTGTATGTGTATTTGACCACAGCCAATCAATGTGCTGAAAAAGAACTTTGCATTAATGGGACCATGAAGATGCACTTTGTAATCGTGTTAATCTTAAAATTAGAGTGTCTTTGTTCAGCTAAGAGGGGAGTAAAGGAGTATTGTACAGTAATCCCAACTTTTTATGTTTAAGAAATGTTTTTCTTTGTTGTTAAAACTAATTAGCGGACCTGAGACTCTGTTCCTCCACATTTTTTAAAAGAAGAAAAAGTCATGGCCTTTTGAGCCAGGGTTCCATTCTGGATTCTTCCATCCAGTGATTTATTTTTTGAAAATATTTTTATTAGGTTTTTAACATTTTATACAAAACATACGAAATATAAATCAAAACAACAAACCATGTATCAACACCGTCAAGAAACCCCAACTGACCATAAACAGAACCCCCCCCCCCAACCCTTACAATACCCCTCCCCAATAGAACCACCCCCCCAACTAAGAACTGTTACCAGATCCTGAAAATGCGATATAAATAGACGCCATTTCTGATTGAATACATCAATCGCTCCCCTCACCGTGAACATAACCTTCTTGAGATGCAAGAACTCCATTAAATCACCCAGCCATGCTGCGGCAATAGGTAGTGTCGCTTGCCTCCAACTCAGCAGGATATGTTGCCGAGCCAGCAATGAAACCAAAGCCAACACATCCGCCATCACCTCCATTCAGCTGGTCTAACATCCAAAATGTCGTTACTAATGAGCAGTGCTCCAAATCCACATTTAAAATTGCCAGTATGGTGTTTTTTTTTAAAAGGCCCCCAAAAACTCAGCAACTTTGGGCAAGACCAGAACATGTGCTTATGGTTCACAGGCCCTCTCAAGCACTGCTCATATCTGTCTTCAACCCCCTCAAAAAAGTGATTCATTCTGGCCTTGGTGAGATGCACTCTGAACACCACCTTAAGTTGTATCAAACTTAACCTTGCACAGAAAGATATAGCATTCACCCACGGAAATCCTCACCCCACACCTTTTGTTCCAAAATGGGACCCAGCACCACCTCCCACCTAGCCTTCAGCTTTTCCACCGATGCCTGCTCTTCCTACATGATCCGCCCATCTATCCCGGGCATGTTGCCCTCCTCTGACCCCACGCATGAAACAATTCTCCAGCAATTCTCTCCCGGCGCCACCGGGAATGTTGGGAATGCTTGCCACATCCAAACAAGCACCTGAAAGTATCTGAACATATCCACCTCACCAAGGCCTACCTTCTCCCTCAGCTGCTCCCTATCAGCAAACCGACCGTCCAAAAATAAGTCTTTTACCTGCTCCAGTCCCTTAACTTTCCACCCCCAAACGTGATATCATTTTTCTCTCCCCCCACCACCCCTACCCCCAAGCTTGAAGTGCTTACCCTTCCAGTTAGAACATCAACTGGGATTGTAACAGAATTCACACAAAGCGTATTTAAAAGCAGAAAATGTAATTGAATAAATAAATTATTATTTCTATCTAGTTAGAAATTATACTTTTCACTGTAGGTACTCTTAAGGAATGAAGGACAAGAAAGAGGGAAGGGTAAATATAAAGTAAAAATGTAATGTTTAACTTCAAAAATGTATAATTGGTAAGACGGTGATAAAATTGGAATATGGAAACTAGATTAAAAAGACAGACAAATCAAGAATATTTTGCTTTTACAAAGCTGTTTGCTTTCATGATCTTGAGATTGCTTAGAATTTTGCTAAAATCCATTGAAGCTGTGACAATCTGTGGATTAACTTGGAAATTGAGGTCTCAAAAGCACTGTCAATACAAAAATAGCAGACGAATGGTCAAACTTTTACATGGCCCAGTGGTGTTTCCACATCTGGCCACCGATGATTGTATGTGATATAAATGGAATGAATGAGAACCCAGACAAAACAACATGCAAAATAGCAAATAAAAACATCAATGGGCAACCATGTACCAATGGTGTTCACAGTATGGCTTTTAAAAATTTGCCAATTTTGACAGTATTGCTGAAGAGACATTTTGTCAAAGCTTTTCACCTTGCACTCATCAGGACAATCGCAAGAATGCCAATGTCAGGGGAATCAACAACTTTATACTGTATCAGAAGAGAGTGCTGATTGGTTGGCATGTGGACTCTGATAGAGGCGTTACCATGGAGAATGCACCAGGTAATGGTGACTGACGGTTAACTGGCACACATTGCCCTGAGGAATGTACGAGCGAATGGTTACCACTTATTTTGCTGAAACGGGTGCAATGTGTGTGCATGTTCTTTCTGCCTGCAAAAAGCAGGATTCTGTACGTTAATATATATAGCTTCCACAACATACAAATGTGCACACACAAGTAATAAACATTTGCTTGTTCATTCCTCAGGGCAATGCCTTGACCAATGGGTCACACTGCCTGATTCAAATGTTCAAACAATGCTTGGCAGTTAACTGTCAATCACCATTAACTGGTGCATTCTCCAACCAATTCTCCACTTGCCAACCAGTCAGCAGTCTCTTCTCATGCAGCATAAAGTTGTTGTTTCCCATGACATTGGCATTCTTGTGATTGTTCTGATGACTGCAAGATGGAAAGCTTCAACAAAGTGCCTTTTCTCGGCAATGTGCAGGTTCTGTACTACCTAACGGCAATTGTAATGGAATTAAGGTGCTAGAATTAAGGTTGCACATTTTGAAGCTTAGAGAAGATTTAGTGGAAATTTGCAAAACTAAACATCAAGGATTTCCAATCCAAGCAGTTTACATATTCTGATGCATTACTTCAGTTAAGTAAATAGATATATTTTATATCTTTCAGCCTTTCCGGGAAGGATCTCGAAAATCTTCAAGAGTAAAGGTAAGAAGAATTTGCACTAATACAGTGATCTTGTGTATTGAATATTATGAAAAGAATGTGCACCTCCATATGTACTCACAAGTAAACATAAATGGTCTATTTCATATATGCTTTGGGTTGGGAGTTATAATTTTTGGTGTTTCCAATAATAATTGAAATAATAATTGTTGAAATGTGTTCCATTATTAAATATGTTTCCAATTCTGTTCACATTCCCTTGGGTTGTTGGGTGCTGTGGTTAGGCAATTGAATTAGAGTTGTCACAGTCCACTTTTGGACTAGACTATCAGATACTTGAGTGGTTTCTCTGGAAATGAGCAGCTTTTGTTTCTTTGAAGTCAAAAGCTTTTCCCTTTTTTGTGTTTTGTGATGTGGAGGCATTACTAGCTCGGCTTTTCAATTGATTTTTACCAACGAAGCATATATCAGGAATTAAACCATTATTTCTGTTGCTGTCTGATTTTGGGTTTGGCAAAATCAATAGCTCTAACTGGACTATCTTTTCAAGTAACATTGTTACTTACAGCATTGTTCATAAAAAGAGGTTAAAAGGGTAAAATATTGGGGACATGGTGGCATAGTAGTACTGTCACTGGACTAGTAATCCAGATGCTCTGGGGCATGGGTTCAAATCTGGTGGAACTTGAATTCAGTTAATAAATCTGAAATGTAAAGCTAGCCTCAATAATGGTGACCATGATTATCATGAATTGTTGTAAAAACCCATCTGGTTCACTAATGGCCTTTAGGGAGGGAAATCTGCCACCCTTACTTGGTCTGGCCTACATCTGACTCCAGATCCACAGTGATGTGGTTGACTTTTTAGCACCCTCTGAAATGGCCTAGCAAGCCATTCTGTTCGAGGGCAATTAGGGATGGGGAACAAACACTGGCCTTGCTAGTTTGGCCTAGTCATACGATAGAACTAACCAGATCCCACTATTACGTTAAAAGTGGAGTGACATTCAGAATTTTGAACTGGCCCAAGTGACAAAGACGATGGTGGGCATGATCAAATGGCCACACTGCACTCAAAAAGCAGCTCACAGCGTGGCCGATCAAAACCTGGAAAACTGGCTCCGGGGATCTACCCGGCTCGCAACGCCTCTCGAGATCTAATACGATTTCAGCAGACGATACGCTGTGAATCCTGCCCATTAGGCAAATCTGCATATTTAAGTGAGACAGCGAGTCTCACTTTTAAGTGCAGATTCTCGAGGTACCCGAGGCGTTGGGATCTATCCCCGTCACCTCCGGGCGAGCGCCGTTCAGTACTGGTCTCTACAAATGAGGACCAGATAGAATGGCACTCGTGGGGGTCTCCCGGGGATCGGAGCCCCCAGCTGCATGCCCTCTGGGAAGGGTGGCATCCTGGCAATGCCAAGGTGCCCAGGTGGCGCTGGCAGGGGAACTGCCAGGATATCAGTTTGGCACTGCCTCCCATTGTAAGTTTGGGGGAGGAGAGGTGGGGATCGCTTTGGGGGTTCCAGAGTTCGGGACACCGTTTTTAAGTGGCATCCCAATCTCTCACTACACTGAGGAATTCCAACGAACAGAGCTCCTTGGTGCACAAAACGGGGCCATGTGCGAACTCGGCCACATGTTCCTCACTAAGGCCCCGTATCTAACACGAGTGCTGATTTATAGCACTCACGCGGCTTGGGACTTGTTCCTATTTAGTTCATTGCTGCCCGATAACTCCTCAATGGTGCAGACAGTACAGAGCTACTTAAGTAAGTTCTCATCAGTGCCAATCTATGATTCCATGACTCGTTTCTGTTTGGAAGTTCCGGATTATTTGTTCTGTAATGCTCATATATGTATTTTTGATTGACGTATATTTTTGATTACATCTGTTTGGAAATCCATCTGTTTCATTCACAATGATCGTGCCTATTTAGTTCAAGCTGTATGACTACTATACTACTCCTTGAAACTTACTTGAGAGGACATTGTTAAAATGGTGAATTCTTGCAAAATTTTAATGCATGCAATTCTCAAGTTTAAAATGTTCTTATTGTGAATTGATATAATTGAACCATTATTTTATTAGTTACTCCTGAATATATATATTTGTGCACATGAGGTGGGAAGAGTAGGGAGAGAAAGCAGAATTAAAACCGTATAATATTGTTAAATTATTAATTTAGAGTACCAAATTCTTTTCTTTCCAATTAAGGGGTGATTTAGCATGGCCAATTCACCTAGCCTGCACATCTTTTTGGGTTGTGGAGGTGAGACTCACGCGGACACGAGGAGAATGTGCAATAAAGCCCTATAATTTAAAGCAATTAATATGCATTGATTGTGCTGATGCTTTCTTGTCCTCAGCAAAGTTCAGTGTCAGAAGCCGATGTTGTTGATAACGCAAGTTTTATGTGGGAGAACAAAATCAAAACATGGATGGATCGCTATGAGGAAGCAGATGGGAATCAATATAGTGAGGATATCCAAAATATTCTCGAGGCACACCGGCTAGCATTAGAGATAACGGATGGATGTGAGAAAATGGAAGTGGTCAGTAGATCAGACCTAAACACCAACCTTACAGCCTTTAAACCTCCAGTAGAGGTAAGGAATTGCCTTCACATTATACAAGTAGTTTTATTTTAAGAACACATCATCCAGAAATTATTTTTTTCATTCCAAGCAGCACTTCCTACCACTTTCATTTACCCTTCATAATTTTTTTCATTCTCTCCATATTTTCCATTCTTCTCTGTTCCTTTCAATCCTCACCTAAAATGTTGTGACACACTGTCCCCCAGGTAGCCTTCTATTTCCTCCGTTAACAACCTCTCCCACTCACCTTGGTTCTCCAAGTCAACCAGCATAGCTCAAATTACATATTCGCTTCCATAACTGAGCCATTATGTAACCCTCGAGATCCAGCCTCTTATTCTACAATTTGATCAAAATCAATCTGCGTGTTTATCCATCAGAACTTGCCACAAACGTGAAACAGTTATACTCTTACCTCACAATCTGGCCATACAAAAAAAACCTGGGCACTAAATGGCATCCATTATGATTAACCGAGTTAGAAATTCATCATTTGTCATATTGATAAAGGCCAAAAAGTCAGTGTGCAGCTCCTACACCTGGAACAAACGTTAGGCCCCATTTTACTTTATGTATAGGGCCTAACACCGGTTTGAGGCCTCCACTGCAAGAGTGGGGCTGGCTGAACCTAGGAAAACTGGGTCTACAGGCAGCCCACGAACCAACAAGTTAAGTTGTGAAAATATATTTAATTGAATGTTGAACCAGGAGAAGTAGATGCTCCTCTCAGCCTACACTCAAAGAAGTGATTTGATTTTTCTTAAGAATTAACTGTTTCCTATTTTGGTAAGATGTGCAAATGTCACCAGTTCTTCTCTTACAGATATATATATCTAAACCATTGACAGGTATTGTGAATTAAAGTGTCCCCAGAATTGAACACCGTGAGACATAACTTACTATCAAGCACTCTGAAAGACTGCCTTTAATTTTGACACTGATTTTTTTTTCAACTATGTTTTGTCCCGGTCTGCTAGTCTTCATTTCTTAATCCTCCCTAGTGATCTCCCAAGCAGTACCTTGTCAAGATTTGCTAAGGTACCTGCACACCACCCCCACAACATTTCCCTCATCTTCTGGGATGAATTTTATGGGGCGTTGCAGTTCCAACCACCCCACTCTGTGAAGGAGGGTGAATGGAGGGGTTGGGGACAGATTCAAGAGGCCATGGCAGAGCGTTAAGGAGGGGTGGGATGAAGGTGGAGGATGCCACCAATGGGCCCAGGGCACATTTCGTGAGCGTGCGCAGTTAAACCTGCCCTGATTCCTGTATGGCATCTCCGGTCGCCATGAGTACAATACTAGCAGGGCAGGACAATGCCTTAAGTGGCCATTAATTGACCACGTAAAGGGGCTCAATAGGTCCAAAGAGCAGGCCGGAAGGCCACTCAACGCCTTCTCCACTCCTATAAAATTCTACATCAGTTGTAAAATCCAACCCCATTATTTTCTGTTAACTTCTCAAGGAATTTGTATGAGGATTGTCAGACGCAATCATTCCTTTTGAAAGCTGTGCTAGCTGCAACTAAATTTATTACATCCTCAATTTCATGTGTTCGGCCACCTTGAGAAACAATTTCTAAAATTGGCATGCAGCACAACGTCGCACTCCAAAGATAAAACAGAAAGACTAAATAAAGGAGTTTTAAAAAGTTTATATTGGAGAATACTGCATCTTTTCTACACTTCAGTGACATATTTTGATATTTATTTGCCATGTTCACCTGCCTCTTGAATTGCCCCCCAATGGTTCTCTGTGAAGTATTTCTCATTGATTTTTCTGCCACCTGAAGTGTTTTATCTATTGTACTTTTAAACAATTTTAAACAACTCCTTTAAAATTGCAGTGGATAGCTGCCTGTCAATTTCATATTTTTACCCTTCTTTATGTAGAGAGTAGTGAGAATGTTAAACTCTCTGCCATGGGGAACGGTTGAAGCGAATATTAGGGAAGAAGTAATTAAACTGGAGACTGCTCATAAACACCAACATAGAAAATTGCCTGTTTCCATGCTGTAGATCCTGTGTTTCTATAATTGTCGGCATAAGCAATAATAAATTATAAAGTTTACTTTTTATTTCCTTTTAGAGTCAAGTGCAGAAAAATAAAAGAATATTGAAAGCTGCCAAAGATTTGCTTCCTGATACTTTTATTATTGAATATCGAGGAAAGTTCATGCTACGGGAACAGTTTGAAGCAAATGGACATTTTTTCAAAAGGCAAGTTTAAGAAATTGAGTTCACTGTTATTTTTAGAACCATAAAGTAATATCTGCCCTTAGTTTGAACTCTCCTCAAGCCCTGTTGCTGAAGTTCATTTGTGGAGTAATGTGTTTGAGTTCTTCCCATTCAAAAACATAAGAATGCATGAAAGGAACGACAACCAATTAGCCTATTGAGCAAGCCTGCACCTTTCTCTTTATCCATGCAATCAACGTTATAATATTCTCTGCTTCATCCGTTTAATCTCCGGAAGCAAAAATCTGCTAAGTACACCTTGGTTCCCAAAATTACTCTAGCAGAGGTCAGAATATTGTTCCATGTTCTAGGCCGTGACATTATATATTATATAGGCACAGCATCATTCTGTAGAACTTTGATGAATAGTCGGACAAATATTGAAAACATTTGCATGTGAAAATGTTCATTCTGGGAGTTCTAGAGGGAAAAAATCTATGAATAATGGCTCTAAGACGCATTATATAAATGAGAAAAGGAGGAGACCTCATTCAAACTGATAAGTAAAGGAGATACTTGGTTGCTTGTCCTGTTCAATCCACTCCCATTTCCCTTGCCAGTGCACATTTCCTGCAATATGCCACATCATAAATTTAAACCTGCTAAGGCAAATGTAACCACGGGTAGATGCCATTAGATTCAAGTGTGGCTCAAGTAATGTACTCAAAAATGACTTTATTTATTGAGGTGGAAGTATTTCCATGAGAGTGAAGAAAACTATTTCAAGCATCGGCATTAATTTGACAATTTGCAAGACTCTGCTAAATGGCCAAGTGCAGAAGTTTAGTATCTTGAATCAACAACATTTATGTAGCACTTTTGGGGCAGCACGGTGGCCTAGTGGTTAGCACAACCGCCTCACGGCGCTGAGGTCCCAGGTTCGATCCCGGCTCTGGGTCACTGTCCGTGTGGAGTTTGCACATTCTCCCCGTGTCTGCGTGGGTTTCGCCCCCACAACCCAAAAATGTGCAGAGTAGGTGGATTGGCCATACTAAATTGCCCCATAATAGAAAAAATAATTGGGTAATCTAAATTTAAAAAAAAAAAAAAAAAATTTATGTAGCACTTTTAATGTAGTAAATGTTTAAAAATGCTTTGCAGAAGCATAATAAGACAAAAACTGAGCCAAAGAAGAAAATATTAGGACTGATGACCTGAAGTTTATTTTATAGAGGAGACACATGGAAAGATTTAGGGAGGAAATTCCAGAACTTGGGGCCCAGGCAGCTAAAAGTGTGATTGCCTATTGTGTAACAAAGAAATTGAGGGATGTCCAAAAAAGCTATTACACAGCAAAATAGCAAAATAATTGAGAAAATAGTGTTTTGTAGCCACTTATGGGAAGAGTTAATGAGAGAACTTGCTAAACTATTGAAAGTAACAAGTCTCTAGTAAAATTCTCAGCATTATGTGACTTAATATTTACTATCTTCCCTCCTAGACCTTATCCCTTTGTATTATTTTATTCAAACTTTCGGGGATTGGAAATGTGTGTTGATGCAAGAACATTTGGAAGTGAAGCACGATTCATCAGACGATCTTGCATACCAAATTCGGAGGTGAGTTGTTTCTTGATGAAACATTTGTCATTAACTATGGTTGTATTTTGGAGTCAGCTGTGAACATAAGACACCCGTCATTCATTACACTTCCAGTTGTGCACAAGTTTTGGGTGATTTTACAGTGGAATGTGCTGTGATTTGCGAGCGACTTCAGCACAGCACCTATAAGGGTTCAGTGACCTGTTGGAACAGGGTTAGCAACTCTGTGGCCGCGGTCTACCCGAATGACAACAGAGTCCCATAGAGTGCATGATTAATCGGGTGTCTCCTGGTGCTCAGAGCGCTGAGAAACACCACGCTATCGAATGGCCATTTGGGTAGATCGGGGATCTCAGCAGGGACGTGCAGCCGAGGCCACATTTAGCCTTTTTTTTCTGCACTGAGGAGCTCTGCCTACCGGAACCCCTCAATGCAGGGAGAGATTGCATCCCGGTCCCGCGTCCCCGAGCCCCAGCTTGCCTGCAAGTTGCCCCCACCTCCACCCCCATTGCGCTAAAGTTGCCCCCGATTCCCAAGATGTGAAAAATGCCAGCTTGGCACCTTGGCAGTGCCAAGCTGTCACCCAGTGGTACTAATAGTGCCAGGGTGCCCAGGTGGCACCAGGCTGTCATCCGGACCAGAGGCCAAGCACCTGGGAGCCTCCAATCCCCTGGGAGATCCCCAGGAGTGCCATTCCGTTTGTGAGACCAGCACTGAACAGCACTCGCCCGAGGTCCGGACGACAAGGGGGTTAGATCCCACGCCTTGGTTAGATTTCAGGAATGCATATTAGAGTGCGACTAAGTGTCACGCTCTAATATGCAGATTTGTCAGAAAGTGATCCCACCCACAATGGGCAGGATTCACATCGCAACGTCTTGCGAAATTGGCAACCCGGTTAGGTCTCGGGAGAGGAATCTCCTGGCAATTATCAGCCGTGCTGCTTTTCGGGCACAATGCAACCGGCAGATCTCACCCTGTATCTTCTTAGCTAATTAAATTGAAGTATTGTTAATGAGGAGTGCAGAGTCTGAACCTAAAAGTTAGTTAGAAAACTATGTTCAGAAAGCAACATAACTATAATATTGAATTAAGATAAAAGGAATAAATTTAAGTAATTTTTTAAAAAAACGTCTGTATTTTTGCCTAATTAAATCTCTAACAATAATTATTCTGAAGAAATCAGACTCAATTCTTACAAAAGTTGATTTCAGTGCAGAAGAGATTCATGATGACTTCCGGTGACGGCGGGGACTTCCGGCGATGGCGGGCGGGAGGCAGCCGCACGTTGGAGGGCTCCTGCTCAGGAATAGAAATTTTGGAGTTTTAACACCCGGTCCCGAGGGCAATGGAGGCTGAAAAAGCTGTAAGAAGGCACAGGGAGGAGAAATGTCCAAGTTTGGGGGGAAAAAGCCGTGAAAAAGGGGGTGCATGAAAGTCCGCTGTTGAGTGGAAAAGTCAGTGCAGGAACTGTAAGGAAAGCAGAGGCTGGAGCACCAGGGGAGGCCGCATTGCTCACAGCAGAAGAAATGACCACAGTGATGGCTGTGGAACTTGAAAAACAGTTCACAAAGCACATGGAAGCGATGAAAAAGCAGATGGGGGCGGTATTGAAAGTGCTGGTGGAGGTGACGATTGCCCCGGTGAGGGCGGCGGATTAGGCACAGCGGCAGAGGTGCGTGAGCAAGGTGAGATGCTGAAGGAAGTGGAAGAGGCATTATCGCAGCACATTGATCAATTCACCTCAATGGAGATGGAGTTGCGGAAGGTGATAGAGACCAACAAGGGTCTGCGAGCCACAATGGAAGACCTGGAAAACAGATCCACGCGGCAGAATCTGAGGATTGTGGGTCTGCCCGAAGGGGTGGAAGGCCTGAGGCCGATGGAGTATTTTGCCACGATGTTAGCGAAGCTATTGGGGGAGGGGGACGATCCCTCTCGATGTGAACTGGATCGGGCTCATCGGTCGTGGAGGCCTATACCAAAGGCGAGTGAGCCGCCAAGAGTAGTAACCGTGTGTTTCCGTAGGTATAGCATGAAGCAGAAAGTCCTGTGTGGGCAAAGCAGAAGCGGGTGGTGCAGTGGGCTGGAGCTGGTACACGCATATACCAGGACTTTATGGTGGAGCTGGCGAGGAGGTGGGCTGCCTTCAGCCGGGTGAAGAAGGCACTGTAGATCAGCACGGTGCAGTGCGGCATGGTATATCCAGCTAAGTTGAGGGTGACCTACAAATCCAAGGACTTTTAGTTTGGGGTGGCGGAGGAGTTTGCGAAGGTAGAAGGACTGTGGCAGAATTGAGAAATGGGGCTGAGAGCGGGTCGTGTGCCGATGTAGCCTCATGTAACTTTATTTTTTCACCGTGTTGGTGTATGTACTAAATGAGTCGACGCTGTATATATTTGGACAAGGGAAGAGTTTGGACTTTCATTTGCAATGATGGTTCTTTGGGGCTTGGGTGTGTATGCTGGGGTTGTGTGCTACAGGGGATGGGCGGGATTCTCTCAACGGGAGACGAACTGCCGACACCGGTGTAAAAAACGGTTTTACTCCGGCGTTGGCGCCCGTTCCCAGACCCCTATTTTTCCCCCTTCGTGGGGCTAGCAGGAGCGTTGCGCGATTTACGAGGGCGGGGCCTTGGCATGGCATCAAAGACATGGCGCCTTGGGTCCCACGCATGCGCAGTTGGGCCGGCGCCAACTGGCGCATGCGCGGTAACATCGCGGAGCGCTCCGGCCCCTCACCAACATGGCGCTGGGGTTCTGGGGCCGGACGCAGAAGGAAGTAGGCCCGGGGGGAGGGAGAGGCCGGCCCGACGATCGGTGAGCCCCGATCGCAGGCCAGACACCATCGGAGGACCCCCCCCTCCCCACAGGCCGTCCCCCCAAGCCTTCGCGACGAGTGCCCACCGGCAGCGACCAGGTGTGGATGGCGCCGGCGGGACTCGGCTGTTTGTGCTCGGCCCATCCGGGCCGGACAATCGCCGCTCGCCGGGGGTGGGAGGGGGGGGGGGGGGGGGAGAATCGCGTGCGGGTGTCGGGGCGGCATGGCGCGACTTGCGCGGCGCCACAGCGATTCTCCCACCCGGTGGGGGGGTGGGGTGGATACCGCCCGATTTCTTGGTTTTCCAGTGACCGGGCAAGGGGGAAGGAGACCCAGGCGGGGGCCTCCACACTGGCCGGTTTAAGCCGGCCAGTGAACGGGAGTCAGGTGGGGGGAGAGGCTGCGGCCATCGGAGCCTGGTAGAACAGGTTTTGGAGAGTCTAGCCAGGGTGAAAAGTTGGGGGAAGGTACCAAAGTTGGGGGGAGGGGTTTACAAGAGGAAGTGGAGTGGAGGAATCTGGGACAGGGGGTGTCTACAATTCATGGGTGTCATTCACGGTACTCTTTCAAGGATTGGATGGCGTTGAATATTAGTGGGGGGGGGGTTGGAGTGGTGGACTATATATGTCAATGGTGACCATAGGCAATTCCTGATTCCTTTTTCTTTTTTTGATTTTTTTCCACCTTGGGAGGGTTTGTTTTATTTGATATTTATATTGTCTGGTGGGCTGTTGTTTGGGGTGGTGGGAGGATGGAATCATTGTTGTTAATAAGGGGATTGACATTGTATTCGTTACCGTTTACTGTTTGTTGGTGGGGTGTAAATTCTAAAGAAAATGTGAAAATGGGGAATAAATATATATTTTTTTTAAAAAGAAGAGGTTATTGAGGTTTAACAAGGGTGGCACGGTGGCACAGTGGTTAGCACTGCTGTCTCACGGCACAAGTACCCAAATTCGATCCCAGCCCTGGATGACTGTCCGTGTGGAGTTTGCGCATTCTCCTCTGTCTGCGTGGTTCTCACCCTCACAACCCACAAAGATGTGCAGGGTATGGTAGGTGAATTGGCTACGCTAAATTGCCCCTTGATTGGGGAAAAAAGAAATTGGGTATTCTAAATTTTAAAATGTTTTCTTTTAAATTAGAACTTAACACCATTAACATTTTGCTTACATTGGAATGACAAAACCATATATGTTTCTGATGAGTTTACTGTGTCTATCATGTAAGCAGCACAAATTTGCACTATTTCATCTATTTCAGTGCCGGGTCTCTGGCAAGATATTGGTAGAGTACAGCTGCAGGAAGAACAGCAAAACTTGGACAGAGGAGGGCAGCATGTGGCGCAGTAGTTGGCACTGAGACTGCGACGCTTAGGACCCAGGTCCGAATCCCGGCCCTGGGTCACTGTCCATGTGGAGTTTGCACATTCTCCCCATGTCTGCATGGGTTTCACCCCCACAACCTAAAGATGTGCAGGTTAGGTGGATTGGCCACGCTAAATTGCCCTTAATTGGAGAAAAAATAATTGGGTAGTCTAAATTTATTTTTAAAATCTGGACACAGAACTTCCTTTTGCTCGAACATGATTGCAAGAAAGTTTTGTCTGATTTATACTTCAATATTTTAAACACGGATCGCCTCAGCATTATTTTTATTTCAATATTCAGGCCAATTATTTTTTTGTGTTGATTTTTTGCAATTGTAGGTTCGGCATGTTATTGAAGATGGTATGATTCACCTTCATATCTGTTCGATCAGAAGCATTCCAAAGGGAGCTGAAATTACCATTGGATTTGATTTTGATTATGGAAACTGGTAGGTATATGCTCTACATTTAGGTACTGTATACATAAAGCTAATCTTTGCTGTTAACTTGTAGAAGAATAAAGTAGTTTTCATCAGGTTCAATTTAAAAATGTTTTCTAACCCTAACAAAGATTTCACTGCAGCAGCTTGAAAAGTTATAACCAGACACTTGACCTGCAGTGGCATCAACATGAGCACATAGTTTCACAATTATAACATTTCTTTCCAAAATTGTCTTCCGTGTTGGAAGACTATGCTACTTGACAATGCTGCTAAGCAATTACTAGTTGCAATTTGATGATGTACAATTTACTAATTTAAATGGCCCATGGAATGTTGATCTTCATCTCCAGGGGGATTGGATTACATGTAGGGGGTTGGCTGCACAGAGCCTTGGTCAGAACCAATCTAGTACTACATTCAGTTTTAGGCAATGTACCTCAAGAAGGATATGTTTGGCTTGGCTAGTGTATAGAGTATTCATCAGAATTATATATGGGCTTTAAAGAGCTAACCTATACGGGCAAAATTTATACACATGGCTATATTCCCTTGAAGGGTGATTTATTTGTTTAAAATGATAAAATTTAAAATGATAAAATTTGGTAGAGTAAGGTACAAGTAGGTGCAAACTTAAATTTAGAGCTAGGCCATTTAGGATTCAGATCAAAAACCTATGTTTTATACAAAGGGTAGAGGAAATGGAATCCTCTTCCCCCCCCCCCCCCCAAAAAAAAGGCTGTGGTGCTGAGTAATTAAGATTTTCAAGACTGAGATTGAAAGATTTTTTTTATTAGGTCAGGGCTATCTTGGGATAAGGAGTAAAGGCAGATAAATGGAGTTGAGCTACAAGTTAACTATGCTCTAATTGAATGCTAGAATAACCTCGGGGCGGAGGGGAGGGTGTTTGCTGGAGGTGCTAAAATGTCAACTGATAGCAGTGCCAAAAGCAAAATACGCACTAATTACTATTTGGAGAGTAGATCAAGGCACTTGAATAAAGGGACAGCACGATTACTATACTTGTTACATATAAGTCGACGTTTGAAACCTCCAAAAACGAGATTGACTTGTGTGTCAAGTACAAAAGTGAACCGCTAGTGTGGTTCTGCATACATGCTATTTATAAATGTCCTAGACTCTCTACGATGCAGAAAGAAGCCATTCAGCCCATCGAGTCTGCACCAACACTTTGAAAGACCACCCTGCCTAGGCCCAATCCCCTGCCCTGTAACCCCACCCTAAGGGGCAATTTGGCATGGCCAATCCACCTAACCTGCATATCTTTGGACTGTGTGAGGAAACCAGAGTACCCGGAGGAAACCCACACAGACACGGGAAGAATGTGCAAACTCCATACAGACAGTATGTTTTTAATTTAGATGGGATGTCGATGTCAACCTATCCACTGAGGAACATGACCTTTGGGATCAGAAAAATTGGGTTATTTTAAACATCGGGTCAACTTATTATATGCCATGATTTATGGTTTTTTAAAAAAACGTAGGTCTTCGAGAGAAAAAGTAGTCAGAGACGGGAACTCTTGAGGAAAGGTTGAAATATACTCCTGGGGTTTCCCAATTCATTACACCAATCTTTAATTTGTCTCACAGCAACTTCTCAGAAGGGCATTTGGAAATATTTGCTATTCAGCAAATGTGACAGCACCTCAAGTCATTGTCATAGCAGCTTTTTCTTAAAATGATTTCAGGAAAGATAATATTTCAATGGAATTATGTGGTTTAGATTGCAAAGAGATTGGGAATGTATGTGAATGGTGGAGCACATATCCTTTTGTTGGACAGATTGAGTGAAATGCCTTCCTTATATGTGTAACCCTTGAAATCAATGAGGATCTTTTTATTTCTTCTTCACATAAACCTACTGCTCCAGCATTCCTGGTACTAAACCCCAATAGCCACTAATTCTACTTACAGTTTAGTTGCCCACATGAATACTGATCTTAGGGGGAGGCGGTGACACAGTGGTATCAGCTCTGACTAGTAATCCAGGGTAATTCTCTGGGGATCGGGGTTTGAATCCCGCCACCAGATGGTGAAATTTGAACTCAATTAAATTCTGAAATTAAAAGTCTAACGATGACCATGAAACCATTGTCATTGTCAACTAGTTCACTAATGTCCTTTAGGGAAGGAAATATGTCGCCCTTACCTGGTCTGGACTACAGACCCACAGCAATATTGTTGACTCTTAAATGCCCTCAGATATCAGCAATAAAAGTTGGCCTAGCCAGCGATACCCATATCTCATGAACAAATTTTTAAAAACTGTCTAACCCGCTTGCATCCCAATGCTTGCCGCCCCTTTTTGTTTGAAAATTGCAGATGTAAATGAAAGGAGAAGGTTCTTTTAAAAAAAAATAAAGGATGGAAAAAGCGCATTAAAAGTGAGAGAAACAAGTTTTGGGGAGTAAGAAATAAAGGGTGATGAGTGTGAAGGGATTGAGAGAGAAAAATGTCAATGAACGTGACACGGGAGATGCAGGTGAAGAAAGCGA
This sequence comes from Scyliorhinus canicula, assembly GCF_902713615.1. Classification (NCBI taxonomy): domain Eukaryota; kingdom Metazoa; phylum Chordata; class Chondrichthyes; order Carcharhiniformes; family Scyliorhinidae; genus Scyliorhinus; species Scyliorhinus canicula. Next base: position 143,369,899 of record NC_052156.1, read on the forward strand.
GAAAGCATTAGGGTCAGAAGGATGTGTGAGAGTAAGGTACAGAGATGGATACAGAAGCAAAGGAGCCGAGATAAGGACAGAAACACACACAATCCTAGAGGGGGATAGAGTTAAGTGGGAGAGAGAGAGGGAAGAGAGTGACAGACGTGAAAGAGGGAGACAGAAGCAAAGTTGATAAGAGAGAGCCAGGAAAGAAAGGCAAGGGAGGGATATTGAAACAAGGGAGGTCCATAGTATACCTGCAGTGCAGAAGGAGGCCATTTGGCCCATCAAGTCGGCACCGACCCTTCAAGATTTTACCTGCTCCCACTCTCCCTGTTATCCCACACATTGATCATGGCCAATCCACCTAGCCTGCACATCTTTGAACATAGTCCGAGAGAAAAGCTTCAATGCACATCTGCAAACAGCATTGACCAGAATGTTAACCACATAGTTGTGCGATCAGAAGTTGGGAGATCTCTTCTAACCTTTTCCCAGTCATCATATTGGTTGCACTGTGGAAAGTTGCCAAGTAGATTTGATATTTGTTTGTTAATGCCAGCCTCTGATTTCAATAAGAACAGCTTAAAAGTGTTTTTTTCTTAAGGCAGATGAGATTACGATCTTTTGTTCCTCCACACAGCAAATACAAAGTGGATTGTGCATGCCTAAATGGGAATCCAGATTGTCCTGTTCTCAAACAAAACTTGGAGCCAACTGAGAACATCAGCACTGGTTATGAAACCAGAAGGAAAAAAGGAAAGAAGGAAAAAGACAGCTTGAAAGATAAGGATGCTCAAAATCAAAATGTATCTTCTGATACTGAAGGAGCGGCCACCAAAACTAAAGCATTGGATAGTAAACAGAGAAAACTGTCTCCTCTAAGGGTGTCCCTTTCTAACAACCAGGTAAAAACGTAGTAGCATTTGATACAGGAAGTAACCTTTACTTGATAGCCAGTTGTATACCCCTGTAGCGGCTGATCTAGCAAGAATATAGCTCCATCATCTGTAGAGAGAGTAGTGCAGATCATGTAAAGCAGTCATTTCCATTTGCAGGAGCCAGATATAATTGAGGAAATAGAAGAAAAACCTCCAGTTAGCAATGAAGTAGAGATGGAATCTGAGGAGCAGATTGCAGAGAGAAAAAGAAAGATGGTAAGTTGACAGGCAAATAGCTGCTTCATGCTGTCACTAGACTTCAAGCACAGTGATAACAGCTTTAAACGAATGCTAATCATTGCTGCTTTAGACATTAGGTCTCCATTTGTGTAGTTTTGTAAGTTATTTATTTTTCGTGATGAGATCGTTCTGAGAGTCATAGTCAGATTTTAGCACCTAAAAGTCCGTTTTTAGACCTTTGCTGTAGTTTTGCGTTATTGTAGTAATCCAATTTGCCTTGCTGTACTGCTTGTGAAAACTTTTTTTTTTTTTTTTTTTTTTTTTTTTTAAATTTTTTTATTGGAATTTTTTGCAGAAAATATAACAAAAAGTATAGCAAAAAGCAGTAATATGCAACTAACAGCCCCATAACACCCACAATTCCCCCCATACCGTAACATCACATGTATCACATTCCCCCACCCCCCCCCCCAAACAAGAGAACTTAACCATAAATTAAAATTAGATAAATCAAATTTAAATAAAATAAGCTAACATAATCAACGCCCCCCCCCCCCCCCCCCCCCCCCGGGTTGCTGCTGCTACTGTCCCAGTACCCTATCGTTGAGCCAGAAAGTCGAGGAAAGGTTGCCACCTTTTAAAGAACCCTTGCACCGATCCTCTCAGGGCGAATTTAACCTTCTCAAGCTTAATAAAGCCCGCCATGTCATTGATCCAGGTCTCCACGCTTGGGGGCCTCGCGTCCTTCCACTGTAGCAAAATCCTTCGCCGGGCTACTAGGGACGCAAAGGCCAGCACACCGGCCTCTTTCGCCTCCTGCACTCCCGGCTCTACCCCAACCCCAAAGATCGCGAGTCCCCATCCTGGCTTGACCCTGGATCCCACCACCCTTGACACCGTCCTCGCCACCCCCTTCCAGAACTCCTCCAATGCCGGGCATGCCCAGAACATATGGGCATGGTTCGCTGGACTCCCCGAGCACCTGGCACACCTATCTTCACCCCCAAAGAACCTATTCATCCTCGTCCCAGTCATGTGGGCCCTATGCAGCACCTTGAATTGGATGAGGCTAAGCCGCGCACACGAGGAGGAAGAATTTACCCTCTCCAGGGCATCAGCCCATGTCCCGTCTTCGATCTGTTCCCCCAGTTCCCCCTCCCACTTCGTTTTCAGCTCCTCTACTGACGCCTCTTCCTTCTCCTGCATAAGCTTGTAGATATCGGATATCTTCCCCTCCCCGACCCAGACCCCCGAGAGCACCCTGTCACTCACCCCCTTCGCGGGGAGCGCAGGGAATCCCTCCACCTGCCGTCTAGCAAATGCCTTTACCTGCAGATATCTAAACATGTTTCCCGGCGGGAGCCCAAATTTCTCTTCCAACTCCCCCAGGCTCGCAAACCTTCCGTCGATAAACAGGTCCTTCAGCTGTCTAATGCCCGCTCTATACCATCCCCGAAATCCCCCATCCATGTTCCCCGGGACGAACCTATGGTTCCCCCTTAACGGAGCCTCCATCGAGCCCCCCACTTCTCCCCTATGTCGCCTCCACTGCCCCCAAATCTTGAGGGTAGCCGCCACCACCGGACTCGTGGTATACCTCGTGGGAGGGAGCGGCCACGGCGCCGTTACCAGGGCCCCCACTGCTTGTGAAAACTTAAGTTCTGTCTTTTATTTGGATGTTTTGATTTTTTTAAATATGTGCTTTCAATAATTATCATTTCAAGTCAATAGATAACTAAAAAAAAGAGCAGTCAATCCTAATTGGCTGAGGATTTCAGCTCTTCATCAGCGTTTATCGCATTGCAGATTGTGGTAATTCATTCTATAACGCTCACCCACCTTCTCCATTCAATTTCTCCCTTTCCTCCTGCCTGACCATTGTAGTTGTCCATATTTTTGACAACATAATTCAATGTTGTTTCTTAACATTCCGCTGAAGAGAGATATGGGGACACTAATATGGTGAGAATGTTTCTTTATAGTGCAATGAGAAGAATGTATTTTCTAATGTAGCGAATGTAATCAAGTTCCAAGTAGCATTCTCCAGTATTATTTTAACTGGAGAGCAAGGAAAATTAATGTTGAATTTATTATCTGTTAAGTGGGAAGGGTGAAAATGGAAACAGATTGGGTGGTATTTTTTACCTGGTGATGTGGGTCTTCTGATGTGGTGTCCTCACTACAGCCACACAATGAGTGTAGTGTTGCAAAGCTGAAATGTTCTTAACCCAAGAGATAACTCAACTTATATTATTATGGGCAGCACAGTGGTGCAGTGGTTAGCGCCTATGCCTCACGGCGACGAGGTCCCAGATTTGATCCCGGCCCTGGTTCACTGTCCTGGGTCATTGTGGGCTTCGCCCCCACAACTCAAAAATGTGCAGGTTAGGTGGATTGGCCACGCTAAATTGCCCCTTAATTGGGAAAAATGAATTGGGTACTCTAAATTTTATTTTAAACTTGTACTATTATGTAAAGTTGGAACAACTTGGTTCTGCAGCACAGAAATTAATCTGAAAGCTGTTCTAATAAACAAGGAACAAGCAAAATATCTGTCAAAGTGGGGTTTTTTGGTATGAAACATGCTGGTGATTGGAATAGTTTCTGTGCTTTTGTACTTGTATAACCCAATAAGTATGGTTAGGAAGAGTGTCTTGCTGTCACATGATTACTTGATGCCTAGTTATATCACATGTGTTCACTACCCTTGTTCTCCGTTTTATTCTTTTTTACAAATGCAGATAAAATATGTACAGGTGAAAGATTATGTAAATTACTTTATTTTGACAATGTTCTATTCGCATATTTTTAACATATGTGCCCAATATAATTGTGACACACAAGCTTTGTACATGGGCCTGCTCAAATCAGGTTACCATCAGTTGGCAAACAATATTACAAATTTAGGGGACATGGAATTTGAGTCCCAAACGATGAACACTTAAAAGTGATTATACCATCAAAGTGTCACCAAAGCAGTACTTCAACACAAATTTTGATGGTGGAGTACAGTTGATTGCATGCTATATGTAGCCAAAGGTATGTTGGTATTAGCTAAAGTTACACTAAACTATTAGATTTTACTTGCTGCGTCTTTCAATACTATGACGCTCATGATTGAGGTGCGTTGAACATTTGGTAGTTGTCCTCATTATAGTTAATGTTAATCTGCCACTTGTATTGCCATTGGCATGGAATAATAATGGTTGCAGTCTTGTTGCATGTGAATGTGAACTCCTTCACCTCTAAAATGGTTAGAAAACTTGTTTGAATGAAACAGTTCTTTTGCAAGCATAAACTTGTTCTTCAATGTGTTAAAATATTCCTCAAAAATCCCACACGTGCATTTTTTCTCACCTGTGAAACATGGATTAAAATATAAAGAATGTGTTCGCAACATGCCGCAGATGTATCTGCCACCATTTATATAGCAGTGAATGCGAATAGGTGGGACACATTTTATATGTAATATACAAGCACAGAAGCTTAATTAGCATATTTAAATCAGGCTCTGGCAGTGCAATTGGGAGCCTGATTTAAAATTCACTACTGTGCAAGTTTTCCAGGGGTCAGGAAAGCTTTCTACATATGTTTACAGTACTTAGATTCGTCTTATAATTTAAGGCTCCTACTTATATCATTCGAAAATCTGAACTGACTGCCTATTCATATACTTCAATGTGAATTTGTGTTTTATGAGCCACTGAGGATGATGTTTTATAAATTGCTTCTTAAATTATATCCATAAAGGATTTTATGAATCACAATTCTAAGAAATTGCAGGTAAAGTAACATTTCAGTAAGTCATCTTAACTTGGTGCACTTTTATTGGAAAAGTGATGTTCATGCTACTTTACCGCATCTATTTTAACAGACCAGAGAAGAACGGAAAATGGAAGCCATTATGCAAGCATTTGCAAAGATGGAGAAGAGGGAGAAAAGAAGAGAACAGGCTTTAGAACGAATCAGCACAGCAAAAGATATCAAAGTGGAGAGCAAAGATACACAAGTAGTTCCTGTCACAGATTCCACACAAGTATGTATTACCATTATTTCCTCAAAGAAACTGAAAAAAACTTGATAAGGGAAATTTCCCACCTGTAAATTAATGCTTGACTTGACATCAGCTGTTCCATTATCCCTTCTTTAAGGCTGAGATCGATAGATTTCTACATATTAAAAACATTTGAGAAATACAGGGATAGTGCAGGATAATGGTGTTGAAGTAGATGATCAGCCATGATCTATTTGAATGGCGGAGTGGGTTTGAAGGGCTGAATGGCCTACTTCTGTTCTTATTTCTTATGTTCTTGTGATACCATATACTTCAGCCAGAAAATTGCTCCTAAGCTTGTAACCTTTGTCTGTATTATCCTATCAAAAGTTATTTTTATGTTGGTTACTTTATAATTTGGAGACTAATCGTATTCTAACGATTCCTTAAAGATAATGGCCTGAGCATGACGAATTTTGCTAACCACTCCTTTAGCATTTTAACCTGGTGCGTTGTTTTCCTTGGCCTATCGATGACCACCTTATTTTGGAATTTCTGTTTCTTTAATGTGGGAGAGAGTGGATGAGTGAGTGTGGGGGAGTGTGCATGTGGGAGTGAGTGAATGTATGTATATGTCTTTGGGAGACAGAGAATGGGTGAGTGTGTGTGGGAGAGTGCGTGTTCTTATTGGAGGAAAGTGCTGAGATGCGCAATTGCCACAGTAAAACTGTTGTGTTCTTTGGGACTAAAGAGGATATGATAAGTCATAATTGTCAACTTGAGATTTTTTAGCCTGCCTTCAATATCTTAGTGATTTTTTAAAAATTTAATTTAGAATACCCAATTCATTTTTCCAATTATGAGGCAATTTAGCGTGGCCAATCCACCAACACTGCACATCTTTGGGTTGTGGGGGCGAAACCCAAGCAAGCATGGGGAGAATGTGCAAACTCCACACGGACAGTGACCCAGAGCCGGGATCAAACCTGGGACCTCTGCGCTGTAGGCAGCAGGGCTAACCACTGTGCCACTGTGCTGCCCAAATATCTCAGTAATGGGCAGCACGGTGGCACAGTGGATAGCATTGCTGCCTATGGCGCTGAGGACCTGGGTTCGAATCCCGGCCCTGGGTCACTGTCTTTGTGGAGTTTGCACATTCTCCCCGTGTCTGCGTGGGTTTCGCCCCCACAATCCAAAGATGTGCAGGTTAGGTGGATTGGCCACGCTAAATTGCCCCTTAATTGGAAAATATAAAAATAATTGGGTACTCTAAAAAAATTTTTTAAATATCTCAGTAATTTTGATGAGCCTCTCAAAGTTATCAATATTGTGGCTCATGGAAGACCAACTTTTTAACACACCAAACCTATGATGATTTCATCACTATAATGGCAGGGCGACTCAAAAACCAATTCACTAATGAAGTAAAAGATGCCAAATACTATTCCATATTAGTTTATTCAACACCAGGTGTGAGTCATGTGGACCAATTAACATTAATTTTAAGATGTGTGACCAGTGACAGTGAAGTTGTAGAAAGATTTATTTGTTTTGGCCAGCTGCAATCCCACTTGAGAGTCTGGTGACAACTGTTTTGGAAATCATTGCAAATTTAGCACTGGACATCAAAAATTGTCATGGGCAGGCAAATATTCACGTCTACAAGTATGTACCTGAATTCACTTCACCTCGGCAGCTGGGACTTCCCATCAACTCTACCAGCCTGCTGGCGAATACAAACATACTCCCCACTCCAAAATGCCGCCTCAACTGATTCCGGACCTTGAGGGACGACACCACTTCCGGGCTGAAAATGTGTACCTAACCGGGGAAACGGGAGGGGGGTCGTCACCAGGGTCCCTCGGCACGCCCCCCACACAAGAGGCTTCCTCCACCTGTATCCATTCTGCTTCCCCCTCCCCCCACCACCTTGGGGAATTCCAGCACATTCAAAACGTACCCCATGTATTTGCTTCGTTTGGCCCATGTTGCGCACTGTTCACTATTTGTCAATGTACTTTGTCGATTTTCTTTTTGTCTACTGTGTATGTTCCCTTGGTCGCAGAAAAATACTTTTCACTGTACTTCGGTAAATGTGGCAATCAATTAATCTCTGCTCCCCCTTGGGCTTGGACCTATACAAGCCCCGGTAGAAAGCTTTGAATACCTCGCTAATTTTCTCCAGCGCTTTCACCAACATCCCTCATAGCCACCTGCTGCGTTAACTGAAAGGTAAAAAGTCTTACAACACCAGGTTAAAGTGCAACAGGTTTGTTTCGAATCACTAGCTTTCGGAGCACAGCTCCTTCCTCAAGTGAATCTGAGGAACTGTGCTCCCAAAGCTAGTGATTCGAAACAGACCTGTTGGACTTTAACCTGGTGTGGTAAGACTTCTTACTGTGCTCACCCCAGTCCAACGCCGGCATCTCCACATCTTAACTGATAGGCTAATAGGTGGCTGGCTTTCTTCCCATACTCATAAAACACTCCTGAGCGACAAGGCTGGCCCACTGCCTTCCCTGTCATGTTTAAATCAAGCTCCCTTGTAACTTCCTCCTTTCTCCAAACAATTCTCTGGTCAGGGCTTACTGTTGGTCACTTCCACAATGGCATCCACCAACCTTTGTCTTTTCACTCTCCCAACCGTGTCCCTGTGGGTCTTACAGGATATTATAGTATATATCACCAGAGTGATTCCTGGGGTGGCGGGACTGAAGTATGAGGAAAAATTGAATTGGTTAAAATTGTATTTACTGACATTCAAAAGAATGAGGAAGGATCTCATAGAAACCTATAAAATTCTAACAGGGCTAGACAGGGTAGATGCAGGAAGGATATTCCTAATGGTGGGTATGTCTATAACCGGGGTCACAGAATGAGGATACGGGGTACACCATTTAGGACAGAGATAAGGAGAAATCTTTTCACCCAGAGAGTGGTCGGTCTATGGAATTTGTTCCATGCGAAGTAGTTGAGGCCAAAACATTGTATGTTTTCAAGAAGCTGTTAGATATAGCACTTGGGGCAAAGGGGATCAAAGGATATGGGGGGGAAAGAGGAATTAAGATATTGAGTTAGATGATCAGCCATGACGGAGAGAGTCAAAGGGCCGAGTAGTCTCCTGCTCCTATTTTCTATGTTTCTATTACTTCTCCTCCCCCCTCTCCCAACTTCCAGACCACTGCCTTCAACACCTCCCAAAACGTGGAGGGAGACCTTCCTGTTTTGATCGAGCTCCACATAAGCATCTTATCACCGAGACCATCTTCGCACAGAACTTTGTGTCCGCCAAGAGTCTTACATCCATGGGGGTCTCTGAGCTCGGCCCGTTTCAAACCTCACGTCCACATAATGAGCCCCGTGATTGGATATCACAATCGCTGCATATTCTCCTCCCACAATCCTCGGGAGTATTGATTTCCCAACCACAAAAAAATCTATTCATAGAACATAGAACAGTACAGCACAGAACAGGCCCTTCGGCCCTCGATGTTGTGCCGAGCAATGATCACCCTACTTAAACCCACGTAACCCGTATACCCGTAACCCAACAATCCCCCCATTAACCTTACACTACGGGCAATTTAGCATGGCCAATCCACCTAACCCGCACATCTTTGGACTGTGGGAGGAAACCGGAGCACCCGGAGGAAACCCACGCACACACGGGGAGGACGTGCAGACTCCACACAGACAGTGACCCAGCCGGGAATCGAACCTGGGACCCTGGAGCCCTGGAGCTGTGAAGCATTGATGCTAACCACCATGCTACCGTGAGGCCCCTATTCATTAGTATACCCGATGCAAGTGGGAGAAGAAGGAAAACTCACTTTCGCCCTGATGCCTAAACCTCCATGGGTCCATCCCCCATCCCACCCCACAAAACCCCACTCACCATCATGTACCGCCCTCCCGGATCCCGCACTTCTCTCACCACCACAAATACCACCCTTTTACTAAACAAAATCGCAACCCCTCTTGAGTTGGAATCAAATCCCGAGTGGAACATCTACCCCACCCTCACCCTTTCTTAACCTCGTCTGATCTGTTACCTACAGATGTGTCTCCTGCACGAATACCACATCCAAGTGTGCAAATACCCGGAATCGTTTAACCGGGCCATTCAGCCCTGCACATTCCACATCACTATAAGTTTGCAGGTCTGTGACCTTTTATCAGAACACTGGAATAAGAGATAACTGAGTTGCGAACCTTTAGAATTTGTGATTTATGCCACTCTGCTGTTTGGCTCACACAAGCATCATCTTGCCCTTAGATTCCTTGTTATTTTTAAGGATTTTGATTTACGATTAATTTTCCATTAAGCTCACCACAAAAGGTTAAGTCTCATAATTGAGTGCATAATGCAATGCCAATCAACTTCAGAATGCAAACAATTTCAAACAAGTTCAATCTCATTCCCGTTCTCAAATCTCATGGTAAAGATTCGAGTCTCGTTTTTTTTTTCAGTTTTTATCCTTTTATTTTTCCTTTGTTTATCTTTTTTTCTGGTAATCAGTCTTCCCCTGTATATTTTTCTTTATGAGCCTGATTTGACTAATTCATCTTCCTTCTCTGTTCCTCTTCTTCTCTCGAAATCCTTAATTATCATTAGTTAAAGAGATATGTTGTTGCCCCTGTAATTAACTAAAGTCGCAGGCATCTTGTTGCCCTCACCACACTGTTTTCAGCTCGTACGTCAGCATGTGAGGGCGCAAACAAATTTGATCTGCAAATGGCAGGAAAGGTTTAACCTGATAGCATATGCTGCAGACTGCTGTTTCCAGCAAGATACAGCCCAGCATTATCTCAAATAAATGTTAATGAAAGCCATATGCTTTCATTGCTTCTTTGATTTCAGGAAACTTTACCCGCTTAACTGAATCAGAGATGCATGTACAAATGTAATTACTTTATCATCAAGATGTTCATGTTTCTTCTAGGAATCAGTAAAAGAAGAAGTTTTAAGCAAGCCAAATCCTGCCAGGATAAACAGAGCAAAACAGAGGAAAAGCTTTTCTCGCAGTAGGACTCACATAGGACAGCAACGTCGGAGACACAGAACTGTCAGTACCTGCTCCGATATTCCACCATCTTCTCCAGAAGTTGATGTCTCCAGTAACCAACAGAATGAAGTAGAAAATTCTTTTCCTGAAACAGCACCTAGGTCATGCGATGCTAACATGGTGGATGAGACAATCGAAGTAGAACCATCAGCAGCAGTAGAGACCACCACAGTAGCAGCAGAAGAATCAACAGGAACACCATCACCAACCTTCAACAAAACAGCAACTAAGTACCCAAAAACAAAAAAGGTGTGCATTTTTCTGATTGATGTATCTGTTTATCTTATTAAAATTTGTGTACTTACATTCCTTAGAAAACATCATATATTTGTAAAGTCTCCAGCTTTGGTAATGTGATCACATAGTTCATGACTCTCATTAATCAGCCATTTGTGAATGAATATACCAATATTTAATGAATATTTTACTCTACGTGCCTATTTTTGTAAACTTTACTTCCTATTTTGAACTTTCCAATTTGCAAAACAAACTTTAGTACCATTTTGTTGTTTCGATACACTTCGCTCTTGCTTGGCATGACTTGGAAAATGAGATGGAAATAAAATACAAAAGATTTAAATATAATATATTATGTGAATATAAAATTACTATTGGTTTACTACAGTTTTAACATTTTTTTTCAGCACTTGGTCAGTGAATGGTTGAATGAGAAGGCTAGTAAACCAACAGATAACCCTTTAGATAGACCTCTACGAATAACAACTGATCCTGAGGTTTTAGCTACGCAGTTGAATTCATTACCTGGCCTTACACACAGTCCTCATATTTATACAACCCCTAAGCACTATATTCGCTTCTGCTCTCCATTCTTGTCTGAGAGAAGAAGACGGAAAGAACCTTTGGAACCAAAAGCTGGATCCTGTAAAAAGGTAATCTAACTTTATCTCCACTTTTCATGGTCATGTAAATGTATTTTTACATAGAGATTTTATGAATTAGCTTGATGTCCATACATAGCCCACTTAAAGCATGGATCACTGTTATTTATTGAACAAATGCTGAATTAGTAAGGATCCTATAACTTTATAGCACAATGCTGTTTGATTCACACAAGCAGCATCTTGCCCTGAGCTTCCTTGTTATTTTTAAGAATTTTGGTTTGCAATGAATTTTCCATTAAACTCACCACAAAAGGTTAAGTCTAGTAAATTGCTTGTATAATACAATACCAATCAACCCCTCAGAATGCAAGCAATTTGAATTATTTGCATTTGAATTATTTAATTATAATCTATAGAAACTGAATTTCAAGTCTAAATAAAGTTTTTTTTGAGGATTAAGTCTGCATCATTTTATAATGGCAAGCATTTTTATTTTTAACCTTTTATAAATTTAACAGTTACCTGGATAGTAACAGAAACCTTGAGAAATTGAAAAATTTTGTGTTCGGCTTTAGATTTTTCCTGTTCTCTATAATTATACTGATTGATTAGCATCTAATTCTGTGTTTGTTTGTGAAGCGTTGGTTAAAGCAAGCCTTGGAGGATGAAACTTCATCAAATTTTGCTGACGCCTTTGACTCCACGTCGTATGATGGCTCTCTGAGTCCAGCAATGAGTGGAGAAACTAACAGCCCAGGCACTACTGCACTCAGTGGGAATTGCTGTTTAACAGGTATTGAAATGTACTAAAGTCATAATCTACTGAAATAATGGGCGTTGTAACAAACTGATGTGATTTGAATATATCAATTGTAATGGATACTGTTTCTCATTTGCTCAACCTCCACATATATAGGATCGTCACTTGGCCTGCTTGGTCTATCTTTTGGATAGATCCTTGGAAATTTTTGCATCAAACTCAGGTTACATATCTATAAACTCCCACCAAAGAGTGCCTTCAGTTTTTAGCAAAATGAAGATCGGCTTTTGATTTGACTTTTAAATGAAAATGAAAATTGCTTATTGTCACGAGTAGGCTTCAATGAAGTTACTGTGAAAAGCCCCTAGTCGCCACATTCCGGCGCCTGTTCGGGGAGGCTGGTACGGGAATTGAACCTACACTGCTGGCCTGCCTTGGTCTGCTTTAAAAGCCAGCGATTTAGCCCATTGTGCTAAACCAGCCCCTTGGGTTAGTTGAACCTTCTTTCAGAGTCTAAAGGATTTTCTATTGTAGTTTTGCCCTGGTTTTACCAGTGCATAACTTTTGTTCAAAATACCTTAAAACCATTTCACCATTCCCTGTTGCCACAATTATAACCTGTGCCAATTGAGCAGTTTACAGCGATCAACAAAGTCATGGAAAGATCCAGGTACTTTTTATTCAGATTTTGACATGTAGGGAGGGGTAGTTTAAAGTTTTTACATTTCTTATGTGCTACCTTGAGCATGTCAATCTGTTAATTCATACAAAAGAAAAACCAACAGACGCTGGAAATCTGAAATAAAAACAGAAAATGCTGGACATGCTCAACGGGCAGGTAGTGGCTGTGGAGAGAAACTGTCAACATTTTGAGCTGATAAACTTTTGTCAGAACTAGAGAAAATTACAGATGTAACAGTTTTTAAACAAGTGCAGAGGCAGGGAAAACGGGGAGGTGAAGAAAGCAAAGAGGATGGATGAAATGGTGAGAGATTAAATAGCAAAAGAGATCTTGGAGCAAGGCAAAATTAGATGATAATGGGACAAGAAACAAAAGATTACACCTGGATTAGGTATAAATGGGAATAACAGAATCACTACCAACAGATGACACAAGTTAATTCAACTAAAATCGTTCAACTAGTGTTCAGTCCAGAGGGTTGTACAATAATCAAAATACGAGATGCTGTTTCACATGCTTACGTTGAGCTTCATTGGAACAGTGCAAGAGGCTGAGGTCAGAATGAGAGTGGCATGGAGAATTAAATTGACAGACAGCTGGAGCTTGGAGTCGTGCATATAGACTCAGTGGATATGTTCCGCAAAACGGCCAGTCAACATCCATTTGGTCTCCGAAGTAAAGAAGAGTATATCGTGATCAGTAAATACATGTACTGAATTATAAGGTACAAGTAAATTGCTGTTTCCCCTGAAAAGAATGTTTGCGAGGAGATAAAAGGGCAGGTGTCGCACCTCGTACACTTGCATGAAAAAGTGCTTTGAGAAGGTGATGGGGTGTTGGGAATGATTGAGTATGTGTGAGTGTGCACATGTGGAGGGAGAGAGGTTCTGGACTTAAACTGCACTGTTTATAGGTCCTGATCAAAATGTGTGCGGTTTCTTTTTTTTTTCTATTTGTGAATGAATTGATCAAAATTTTATTCTGATGTTCCCTGACTCTGAACCATCCCAAAATGTTTTTCTCGTGTTCTCATCTTCCGCCTTGTTTTACAGAATTAATTACCCCTTTAAAGAAGAGAAGATTACGCCATCTAACAGATTCTGGTTTACCTGAGCCCTCCACTCCAAACCCTTCTCCACAAACAACTCCCCCATTCGTTGATATCACTGCCTCAGATCCTTCCATGTGTAGTACTCCAACAAAGGGAAAAATAGAGGATGAATCTTGTAGAAATGGCTACAAACCTGTGTATTCACCTGTGACACCTGGAACACCCAATCTTCAAGGAAATTCCCTGCAATTTGAGGTAAGTTCATTTTTTAAATAGGAAAGCAATGTATTACTGAAATACAGGAACCATAATATTATATTTGAGCCTGCTCTATTTTGCTTTTTGATAATACTAGGCGAGGAACAATTAATACAATAACTTGTATCTTGCATAATTAAACACTTGAACATTTTAACCGTAAAGAACAAATTAGTGGATTCTCTTTTAAAAGTGCAATTTAAAGAACAAATGGTTTAATTTGTGCTAATTATTTGTTTAAAAACGTTTTCTAGAACCATTAATAGTCTTCAGTAATGCTTGGATAATGCATTATAAGGTCTGCTGGTTAGCTCAGTTAGTTAGATGGCTAATGTGTGATTCAGAATAACAGCAACAGTGTAGGTTTGATTCCTGTATCGGCTGAGGTAGACCTGGCACAAGAGTGGAAGGCAGTGGCAAACCACCGCTGACAAAAACTGCCAGGAAAACAGCCGAGGATGAAGCATCAGCAGACTATGTGCCAAGGACCTGGCTCTGGGCAGAGCACACATGGTAGTGAAAAATTGAATGCATTATAGCTATAAAAGTTTGTATCTTCTGAGGATCCATTTTCCCATTTTAAGACCAATGGAAGGATTATCAGACTGGTTAGCAACCTCTTGGTGGCCTTGTTTCACAATGGGTAGCATCCCTGCCTCTGAGCCAGAAGCTCAGGGTTCAAGTCCCACCCCAGGACTTGGTGGAGATGTGTTCATAATGTGGCGAAATAGGTTGAGTGTCAACCTTTAAATCCTTCCAATACGTCAATGGCTGGCAGTAGGGGGCGGAGAAGGCTCCTGGTCAGCCATGGTGATGTGGAGTGGCACCTCTCAAGCCTCTGGTGACAGACGAGTGACCTGTTCCAGGAATAACTAGCTATGGAAACAAATAAAAGTACGCCTTAGTGGACCACTAAGTGCTCGAAGAGAATTGGAATTACCATCTAATAAGCATGCCTTTCACGACTTGTGAGAGGAAACTGGAGCTCCGGATGTAACCCATGCAGACACGGGGAGAATGTGCAGACTCCGCACAGACAGTGACCCAAACCGGGAATCAAACCCGGGTCCTTGGTGCTGCGAAGCAACAGTGTTAACCACTGTGCTACCGTGCTGCCCATGGATCAATCGAAACATTTAAGATATCAGCACAGTGGTTAGCACAGTTGCTTCACAGCACCAGGTTCAATTCCCGTCTTAGGTCACTGTCTGTGCGGAGTCTGCACGTTCTCCCCGTGTCTGTGTGGATTTCCTCCGGGTGTTCCAGTTTCTTCCCACAGTCCAAAGATGTGCAGGTTAGGTGGATTGGACATACTAAATTGCCCATAGTGTTCAAAAAGGGTAGGTGGGGTTACTGGGTTGTGGGGATAGGGTGGAGGAGTGGGCTTAGGTGGGTTGGTCTTTCCGGTGCAGACTCGATGGGCCAAATGACCTCCTTCTGTACTGTAAATCAGTGTTCGTCAAACTTTTTTTCCGGGAACCCATTTTTACCAGCCAGCTGACCTTCGCAACCCACCATTTTCTCTTACCTTGCTTGCTGCTGACAAAAATGGAGGAAATGGTTTTGGGTCCCTTTGGCCCTCGTACACGCTCCTCCAATGGAACCTAGTTGGATGAAGGTGAAGCCTTTTGGTGTCGGAAAGTATGGAGTCACCATCTGTCCAAAGTTCTGAATTTTTTCCGACAAAATTTTATCAAATAAACCCCAATAAAAACCAGTACAGAAGTTGTGAAACAAAAAGCTGCAACCGTTTAAAAAAAAATAGCGGCCGCACTGCACATGCGTGCCCGATTATCGGCGCGCATGCGCAATGCGGCGGAATTTTCTGTGTATGCGCGTTGATCATCGTGCGTGCATGCGCAGTGCGGCCAAATTTTTTTTTAAAACATGTTCACAGCCGCTTGCAGCCGGTGTTATGAAAAGTCGGCTGCTGCACGGGGATTTGCGCGAACGGGAGCGCCGCGGACGACGGCACCTCGACCCTCCCGACACCCGCCCATGACCCACCCGCAGGTCGCGCCCCCGACTTTGAAGACCACTGCTGTAAATTCTATGTCTATGTAAGACCAGAATCATAGAATCCCTGCGCTGCGCAAGAAGGCCATTTGGCTCATCAACAAAAAAAAAAGACCCTCTAAGCACCCCACCCAGGCCCACACCCCTGCCCTATCCCCGCAACCCTACAATCCCACCTAACCTGCACATCCCTTGACACTAAGGGGCAATTTAGTATGGCCAGTCCACCTAACTTGCACTTTGGACTGTGGGAGGAAGCCGGAGCACCCGAAGGAAACCCACGCAGTCATCTAAGGCTGGAAGTGAACCTGGGTCCCTGAAGCTGTGAGATAGCAGTGCAATCCATTGTGTCATCATGCCGCCCCAAAATTAACAGATTTGTTAGGTCAGGGTATCAAGGATTATGATGGGACAAGGTGGGAGAGGCCAATTAACTTAAAGTACAGATCAGCCGTGAGCAAATTTAATAGTGGAATACAATCAACATGGTCCATACTTTACTTATGGCTGAAGTTGGGTGTTGAAATGTAGAGAAAAATTATGAACCTTCTAGCTTCTTGTCATCTCAATTGTAATGTGTTAATGTCACTTTTTTTATTGTTGATGTGTATCACTAAATGTACACGGTAAAGTAATTATATTGCTGGGAAAATGCGAGACAATAACTTGAGGAATATCCTGGCTGAGGTAAAGTCACAGATCCAAATTATGTAATTCTTCCCAGTGGCAATTTGGGTTTATTCTGCTGATGTGTAAAAAAAAAATGCTTAAAACTTGAGATTGGGAGACTTCAGGTGGCAGCTATGAGGGAGTAGGTCGCACATTTGGTGGCTCCCGTTTTGGTCGGACTTTTGGACCTTTTCACCTGACTTTTTTGCACTTTTGAACGCGGAACTGGAAGGCAATAGTACTCAGGCACAGGACGGAGAGTAGGGAGGTAGAGATAGTGGTAGCCATGGATGCTGAAAAGGCTTTTGACTGGGTCGAGTGGGATTATCTGTGGGAGGTACTAGGACGGTTTGGGTTCGGGGCGGGGTTCATCGACTGGGTTAGGCTATTGTGTCAGGCCCCGGAGGCGAGTGTAAGGACGAACAGGATGACATCGGACTACTTTAGACTGCACCGTGGGTCAAGACAGGTCTGCCCTCATCTCCCCACTGCTGTTTGCGCTCGTCATAGAGCCGCTGGCAATTGCACTGAGCTTCTAGGGGCTGGAAAGGGCTGGTCCGGGGGGGAGTGGAACATAGAGTCTCGTTAAACGCAGATGATCTGCTGTTATATGTATCGGACCCAATGTTGGGGATGGACGGTATTATGGCAACCCTGAGGGAATTTGGCCGGTTCTCCAGATACAAACTGAACATGGCTAAGAGCGAGTTGTTTGTAATTCAGGCAAGGGGGCAGGAGAGTAGGTTGAAGGGGTTGCCGTTCAGGCTAGTGGGGGAGAATTTCCGATATTTGGGGATTCAGGTGGCACGGGACTGGGGCAGGTTGCATAAGCTCAACCTGTCCCGGCTGGTGGAACGAGTGAGGGAGGAGGTCCAGAGGTGGGATGCGCTCCCACTGTGATTGGCAGGGAGGATGCAGACTGTTAAGATGACAATTCTCCCACGGTTCTCGTTTGTTTTTCGGTATCTCCCCATCTTTATCCCACGGTCCTTCTTTAAGAGGCTGAATAAAATTATTCTGGGATTTGTATGGGCAGGGAAGTCCCCGCGGGTGAAGAGGGTGATGCTTGAAAGGAGCAGAGGCGAAGAGGGGCTGGCGTTGCCGAACTTCAGCAACTATTACTGGGCGGCCAACATAGCGAAGATAAGGAAATGGATGGTGGATGCGGGGTCGGTCTGGAAGCCGATGGAGGCTGCTTCGTGCAGGGGCACTAACTTAGCAACCCTGGCCACGGCGCCTCTGCCGTTTCCACCAGGACGGTACTCCGCCAGCCCGATGGTGGTGGCGGCTCTTCGCATCTGGGGCTAGTGGAGGAGGCATGTAGGGGAAGTAAGAGCATCGGTGTGGACCCCAATCTGCGGCAAGCACCGATTTTCCCCAGGGAACATGGACAGGGGGTATCGACTGTGGAGGAGGGCGGGGTTTGTGAGGATGGGGGATCTGTTCCTGGAAGGGAGCTTTCCGAGCATGAGGACGCTGGGGGAGAGGTTTTGGCTGGCAAGAGGGAACGACTTTAGATACTTGCGGGTGAGGGATTTTGTATGCAGACTGGTGCCATCCTTCCCACGTCTCCCGCCGAAGGGGAGGCAGGACAGGGTAGTTTCTAGGGGAGAGGTGGGAGAGAGTAGAGTTTCAGACGTCTACAAGGAGCTAATGAGAGCTGAGGATACGCAGACAGAGGACCTGAAGCTTAAGTGGGAGGAGGAGCTCGTGGGGGGGGGGGGGGGGGGGGGGGAGCTGGAGGAGGGTTTTTGGGCAGAAACCCTGAGCAGAGTAAACACGACCGCAATATGCGCCAGGCTCTGCCTGATCCAGTTTAAGATCGTGCACCGTGGTGGCCCACATGGCGGTGGCCCGGATGAGCAGATTCTTCGGGCTGGAGGACAAGTGTGCTTGATGCGCCGGAGGGCCGTCTAACCATGTACACATGTTCTGGTCGTGCCTTAAACTCAGGGGGTATTGGCAGTGATTCGCAGATGTCATGTCCCGGGTATTGAAAACTGGGGTGGTAATGAGCCCGGAGGTGGCAATCTTTGGGGTTTCGGAGGACCCGGGAATCCGGGAAGAGAGAGAGGCCAACGTTCTGGCCTTTGCTTCCCTGGTAGCCCGGCGACGAATACTGTTAGCATGGAGGGACTCAAAGCCCCCGAGGGCTGAGGTATGGCTATTGGACATGGCGAGCTTTCTTGGCCTAGAGAAAGTCAAGTTCGCCTTGAGAGGATCGCTACTAGGGTTCGCCCGAAAGTGGCAGCAATTTATTGACTTCTTCGCAGAGGAGTAAATGTCAGCAGGGGCGGGGGAGGGGGTTGCAAGAGTAGAGTAGAGTAGGGGGATATTGAGGCAGGTCCGTGCGTGAACAGAGCTGTGGTTTGCACTATGTTTATTTTGTAATTTGTGTCTTGACTTTTTTTTGTACTGTACAATGTCACTTTTTCTATATGCCAAAAATACCTCAATAAAATTGTTTGTTAAAAAAACTTGAGATTGAAGTCAACTTTAATAGGGAGTTATTTCTGTACAAGTATTGCTATTACAATAGAAGAGAAAGAAAGACTTGCTTTCAGATAGTTCTTTTCATCTGATGATTGAAAGCACTTTATTGCCAACAAAGCATTTTCCAAGTGTAGTTACTGTTGTAATGTAAGAAAGGGCAACCAATTTGTGCATGGCGAGCTCCTATAAAACAGCATGTGATAGCAATATAAATATCTTGTTTTGAGTTATGCTGGAAGTTATTCAATACATATCATTTGGTTTTATTTGCTGTAAGATACTATGAACTAATTAATCCAGTTCAGTTTTAAAATATCCATTGTTTACCTTTAATCTTTTTCTCCTTTCCTTTGGCCTGTCCAAAGAACATTTCATCACCTGAAAGTTCCCCAGAAGTTAAACGAAGAGCATACAATCATGAGGTAACTTTAGTGTTAATTTTATTGCACGCCAGATAGACTGTAGACTTATTGGAATTTAGAATCGGCAGAAGTATTCTTTCAGTCACAGAATCACAGAATACTACAGTGCAAATGTAACTTTTTAAATGTTTAACATTTAACTTTACAATTCATGATGTTTGGAATTGTGGATATATCCCTGTGGCTGATCAATGCATTGTGCAACCTACTTTTATACTTTGCCGATTTTCTTGCTCTCCTTGGGGAATTAGCTCTCCTTAAGGCATTAACTCTTTGCTAAATAGTTCTATGAGTGTTTATTACCTTCTAGTGACTTCATTAAGTAGCTATTATTAATGTTAAAGAAAGACATTAATTTATATGTGTTACAGTTTTGAATGCAGTGACTGGTGTTTAGCAAAATAAGATAGCTATTTTGAGTCCATACATTTCCAAACAAAGCAGTGAATTGAATGACCAGATCATCTATTTTACTTTTGTTGGTTCTGGAAGGAATATTTACTGGGAAACTGGGGAATCTGCCTCTTCAGAAGTTAACTAACTGATAGAGAATTGGGATAAGAGGGGCATTTTCAGGATGGCAAACTTTAACTAGTGGAGTGCCACAAGGTTCAGTGCTAGGCCACAATTATTTACAATATATATATATATTAATGACTAGGACAATGGAACTGAATGTACTATTGCCATGTTTTCGGATGACACAAAAAAGGTGGGAAGGCAAGTGGTAAGCATGACATAAAAAGTCTACAGAGGGACTAAGTGAGTGGGCAGATGAAATATAATGGACGAGATTCTCCGTTTTGGAGACTATGTTCTCCCGCCGGAGGTGAATGAAGTGCAAATCAGGGAGCGATTCCCAATCCTCAGTGGCTGGCCTACAGGGTTGAATTAACCCGCCCACTTCCCAGAGACCCTTATATAGGGGGACCCCAGGAATGAGATCCCTGTCAGGAAGCCCCCCTGGAAAAGATGCCCTTGTCAGGAAGTCCACTGGAAAAGAGAGTCCTATCAGGAAACCCAACCCCAGAAAAAGCAACCTGTCAGGAAGACCTCCAGAAAAAGAGACCCGTTTCTGGAAGCTAGTGAGCAGTCCAGACAGAGGCAGTAAAAAACAATTACTGTTGTAACAGTCCAAAGATGTGCTGGTTAGGTGGCTTGGCCATGCTAAATTGCCCTTTAGTATCCAAAAGGTTAGGTGGGGCTAGAGGATTAGGCTGGGAAGGGGGCCTGTTTAGAGTGCTCTTTGAGAGGTTCTGTGCAGACTCGATGGGCTGAATGGCCACCTGCACTGTAGGGTTTCTATGATTCTATAACTCCTCTGGGCATACATTTGCTGGCTCAGACAGAGGTAGTACCACATGTCAATTCCTGGAAAGAGAAAACAGTGACCTATGTTTAAACCCCTCAGATCCTTGAACTGCAAGCCATTCATTCATTTCCTTTAGTGGGCTGTAATTGACAGCTTCCACACACACACACAGCTGTGAGCCTTTCTTCATTCATCTTTTTCATGGTTCAGTAATTCTGAAGTGCTGTAACCACAATGTTTACAAACATCAATCACTTCAAAGTGAGTTAAGTGTCAATTTCCTGCTGAGCACTTCAGAATCATTCAAGCGTGAAAGGGGGTGATTGGAATGCACTTAACTCTCGGAGGGATTTGGGGTTCCTCATGGGTGAATCACAAAAATCTAGCTTTTAAGTTCAGTGGGTAATAGAATATTAATAGAATATATTGACTTTTATGTCAAAGGGAATGGAGTATAAAAATAGGCAAACCATGCTAAAACTACACGAGGCACTAGTTAGATCACACCTGGAATACAGTTTTAATCCCCTTATCTAAGGAAAGATATCCGGGCATTGGAGGCAGTCCAGAGATGATTCACTAGGTTGATCCTGGGTATGGAGGGATTTTCTTATGAGGAGTGGTTGAGTAGATTGGGCCTGGACTCATTGGAGTTTAGAAGAATGAAAGATAACCTTATTGAGACACACAAAATTCTCAGGGGGCTTGACAGGGTAGATGCTGAGCGGTTGTTTCCCCTTGTGGGCGAGTCTAGGACAAGAGAGTATAATCTCAGAGGAAGGGTCACCCATTTAAGTCTGAGATGTGAATCTGTGGAATTCTTTAATGTAGATGCTGGGTCATTCAGTGTGGTCAAGGTTGAGAGAGTAAGAGAATCCAGGGTTATGGGGAAAGCAGGAAAGTGGAGTTGAGGATTATCATATCCGAACAATCGTAATTTCATTGATTGGCGGAGCAGATTCAATGGGCTGAATGGTCTACATTTGCCCCTATGTCTTGTGCTGTGAGACCCCATCGGCCCATCGGGATTGCACCAAACCTCTGCTAAAGCACCTTACGTTGCCCTATTTTCCGTAACCTCACCTAACCTGCACATCTGTGGATACTAAGGGGCAACTTTAGCATGACCAATTCACCTACCCTTCCATATAGACAGAAAAAGCCCTCTATTTAAACACCCGTCTAACTCCTATCTTGTGGTGCCATTTTCTTAATCCATACATAACCATCTAACTCAGGCATGACCACCACTGACTAAAGCAAGCTGACAATATTAACTGAACAAAGTATAACCTTTGGCAACGGGAGTCAACAGTTTATTTAATTAAATGGAGCATTACAGCCATGTTTGCTGTTATCCTTGCAAAACTTTTAACATATGCAATGGAAATGCTGGTTGACTTGATATCCCCCCCCCCCCAGAAAAACTTGGCAATCAATTTGTTGTGAAACAATCACTACTAGTTGTTTGAATGTAGAAACTGGCATGAATGTCTTAAATATAATCAAGTTCAAAGATTCTTTTTGTTTATCACCCTCTGCAAACAAATTAGTAGGCTGAAATCTGAACCAAATAAATCAGTGGGCTTTTCATCTGTGAGAAGGATCCTTGCAAAGATACATCTCCAGCTAATCTAATTTATCCTTGTTCTAGTTTTACATTTCAATGCTCTCCCTTTGTCTTCAGCGGTTCTAAAGTTCCATTGCAGAAAATTGTTAAATTTGCTATTTTTTAATCTGTTATTTCAAAATGAATTAAAGACTGATGATAGGCATTTACTGGCTGAATCTTTTGAGTAAGTTTTATATTTATTTCTTTGTGACTTCTGTGCTGCAGTCTTTGTTAGTATTCAGACTGCCATTTATTTTCTTATAGTCAAGTCCTGTGTTGATATCCTGTCATTTAAATGTCCCCTTTTCAAAACTGTAACACAAGGGAACTTTTTAGCTCAACATGGGGAGGGTTGGTGCAGTGCTGGACCTAATTCTAGGGAATGAAGCCGGACAGGTGGTTGATGTGTTGGTGGGAGAGCATTTTGGTGATAGCGACCACACATGGTGCAATTTAAGTTTGTTATGGACAAGGAAATAGACAAATTGCAGAAAAGGTCTTGGATTGGGGAGAGCAGACTTTAGTAAAATAAGGCAGGATCTGACCAAGGTAGATTGAAACAATTACTAGTGGGGAGATCTATAGAAGAGCAATGGGGGGTGTTCAAAGAGGAAATGGAGAGGGTACAGGCCCAACGTGTTCCCTTTAGGGTAATAGGAAGGAGTAACAAGCCCAGAGAACCATGGATGACCAGAGATATTCAGGATACAATGAGAAGGAAGAGGGAGGCTTTTAATAAGTACAAGGGGAGCAAATCAACAGAGGTATTAGTGAAAATGAAATGAAAATCGCTTATTGTCACAAGATGGCTTCAAATGAAGTTACTGTGAAAAGCCCCTAGTCTCCTCATTCCGGCACCTGTTTGGGGAGGCTGGTACAGGAATTGAACCGTGCTGGCCTGCCTTGGTCTGCTTTCAAAGCCAGCGATTTAGCCCTGTGCTAAACCAGCAGAAAGAGCAGGATGGACCTGAAGAAAGCAATTAGGAGAGCAAAGAGGGGATATGAGAAATCTCTAGAAAATCCCATGATATTCTATAAGTACATCAGTCGGAAGAGGATAACTAGGGAAAAAGTGGGGCCCTTTAGGGGCCAAGGGAGGAATCTGGATGGTGCCAGAGAACATTGGTCGGGCGTTAAATTTATATTTCACATCTGTCTTCACCCAAGAGAATGAGGAGGCAGATTTGGAACTCGGGGATCGAGATTGAGAGGTTATTGAGCAAGTTGTCATAGGGAGAGATGAGGCTTAAAAGTGGAGAAATCTCCAGGTCTGGACAAATTGTGTCCCAGGATGCTGTGGGAGGCGAGGGAGGAGATTGCAGGAGCCATGATCCAAATTTTAAATTCTTCTCTGGCCATGGGAGAGGTGCTTGAGGACTGGAGAACCACGAATATGATCCCACTATTTAAGAAAGGCTGTAGGGATAAGCCAAGGAACTATAAATAAGCCAGTGAGTCTCACATCAGTGGTGGGGAAACTAGGAGAAAATTCTGAAGGAGAGAATCTATCTTCATTTGATGAGGCAAGGTTTGATCAGGAATAGTCAGCATGGATTTGTCAGAGAGAGGTCATGCCTAACAAATTTGATTGAATTTTTTGAGCACGTGACTAAGTGTGTAGATGAGGGTAGTGTAGTTGATGTAGTTTACATGGATTTCAGCAAAGCATTTGACAAGGTCCCACATGGGAGAAGGTAAATGCAAGGGCAGCATGGCGGCGCAGTGGTTAGCACTGCTGCCACACGACATCGATCCCAGGTTCGATCCGGCTCTGTGGCACTATCCGTGTGGAGTTTGCACATTCTCCGTGTGTTTGCGTGGGTTTTGCCGCCACAACCCAAAGATGTGCAGGGTGGGTGGATTAGCCACGTTAAATTGCCCCTTAATTGGAAAATATGAATTGGGTGCTCTAAATTTATTTTTTTAAAAGAAGGTAAATACATATGGGATACAGGGGAACTTGATAAAGTGGATTCAAAGCTGGCTGAGCTGTAGGAAACAGAGGGTGATGACAGTCAGCTGATTTAGTGACTGGAAGCCTGTGTCCAGTGGCGTACCACCGGGTTCTGTGCTGGGTCCCCTTTTATATAAATGACTTAGATGAATGACTATGTGGGAGGTAGAATCAATAAGTTTGCGGATGACACAAAGATAGGCCGGGTGGTTAACAGTGAGGTTGAGTGTCTTAGGTTACAGGAAGATATAGACAGGATGGTCAAATGGGCAGAAAAGAGGCAGTTGGAATTTAATCCTGAAAAGTGTGAGGTGTTACACTTTGGAAGGAGCAATTTGACAAGGAAATATTCAATGAATGGCACCACACTAGGAAGTCCTGAGGAACAAAGAGACCATGGCGTATTTGTAAATAGATCTCCGAAGGCAGAAGGGCAGGTTAATAGGATGCTGAAAAAGGCATATGGTACACTGCCTTTATCAATCATGGCATAGATTACAAAAGCAAGGAAATCATGTTGGAGTTATATAGAACATTGGTGAGGCCACAACTGTAGTACTGTGTGTAGTTCTGGTCACCACATTATAAGAAGGATGTGATTGCACTGGAGCGGGTGCTGAGGTGTTTCACCAGGATGTTGCCCGGGATAGAGCATTTAAGCTATGAAGAGAGGTTGGATAGGCTTGGGCTGTTTTCGCTGGAGCACAGAAGACTGAGGGGCGATCTGATCGAGGTGTACAAGACTGAGGGGCATGGACAGGGTGGATAGGGAACAGCTGCTCCCCTTAGTTGAAGGGTCGCTTACGAGGGGGCACAAATTTAAGGTGAGGGGCGGGAGGTTCAGGTGAGATTTGAGGAAAACCTTTTTTACTCAGAGGTCTGGAACGCACTGCTTGGGAGGGTGGTAGAGGCGCGTTGCCTCACATCCTTTAAAAAATACCTGGGTGAGCACTTGGCACGTCTTAACATTCAAGGCTATGGGCCAAGTGCTGGCAAATGGGATGAGGTTTGGCAGATCAGGTGCCTTTCATGCGGCGGTACAGACTCAATGGGCCAAAGGGCCTTTTCTGCACTGTATTTTTCTGTGATAAGATAAAGCTTGTTCAAGATTCTTGTGGCACAGTGGTTAGCACTGCTGCCTCATAGCGCCAAGGACCACGTTCAATTCCAACCTTGGGCGACTGTCTGTGTGGAGCTTGCACATTCTCCCCATGTTTGCGTGGTTTCCTCCGGATGCTCCAGTTTCCTCCCACAGTCCAAAGATGAGCTGGTTAGACGGATTGGCCATGCTAAATTTCCCCTTGGTGTCCAAAAAAAAAGGTTAGGTGGGGGTGCGGAGAAGTGGGCCTAGGCAGGGTGTTCTTTCAGACTGTCAGTGCACACTTGACAGGTCAAATGGCCTCCTTCTGCACTGTTGGAATTATATGATTCTATAACTTGGCGGTTTGTTGCATGACCTTTCCTTGAGAGACAAGACATTGATCCAGCAGCAGCTGAGAATGAATCATTATCATAGGTGGAAAAGCTCCAAGAAGAAGAGGATCCAAGAGAAACTGCAGAGTGACTGCACAGCAAGCAGCCAGGGTTATTAAGCAGCAGCTCATACACTAGTGCTTTCAGAAAAAAGCAGGACCGTCACACCATCTTTGCACACAATCTTTCAATACTGATCCATTTTAACATTCCACATTGCAAGAAAAGCTCAGATTTTGGCTTTGTTTGAACAGATGCCACCTGCTATTGATGCCCGGCTACCTCGATGTAGGCCATCAAATAATTTGGACCTTTCAGCTTGTATCACTTTTAATGCCTTCATGGAATGCAGCTCCATCTCCAACAACTGTTGGTGTATGCCAAGGTGTCTGAAGTTTGCTTCCTGATCTTCCATAGCAGTTTTAGAACACAGCCTTGTCCTCCGATAAGCCACATGCAGGGTTTCCCTTTCTACTTGCTCGTGCTCGCAAGTGCTATTCAAATCCTCTAGTGTATTCCCTTCCATCTATCTCCATCCCAACTGGGCTACTGAACTGTGATCTGGTGCGTGGAAGAGAGAGAAAAGTGGCATTATTTCTTCAGGAGGGTTCTCCCCCTACAAAGTTTCTGCTTTATCTTCCAAAGGATGAGCAGAACATAGAGAAAGGTAGAAAACACAGCCACGAGGAACTAAATTGCTGAATCAATCCGATCTAAAATCCAGGCAAACTGACTGCTTCTTCCTTACAAAGGGGATAAAGTTAACTTGCAACATTATGTAAGATCATAAGTACCATTGCAATGCATGACCATATAAGATGTATTCTAACTCTCTAAACAATGCAGATTAATACTTGTTTGTCAAGGAAAGAAAATCTGTTTTTCACATTTCTGATTAATGTAAAAAGATTTGTGTTGTTCAGTCCTTTTTTCCCAGTTCATTCCTTTTGACATGGTGAATTATACTACAGACTACAATTGTTTGATTCCGAGAAATGTCTTTCTTTAATATCATTGAATTTAGTACCATAAAATAAATCACCAATCATTTTTACTTGCAGGCGTCTGACAGAGTACCCTCCCTCTTGGCACTGAATTCTTTAAGGAGCTCTAACCTAACAGAACTGGGACTACATGATGCAAAGACTATTGAAGATGTTTGCCCAAGGAGCAGGACAGAAATTAGCCAGTGCATCAGTGGCGTTGAATCTGTAGCAGAACTGCAGACGGGACACGAAGTATGTGAACAACATGCACGGCACAAAGATTTAGAATGCCCTATTCACAATGATCGGACTGACACAAACAGCCAATCAGAACCTATTTACAGTGGAATGGGCACAATTTACTCTTCATGGATGAAGAGCCCAGAACCGCCCAGCTTAAATTTCTCATCCTTGAATTCCAACCTTCGGGATCTGACACCTTCACATCAGTTGGAAGTAGGAGGTGGCTTCAGGGCAAGTGAGTCAAAAATGCTTCAAGAGGACAACAGACTATCATTTCCAGAAGGAGTTGGTTATTACTGCTCTGAAGATGGCATAATCAACTTTGGAAAGGGGATTAATGGGGATGGTATGACAGATGGAAGCTGTACTCCACAAAATCCACCGCAGAAGAAGAAAGTAAGTGTTAACGATAAAAATTGACAGAATTGTTTTCAGGCTGCTAAAACAAAATGCTCAAGGCGCGATTCTCCGACCCCACGCTGGGTGGGAGAATCGCGGGAGTGCCGGGCAAATCATGCCACGCAGCCCTGGCACCCCAAAGCGATTCTCTCCTCCCCCCCCCCCCCCCCCGCCCCAACAACGGCGTGCCGCGTTTTGCGACAGGCCGCTCGGAGAATCGCCGTTTCTAACGGCGAGCGGCGATTCTCCGGCCAGTATGGGCCGAGCGGCCTGCCGAATCTGACCAGTTAACGCCGGCGCCAACCACACCTGGTCGCTGCCGGCGTGAACATCGCGCGTCCACTGCGTGTGGGGCCTGTGGGGGGCGGAGGGAGAATCGAGCACGAGGGGCGTGCTCAGGAGGGGTCTGGCCCGCAATCGGTGCCCACCGATCGTCGGGCCGGCGTCTCTGAAAGACACACTCTTTTCCCTCCGCCGCCTCACAAGATCAAGCCGCCATGTCTTGCGGGGCAGCGGAGGGGAAGACTGCAACCGCGCATGCGCGGGTTGGCACCGGCCAACCTGCGCATGCGCGGGTGACGTCATTTAGGCGCCGCCGGCCGCATTATTCAGGCGGCGCCGCTTTGACGCAAGCGTCAAGGCCCGGTGCGCGGGATTGACGCGCTGCCGCTCCTAGCCCCCCGGGCGGGGGAGAATAGGGGGCGAGGAGCGGCCTCCGACACCGGAGTGTAACACTCCGGGTTTCACTCAGGCGTCGGCACTTTATCTCCCTTTGGGAGAATTTCGCCCTCAGTATTAAAGAAACACATGGATTCATGGTAAGATGTGGATTGTAACTAAGACCAAAAGAAGAAATGTAATTTGTACCTTAAAGTGGAGCAATATTCAGCAACTGATGGAAAGTACACTTAAAGTTGCTTTTCAACTTTTTTTTCCAGGTGTCTTTATTGGAGTATCGTAAAAGGCAGCGGGAAGCAAGACAAAGTGGTTCCAAATCAGAGAGCTTCTCTCCAGTTGCTACATCGCCACATAGTGTTGTTGGTGTTGGTATCAGTGGGGCCAATAACAATGACAGTGGCATCAGTAACAGCAGTGTATGTGCTAGTGGAGAGCAAGGTGAAAGTACCTCTAGTCATTCATCATCTTTGCTTGCTACAGTGGAATCTGCAAATCCCATTGAAACTGGCAACAAATCTCCAATTAAGCAGACCCCTTCAACAGAAAAAAAATTAGATGATGCCGATGTCCAATGGTAAGTCTGTATGTCCATTTCTATTGGGCAATAAAATATGCATGTTCTATCTGGTATAAGCATAGAATTAATAGGCACCCAAATATGTTATTCACACACTATTTTCAACTTGGAGCATAACCGTTGAAAACAAAATAAGAATACATCTTTTGAAAGTTTGAGTACCAGAGCGGCACGGTGGTGTAGCAGTTAGCATTGCTGCCTCACGGTGCCGAGGACCCGGGTTTAATCCCGGCCCGGGTCACTGTCCGTGTGGAGTTTGCACTTTCTCCCCGTGTCTGCGTGGGTCTCACCCCACAACCCAAATATGTGCAGGATAGGTGGATTGGCCACGCTAAATTGCCCCTTGATTGGAAAAAAACTAATTGGGTATTCTAAATTTATATAAAAAAGAAAGTTTTTGATTACCATCAGTCTAATAATTTAAACTGGAAATAACAATACAATTTGTAAATAAAAATTCTTATGTGTAAATATATTTTGTAGTTGTTTATAATAACTTGCAATTACATAGCATCTTTAAGAGAAAGATGTAGCAGGGCACAAGAGCTTAACAAAGGAATTGCAAGAGGCAAACAGGCTGAAAATGTTGCCAATCTCAGTGGAATGGTGAGCGGACCAGAAGTGAAAGCTGGGACTTTGGGCTGGAGGAGGTTGCAGAGGTAGGATGAAGCAAGGCTGTAATGTTGGTTGAGAGCCGGTGGAGGAATGTGGGGATGATGTTTATAACTGGACTAAGATTTTTAAAGGTGTATTTTGAGGCAGCAATCAGTAGAGGTTGGTGAGGACATGGGTAATAGATGCGTAGGACTTAGTACATGATAGAATACACACACAAATCGTTTGTGTGGATAGTTCTCAGAATAAAACAATCCGCTTGATTGATACCCTATCTACTACTTTCAACATTCACTCCTTCCAACAGAGGCACACGCTGGAAGTAGTGTGTACCACCCATAAGATGCACTGTCAACTTGCCAAGGCTCCTTCAACGGCACCTTTCAAACCCACGACCTCTATCACCCAGAAGAAAAAGACAGCAGGCACATGGCAACAATTCCACCTGCAAGTTCCCCTCCAAGTTGGACACCCTCCTGACTTGGAATTATATCGCTGTTCTATTACTGTCGCTGGGACAAAGATCCTGGACGTTCCTCCCTCACAGCAATTTGTACCTAAACCACAAGGACCACAATTCAAGAAGGCAGATCACCACAATCTGCTTAAGGGCATTTAGATTGGGCGGTAAATGCTGGCCTTGCAAATGACTCCCACGTCCTATGAATGAATTTTTTTTTAAAAAGGTTGGTGAGGAGATGTTTGAGGTGTTTAAATTGAATAATCATTTGATGTAGACAGCAATATTTCTTAATTATTCTTTATCTTCTTCCCGACCATGGAAATAGCCTGGCCATGAAGTTGGACCCAGCAGGAGAAAATGACAAATATCAACATCCTTAATTTTAAAACTGGTATTATTTTAATCCTAGAATTATCATTCATGAAATAAATTATCGTAAAATCTAGATCTGCCTCCTTACATCATACTGACAGGTATGTTTTGTGCCATTACCCTACTCAGCCTTTCCACTCTTACCATGGTTCTGGAACTGATGTCTGTCGTTCCCTTTACAAATGTTCCGATCTCCATAGAGACCAATAACTTCCAAAAAGAGATGAATTTCCCAAATAATCAACAGAAATAACTGAAGAATAGGATTTCACGTTATAGATTTTTACTATAACAAACTAAAATCAACCTCATACGCTACTTAACAGGCAACCAATCCATCAAACTAAAGAAAAGGTGCTTTTGCATTAACTGACCATTGCAATTGAGATACGTCGCAGCCCCTTTTGCTTTGCACCAACTCCACTTCTGGCAGATGTATAACATTTCAAGAGCGAGTACAAAGTTACTCCCAACTCTGCCGCAGGCTTACTTTTCACTGCCCCGCTAAGTTGCAACTTCTAGTGTTCTTTGAAAGTCATTCCACTTCGCTGGAGACCCCCAGTTCCGACTACCACCAGCAGGGCCCACCTCGGTGATTCCTTGTTCCTTAAATCTCCAAAAATCCCATCTGTTCTGTTCCCTTCCTTTCAAACAGAAAATGAACTCTTAGAAGAATCCTGCTTTTCTACAACACTAACTGCTTTGTTCCTCCAGAGAGCCATAGTTGCTTTCTCTTTTTCTTTGTGTCACAAAAAAGAAAATGTCCATTTTCTGTAAATTATTGTGAAAAGGAGTGAAAACTATCACTTGATTTCATCAGGTTTCTGTTTGAGTTTCACTGCAATGGCAACATACCTCACCTCACAAACGTGTCTGAACTGGACTGCTTTCAGAATTCTCCAGCTCAAGTTAAAAGGAGAGATTTTAAAAACATAACTGCCTTATTAACTCTCTTATTAAAAAAAGCAGTGTAACTTTATGTTTTGCTATTCCTGCTGGTACAGTAGTCAGAATGCTCCTTTTTTTTTTCTTTCCCTAAATTTCCTATATTATTTTGATCCCTTAAGTTAAATGGTGGATTTTTAAAGATCTGGACCAAACCATCCCACCATTCTTCCTTTTTGCAAAGATTAATGTCCTAAGATAAATGACGTTTCCTCATAATTTTGTTCTTGTAAATTCAGAAATGAATTTTGCCATCCTCTGAATTCACCAAATCGTTCTGCATCTTTTTTGTAATAGAGACCAAAATAGAATGTAATAGATCAGGTACAACTTCAGCATCACCGTTTCTTCATCTTGGCTACATGTTTGATTATATACCCAAAGTTTAATGTGCTTTCTTCCATGCCTATGAACACTGAATCAATTATTTTAATAACTTGTCCATCAAAATATATTTTCCGTGTGTCTTATTTCATGCTTGTTTTCCAGATTCTTGCTTCTTTGTCATGAATTAGCACTTCTGTGCTGACCAATGCCACCCTCTGTCTATTAATTTAGATATCATAGAATTCCTACAGTGCAGAAGTGCCATTTGGCCCATTGAGTCTGCACCGACCCTTTGAAAGAACACTCTACCTAGGCCCACTCCCCTGCCTCATCCCCACAACCCCATCTAACCTGCACATCTTTGGGCAGTAAGGGGCAATCTAGCATGGCCAACTCACCCAACCTGCACATCTTTGGACATTAAGGAGGAATTTAACATGGCCAATCCACCTAACTGGCACATCATTGGACACTATTCAGAATATTTCCATTCAAAATATAGATACTCCGTACCATATCCTGTCCTCTAAGCCATATAAATTATGAACAGCAGCTGTTCCAAGATTAAACGCTGGACTTCCACTAGCACTGTATTGAGTGTGATGTGACCCCACCACCACTGCCCACCGCCCCACAACTCAGCTTTTTATCTTTGAGCTACATACATCAATTCAGTCTAATACTTTTACTTTGTAATCCGTTTGTTATGTTGAACGTCAGTGTTTTTTTTACTTCTTTCATGGGACATGCGTATCGCTGGCTAGGCCAGCAATTTATTGGCCATCTCAAATTGGCCTTGGGAAGGTGATGGTGAGCCATCTTCTTGAACCGCTGCAGTCCATGTGGTCTAGGTACGCCCATAGTGCTGTTTGGTAGGAAATTCCAGGATTTTGACCCAGTAACAGTGAAGAAACGCCAATGTAGTTCCAAGTCAGGATGGTGTATTCCTTGGAGGGGAACTTGTAGGTGTTTCCATGAATCTGCTGCCCGTGCCTTTCTAAACAGTTTGGAAGATGCTGTTGAAGGAACCTTTGTGAGATGTTGCAATGCATCTTGTAGATGGTACGCACTGCTGTCACTGTGCATCTGTGGTGGATGTTGGAAGTGATGGATGGGTTGCCAAACTAGCGGGGGTTTTTGTCCTTGATGGTGTCAAACTTGTCGTGTTGATGGAGCTGCACTCATCCAGGCAAGTAAGAGTATTCCATCACACTCTTTACTTGTAGATGGTGGATAGGCTTTGGGGTGTCCGGAATTAATTGCTGAAACATATCCAACCGCTGACCTGCTCTTGAAGTCATGATATTCCTATGGCTGGTCCAGCTCAGTTTCTGGCCAATCCCCAGGATATTGATAGTTGGAGATTCAGTGATAGTAATGCCATTGAATGTCAAGGGGAGATTTTTAGATTCTCTCTTGTTGGAGATAGTCATTGCCCGGCCTTGTGTGGTATGAATATTATTTGCCACTTATCAGTCCAAGCCTTAATGTTGTACAGGTCTTAACCACATATGGGTGCGGACTGCTTCAGTATCTGAAGAGGTGCGAATGATGCTGGATGTTATGCAATCATCAGCACACATCCCCACTTCTGACCATATGAGGGAGGGAAGGTCATTGATGAAGCAGCTGATGGTAATTGGGCCTAGGACATTACCCTGAGGAATTCCTGCAGTCATGTATTGGAACTGTGACGATTGACCTCCAACAACCATCACCATCTTCCTTTGTACTAGATATGGCTCCAACCAGTTGAGAGATTCCCTCCCTTATGCCCATTGGCTCCAGTGTTGCTAGAGCTTCTTAAGCCTCATTCTTGATTTCAAGGGCAGTCTCACTTCGCCTTTTGAGTTCAGTTCCTTTTCCATGTTTGGCACATGGCTGTAATGAGGTCAGGAGCTGAGTGGGCCTGGCGGAACCCAAACTGAGCATTTTATCTCTGAGTAAGTGCCGCTTGATAGCACTGTTGGTTGACCCACTTCCATCGCTGTGGATCAATATTAGATTGATGGTGTACTAATTGGCCTTGTTGGATTTGTCCCACTTTTTGTGAACAAGCATACCTGGGCAATTTTCCACATTTCCATTTTTTAAAAAGTCCAATTAAGGGACAATTTAGTGTGGCCAATCCACTTACCCTGCACATCATTGTGTTGTGGGGGTGAGACCCACGCAGACACAGGGCGAATGTGCAAACTCCACACGGACAGTGACCCGGGGTCGGGATCGAACATGGGTCCATGGTGCCGTGATGCAGCAATGCTAACTGCTGCGCCACCGTGCCATCCTATGCAATTTTCCACATTTTGAATAGGTCTGGCAAAATGGAATCCATGGGGTGCTGTGGGCCATCAGCAGCAAATTGTATAAAACCGCAATCTGTAACATCCAGAGAGGGGTTATCTATTTTTGGAGCCTCCAGTTTGTTGTTTAATTGGCAACCACCATTCATGACTGGATGTGGTAGGAATGCAGAGCTTAGATCTGATCCCTTGGTTGTGTGATCGCTTAGCTCTGTCTATTGCGAACTACTTTCACTGTCTAGGGTACAAGTTGTAGCTTCCCCATTTAGACACCTCGTTTTTAGGTATGCCTGGTGCTGCTCCTGGCATGCTCTCCTGCATTCTTCATTGAACCAGAGTAGATCCCCCCCGTTTGATGGTGGAGTGAGGGATATGCCAGGCCATGTGGTTACAGATGGGCGGCATGGTGCTTAGCACTGTTGCGTCACAGCACCAGGGACCCAGGTTTGATTCCCGGCTTGGGTCGCTGTCTGCGGAGTTAGCATGTTCTCCCCCGTGTGGGTTTCCTCCGGTTTGCTCCCACAAGTCCTGAAAGACGTGCTTGTTAGGTGAATTGGATATTCTGAATTCTCCCTCAGTGTACCCAAACAGGGTCTGGAGTGTGGTGACTAGGGGATTTTCACAGTAACTTCATTGCAGTGTTAATGTAAACCTACTTGTGTCATTAATAAAGATTATTATTAGATTGTGCTTGTATACAATTCGGTTGCTGATGGCCCACAGCACCTCATGGATTCCCAGTTTTGGGTTGCTGGATCTATTTGAAATCTGTTCCGTTTAGCACAATGGTGAAATCACACACCAAGGAGGGTATCCTGAATGTGAACGTTGGACTTCACCTCCATAAGGACTGTGCAGTGGCCACTCTACCAATACTGTCATGGATAGTTCATCTGCGACAGATAGATTGGTGAAGACAAGACCAAGTAGGTTTTTCCCCTCTTGTTGATTCCTTCACCACCTGCTGCAGACCAAGTTTAGTTTTGTACTTCAGTACTCGGCCAGTTCAGTCAGTAGTGGCGCTACCAAGCCACTCCTGGTGATGGGTGTTGAAATCTCCCACCCAGAGTACATTCTGTGCCCTAGCCACCCTCCATTCCTCTGTGCATTACTATTAGGCCACCATCCCCTAAATCAGACTGTAGAACTTAAATACCATAGGTTGAGACAAATCACTTAACTGCTCTAAAAAGGAAACTAAATGAGAGGAAGAGAGAAATATGCTGAGAGGCTGAGATGTGATGGGCTGAATGGCAGGAGACTCATAGAACATAGACACCAGTACAGATTGTTTGGGCCAAATGTCCTGTTTCTGTGTTGTATATTTTATATAATTCTAGAAGTTACTTGGGAACATTGTGAAAATCTTTAAGCCATCCAGGAAATGATGACCTTTTCATAGTAAAATCCAAAACTTTTTTTGACATATGTCTGAAACCTGAAACATGGAAATACTCAGAACCAACTTGTTGGGTTAACAACTCGGCACTTTGTTGACAAGGACGTCTGTACATCAATGCCGTATGTGCCTGTGCACATATTAATTAATTATACAGTTAATCATTTGCACATTGACAAACTCAAAATCTGCCGTGAACCAGAGCAATTGGGCATCATTTTAAAATATTTTTAGGAAAAAATGCTTCAAAGGTATGATACATTTGAGTAATCATTGAATCCCTATGGTGCAAAAGGAGGCCTTTTGGCCCATCAAGTCTGCACTGATCCTTCAAATGAGCACTCTACCCATGACCACTCCTCCTATCCCCATTACTTAACCTGCACATTCCTGGACACTCGGGGGCAATTTAACATGGCCAATCCACCTAACCTGTACATCTTTGGTCTGTGGGAGGAAACTGGAGCACCGGACGAAACCCACGCAAATATGGGGAGAACATACAAACTCCACACAGACCATGACCCAAGACCAGAATTGAACCCAGATCCCTGGCACTGTGAGGCAGCAGTGCTAACCACTGTGCCACCGTATTGCCGCTAATGGAGTCCATTCACAAAAAATATATTTAATCATTAAATTCTTCACCCCCAAGGAAACAGATTTTAAATTGTTTAAAAAAAAAGCTACACAGAACTAATTGTTAACGGGATACAGTGGTCAGTTTAATTAAGCATCCTTGGTTTGATCCCGGCCCCGGGCACATTCTCCCCTCATCTGCTTGGGTCCCACCCCCACAACCCAAAGATGTTCACGGTAGGTGGATTGGTCACGTTAAATTGCCCTTAATTGGAAAAAGTAAATTTTTTTTAAATAAAGCATACTTGCCCCCAAAAGAACCAGCTTATTATTTTTTTCTAACCTCCTCATAGGCCTGCAAACAAATGCAGTTAGTAGAAACACCCAATTGTGATTAATTCAGCCTGGGAGCATGACCAGTTTTGTGCACAGGACTGCTTCCTGCTCAAAGCTTTTTAAACCATCACAGAAGTTCACAGAAACTGCCCTGAATGTAATTTGCACTCAAAACTCCCAAGATACTTTGCAACAGATACATCTATTTCTCTCAAATATATCTTTTTTTTAAAAAAGAACAACCAGAGTTTGCACATTCTCCCCGTGTCTGCGTGGGTTTCACCCCCACAACCCAAAGGTGTGCAAGATAGGTAGATTGGCCAAGCTAAATTGCCCCTTAATTGGAAAAAAAAAATTGGGTACTCAAAAAAATTTTTAAAAGAACAATCTAGTGGAAACTACCCCATGCTGTGCTGAGAATGCCAGGGTTAGAATGCCTGAGTTTACACCATTCAGGCAGGCCCTGGACAGCAGCAACTGAAAACTTTTAAAATATCCTTTCCCCTGCACTACCCAGTGCATTACTCCGGCCCTCCAGCCACAATGTTTGGCTCCACTGAGCCTTGCTTAGCACTTGTCACTTGAATTGGAGTAAACTGTGTGTGCATTGTCAGCCGCCAGTCTTCATCTGATAACACAGAGTGAACACCATATATCAGAGTATATCATCATACCATTGACCCCATAGTCTTGCATTCTTATTTGCATGGTTCTAGAAATCAAGACTTTCTGCAGAATAAGGAAAAAGGGATGATCTAACCTGAGGAAACGGCTTTGAGGAAAATTGAGAGCGAGAAAGCACTGCAATAATGTAGTCATTCAAAGCAATACCATTCTCTGTTGATGGTAACTGTTGATAATGCAGTGCATATTGTTGAGATTGTAGCGCCTTAAAATTAATTCCCTCATTGAGTTAAAAAAAATCTCCAAAAGAATATAAACCAAAGTATGGAAGGGAAAAGTATTAAAGATAATTGTAATCCTTTCATTTTTTTGAAAGTGCTGTTAGCTATTGTTTTATTGGCTAATGAGATCACCTTTTAAAGTGTTTGCTATGCTGCATGGTACCAATTTCTTGATAACTTCCTACATTTTATTTTAAGGACTGCTTCAACCTCAGTGGAGAAAGTAAGAGAAAGAAGCTATCAGAGAGCATTGCTTTTGAGTGATCACAGAAAAGAAAAAGAAGGTGGTAAGTGTTGTTCATCTCTTCTTTAATTCGGATTGTATAATTTAAATTAATTATTGCATTCTCATGTCAAATCAGAATAATGTGATTTGCCTCTTAGCATGATACAAACTTATAAGAAAAGGATGGTCATATTTAGTTGCTAACTTGACAGCATGATTACAAACTTGACTGTAGCTGTTGATGCACCAATAGAGCAGGTTCAGGTGATTGGAATGATCAATCAGGACTGAAATTGAGACCTAATAAACTTGTCGGCTGCAAGGCTGATTATTCACTCTGCTTGATGTCATATTTTGATTCTTTACTGGAATTTACTTTTGGTGGTTTATGTTTTTTAAGTGCCTAGTGTCATGGAGTAGGAAAGGCAAAGGTTTAGCTCTTTCTGCATAGCCATATTGTGTATAATTCCTTACCTTAGGTGTGGGACATTGAATGTTCCACAAAATGGTCGGGAAAGTTGAGTTGGAATGATATGTCAGCCATTTTCTAGAGGCTGCACTGAGTGCGTGTGCAGAGATTTAGAGATAGAATGCCTTACCATTTTCTCCACAAGCATGTAACTGAGCTGGACATAAACAATTTGAGAAAACTGAAGGCACATGTCCTTCATTGGAAGATGAATACCTCAGCATTTTTAAAGAATTGCCATGGAGCTCTCGCAATGCTGAATTTGAGGTTGCAAAGTCTGTCAAGTGTTAATATACCATATGATTTAGATATTAAGAAACTTCTTAAAGGCACTTTTTAAAGTCAATTTTTAAAAAAAAACATTTGGAACACCTGTCATTTGGATTAACTCATCAGATTGACCAGAATGTCATTTTATTTACAAATATTATGTGATTCATATTATTGGTGCTTTCCAAAAGAAGTTATGAAGATATCGTCATCTACATTAGTATCCATTGGGATACTGTATTCTTAATACCATGTCTGTTTAGAGTGAAAGGGTTTTATGATAAGCAATAGTCAATGACAGCTTTGTTCATTTGAAAGGGTTTTTTCTGCAAATTATTCAATAAAATCAAGTTTATAATTTCTAATACTCTGTTATTGGGACTTCCCATCTGTAGGAATGATTTCACCCACCCATAGTCCAACATCAACTCATTGGCCACAGTCTCATCTCCAAACTCCATCTTCATCCCACTGTTCAAAACCCATTCCACGTCTTCAACTGAAGATCCCAGCTATCTCTCCCAGTGAACCTAACCTAGGTCAGTAGAGAAGACATTCCATAATCATTACGCCATTTTTGTGACCTGTAACTGTTATAAACCATATTTTCTAATGCCATACTAGACTGGAGTCCTCTTATTGTTCCTCCATATTGCCTGCACTAATAATTGACTGTTTATGTGAATACAGTTGAAGAAATGAACTGGTTTCATACCTGAAATGTAAAATTCATTTTAAAATTATACATCTTTGTACTTATAAATAAAATAATGTATGTGGCAAAATGTATATACTCTACAATAAAAATGTGTGCACCTTGTGCTTGTAATTTCTCTTGTATTTTGGAATTTATATTACTACTTACACTTCAGTACAACTGCTAGGTGTGTGAATATTGTAGGACAAATGTTTAGTAGTTTGTGCAATTCTGCTGGTATAAATTTAAAGGAATACTCCACAGTAAGGCTGTATAATGGTCTTATAAAGGCAAAGTTTTGGGATGAAAGAGTTCTTTGCCCTTCAAGTCTGCTCATTCCACCAAGCAATGTACAAGTTAAACATCATGCATCTTCCCCAGTTTATGTCTTACCTCCTGAGGAGGTGTCTGAACACAAGTGTAACTTCAAGAAGAGAACTGTGAAACTTCTACCCGTCTTCTAAAGGTAATTGATCAAAACACTTGGATATCTGTCTAACGTTGCAATCTCCATTATTCAGCCTGAGCAGTTTAGAACTTCATGTGGCTTTACCATGAATTCCAGTAGGAAAAATGATTAAGTATTCCTGAGGAATATTGGAAATATGTGACCAAGCACTGAGGTATTATGCATCAACTCTGCTAGCTAATCCAGTGCTGATCCGTGGGGAAAGATCTGGCTCTATATGAAACCATTAAAAGTATTTCTTTAAGGAATATTCTGGTATAGTAGATTATGATTGTAGAGTATTCCTTTAAAAGCACTGGCCACAATAGCCATTAGTTACGGCTCACAAAACATCCATGACTTTACAGTTTGAAGGATATATTTGTTGTACAGAGGAACACTGCTGTGAGTTTTGCCAAAACCTCATTTGTGCATAAAGGTTACTGAAAATAAGTTGCAACTCTAAAGCCCCTACGTTAATGGAACTCAATGTTCAATTGATATTCAATTTTTTCTAAAGAGTAGAAAAAGTTGCTTAAGTGTGCTAATTCAATCAGATTTTTGTATGTAACTAATGTCAGTCAGTTTTGTGCATGTAATTCGGGAGGGGAGAAAGTACTATGAAGTGCTTAATGAGTCAAGGCACTTTGGAGACAAGCAACATCTTATTTATATTGATTAGCGTTATATAATACTGTTTTATTAAATGCAAGATATTGGAAGAAGAAACAGCTGTTTTTAAGTTTAGGGTAGCAACTTTGTGTTGCTTTTAGATTGCATTTTCAAAATTAAGCGTATTTTGCCTCATTTTTCCTATTACTTCTGCAGAAATTTCAGATGCGGAAAACCCAGAACAAATTGTTGAAAAGGAGTGTCCATCTCCAGTGAGTTCTCAAAAGCAAAATATAAGCCCTTCAAAATCGAACAAGGTAGTTTCCCATTGATTACTTTAGAATGTTATTGCATTATGTATACTTCCATTATTAATACTGCACACAATATAGTAGCTTGCATAAAAATTATGACTCCGTATTGTTAATGGATAATGAAAGCATTGTACAGTTTATTTTTACTATGTTCAGTTTAAATGACCTGTTCAAACTTTTTTTTTAAATTAACAGCCAGCACAAATGCCTTCTCCAACGTCTCCTGCATTTTCATCCCAGTCCCAGATAAAGTTACAGGTGAAGCCTCAGACCCTGCTGCAATCTCAACCTTCCCAATTAGAAAGTACAAGTAATATAACTGAGACTTCTAATCAGAGTCAAACTAAATCTGAAACACAGCAAAAATTGCAATTTCAGTTTGATTCCCAACCAATATCAAAAACAGGTTTAAATGGCCAGTCTGGAAATCAA
The DNA here is from genome assembly GCF_902713615.1 of Scyliorhinus canicula. Taxonomy (NCBI): domain Eukaryota; kingdom Metazoa; phylum Chordata; class Chondrichthyes; order Carcharhiniformes; family Scyliorhinidae; genus Scyliorhinus; species Scyliorhinus canicula. Next base: position 143,410,201 of record NC_052156.1, read on the forward strand.
CATTATTCACAGCATCCAGGTCCTTCACAGTCCCAGAGTTCAATAAAACTATCTAATCCTCAACCAGCTCAGCTGCCATTGAAGACTCAATGTCCTGTGCTCCCATCACATGCTGAGCATCCTCTTAAATCTCCAGCCCCTCATACGCCTGGACAGACCAACTATCTTCCATCAGGTTCTCAACCACCACCTCAGATGCACTTACATTCGCCAAAGTCTCAGACACAGCAGCTGGGATCACCATACAGGACAATTAATTCGCAATCGCCTCAAATGGGAACTGTACAGGCCACATCACACAGAGGATCTTTTTTAACCCCCGTTACTGTGGGGCAAGTGTACTATCAGACAGCACAGCCTGGGAATTTAGCACAACAGCAACAGACAAGTGCAACATTTTATCCTTCATCAACGGCACCATCAGGTCATCAGCCTGGCCTGAGTCAGTTCAACCAGCAACATTCAAGCAGCAGTGTGCCCCCACCACCGCCGCCACCACCACCTCCGCCGCCGCCACCACCTACCTATTATCAAAACCAGCAACCTTCTGGAAACTTTCAAAGTTTTAATCAGCCAAGAACAAATGTTCCCCAGCAGGGAACATTCTCTCCTGCACCAAGTCCGAATCAAACCTTGCCTGGAGCGTGTTTGCTTCAACCTTCTCCTGGATCAATTATACACCAAGGACCCCCAAAGTCTCCAAGTTCTACTTTATTGCACACTCCTGGGTCGCTACCAGCAGCAGCCGCCACTGTACATCATGCATCTTCTACGGCACAGTATCTGACACCTTCGAGTTCTGGTCTGCATCACTCTTCCTCTGCAGCTGCAATACAACCCCCTCCACCACCTCCAGTGTCTCAGTCACCTGGATCAGGACCACATCACCCTCCACCTCAAGGACAGGCCCCACACCCACTACCATTGCCACATGTAACAAGTCCAGTTCATCCCATACCACCAACTCAGGGGCCAGTGCTACATGCTCAATCTTCAGGACATCATCCACCACCACCACCACCACCACCTGGGCCAGCACCTGTTCATCCTCCTCCACCTTCTGCAACAGGACATCAATCTCTTTCAGCTTCTGGAACTACAGCATCGCATCAAATTGCACTTAATTCAGCACACCCCCCTCCTCCCCCTCCACCACCACCACCTCCACCCCCTCCACCACCAGCTCCAGTGCTTGGGTCAGGACATCATGTTGCTCCAGGACAAGGATCTCATCACCCAGTTCCTCAAGGACCACACCATCTTCCTTCAGGGGGCCATCAATCTTTGAGTCACCACCCTTCACATCATGCTCCTCTAGGATCTCAGCTTCCACCTGCAGGATCAGGATCTCACCATGCACTGCCAAGACCAGGCTCTCACCACCAGTCTCAAGGAGCAAATAGTATTGCATCGCTTGCAAGCCCAGGATTCCATCCACCATCTCCCGGTGTGGTCCCACTTGCACATGCAGGTCAGGGACTTAAACAGATGCCTGCATTACCCCCACAAATTTCTGTTCCCAGACCACAATTGCCACCGTCTTTCCAGCAAAACAATTTTCACAGCTCAGGATGGCACTAAAATGGGGCTGTGCTGACCCATTTTGAACATTGTTCTGTAAAATAAGATGTAAATATTTTATGTACTGTATCTTTTAAAGATACTTCTTAAGTCAGACATTGTAATAAACTTTTCACCAGTGCTCATCTTTATTTGTCTTTCACACAACTGTTTTATGATTCTTAAAAAAAAAAACATTTTACTCCTGTTGGAGCTGTATATATGTGTTCGTGAAGCCAGTGGGAAGAAAAACATTTTTCAAATTTTATTTTGTAAGTAGACATTCCAGCCATCCTAACTGACGTTGTAGTGCACAGGTTGGCTCAAAATTGTAATTTAGTATTTTATTGTTGCATTTAAAAATGCATTTATTGAATGTTTTGTATAAATTTTTTTATTCAAGTATGTTAAATATAACTGCACTTCTAAGGAGTGTTGGCACTCATGCAATTTACTTTTACCTTTTTTGTTCAATCCCTTTTCTGTAGTAAAACATTTTCTTTTCCTTTGTATACTTTTAAACAATAGGCAGAACAATGCAATATAGGTTTTGAAGCAGTTGCGGTGTGAAACATGGTTCTTTTACTTCATTGGTTCTTGTAGAAAATTAATTTAATGTATAGATTATTTCTAATTTCTTCTGGCAGATGTTATGTAAATAATTGTGCATTTACTTTTTTCCTTGCTTGTAAAACTTGCCAATGCTTCTATCCAATTTTTGAATACTGTTGTACATTCAAGTCCCTCTGCAAATATGTGTATGTTCTCTGTGAGCTTAGTATAAGAAATTTAATTTTTTAAGATACTGTCACACTGCAGCACTGGTTGGGCATTTTAATCCATGTTAATAAATCACAGTAAATTGCATTTTTTACAAATTATAAATACAGACTCCTAAGATTTTGTCTGGTCATATACATTTGTTAATGCTTTTTAAAATAATTGTGCGTAAACGATGAGCAGTGATTACTCTGCCGGTGAAGGAGGAAAGAATGATTAGGCTGCAAGCCAATCCAGCAATGTTGGGGTATTGTCCTAACATGCAAAGTTAAATTACATGATTGCAGAAACAGCAAATTAATTCATATTTACTATGTTATATTAACTCATGTTTGTTGAACTCTGTGACTCATGCATATTTATTTGTTCCTTTGATCTCATCAGCACGAGTGAACAAAATATACACATGCACCTACACACTATTTGTGACGATTGAAAAATTACAATGTCAGTTTAAGACCTTTTTGCTGTGGAAAATTATCAATTGGAGTGATGCCAATGAGAACATTGCAAGTTTATGTAAATTTGTAAACACCGTTTACTAAAAGTTTACTCATTTTAAGTTTCGATTCTCCTTTCTAATCTGTGGCTCAATATTATTGTGCCATGGGCATGTGAATAATGCTTAAATAGGCTGGATTGATGAAGCATCTAAAATCTCAATGTTACTGGCTGAGATTCTCCATTCTGCCAGCCACGTGTTTTTCGGCCGCGTGCTGTTCGCTGGTGACAGTATTCCCGCCGATTGTCAATGGGATTGCCCATTGTAGCCACCCCAAGTTGCCGCGAAACCCACTGACGGGTGTATGTTGCCGGCAGGAAAATTGAATTGCAACGATCCAAGAATTCCGGCCCCTGTTAATTAACGTTGTCTTCAACTAATTATCAGTTATTTTTAAAAATAAAAACAGGAAAAACATTCTGATTATAATCCTAATAAGTGTTCCAAAACTAAAAGGTCAGTTGATCTTCATTTTACAAGCTGATTGAAGCAAAGTTGTTCAATATCCACAGATAAATTATAATTGCTTTCACAAGAAGTGATGAAGCATTGTCCCAATGTAAGATCTTTTTCAGACCACATTTCATGATACAGATTCTTGCAGCCCCTTGCAACCAAATAGCAATGGATACTGATAAATCGATAAAGCTTATCTTACCATTATTTTCATTCATTTGTTTCTTTTACTCTAGCTCGCTATTCGTCAGTTTGTTTTATCTTATGCTATTTACTTGGATTGTGTAATTTTTTTTTGACAGACAATTTTATTGAGGTATTTTTGGCATTGTAAACAGTAACCATATGCATTAGTGTGCAGATACCAATTACAAAAAACATAGTGCAAATAACAGTACCACTCTCGCAGATCGACCCGCCTATTCTTCCCCCCTACTCTACACTATTTTACCCCCCCCCCCGGCTGATGATTAGTTCCCTGCGAAGAAGTCGATGAAAGATTGCCACTCCGGGCGAACCCCGATAGTGATCCCCGTAAGGTGAACTTGATTTTTTTTCCAAGCCGAGAAAGCTTGCCATGTCCGACAGCCTTACTTGGGTCTTTGGGGGCTTTGAGTCCCTCCAGGCCAACAGTATTCGTCTCCGGGCTATCAGGGAAGCAAAGGCCACAACATCGGCCTCTATCCCCTCCTGTACTCCCGGGTCTTCCAACACCCCAAAAAGCGCCACCTCTGGACTCATCGCCACCCTTGTTTTCAGTACCCGGGATAGTTTTGGACACGTCCAGAACATGTGGACATGGTTCGCTGGTCCTCCCCCACATCTAGCACACTTGCCTCCAGCCCAAGAATTTGCTCATCCGGGCCACCGTCATGTGGGCCCGGTGAACCACCTTGAACTGAATCAGGCCAAGCCTGGCACATGTTGCGGTTGCATTTACCCTCCACAGAACGTCTGCCCATACGTCTCCCTCCAACTCCCCACCAAGCTCCTCCTCCCACTTAAGTTTCAGTTCCTCGGTCCCTGTGTCCTCCGCTCCCATAAGTTCCTTATAAATATCTGAGACTCTCCCCTCTCCTACCTCACCCCTGGAAATTACCCTGTCCTGGATCCCCCTTGGTAGAAGGCGTGGAAAGGACGGGACCTGTCTACGTACGAAATCCCGCACCTGCAAGTACCGAAAGTCATTCCCCCTCGCCAGCCCGAACTTCTCCTCCAGCACCCTCATGTCCGCGAAGCTCCCTTCCAGGAACAAGTCGCCCATCCTTCCCACCTCCGCCATGCTCAAAACCCGCCATCCATCTTCCCCGGGACAAATCGGTGGTTATCACATATTGGGGACCACACCGACGCTCCCACTTCCCCGCATGTTTCCTCCATTAGCCGTAAAGCCTCCACCACTACAGGGCTGGTGGAGTATCTGGCCGGCGGGAACGGCAGGGGAGCCGTGACCGGGGCTGCCAAACTGGTGCCCCTGCACGAAGCAGCCTCCATCCGCTACCAAACCGACCCCGTACCCACCATCCATTTCCTTATCATGGCTATGTTAGCCGCCCAGTAGTAGTTGCTGAGGTTCGGCAACGCCAGCCCCCCCTCGCTACGGTTCCGTTCCAGCATCCCCCTCTTTACCCGCGGAGACTTCCCCGCCCAAACAAATCCCAGGATGATTTTATTGATTCTTTTAAAGAAGGACCGTGGAATGAAAATAGGGAGACACTGAAAAATAAACAGGAATCTCGGGAGGGTCGTCACCTTCACCGTCTGTATTCTCCCCGCTAGTGACAGTGGGAGTGCATCCCACCTCCGAAACACGCTCCTCATTTGCTCCACCAGCCTGGACAAGTTCAACTTATGCATCTTACCCCAATCACGCGCCACTTGTATCCCTAGATACCTAAAACTTTCCCCAACCAGCCTAAATGGTAGCTCCCTCAGCCTATTCTCCTGACCCCTCGCCTGCACCACAAACATCTCGCTTTTTGCCATGTTCAACTTGTAGCCCGAAAACCGACCAAACTCCCTTAGGATTTCCATAATCCCGTCCATCCCTGCCGCTGGGTCTGACACATACAAAAGCAGGTTGTCCACGTAGAGCGAGACCTTGTGTTCTATCCCCCCCCCCCCCCCCCCTGACCATTCCCTTCCATCCCCTTGCCGCTCTCGGCGCAATTGCCAGCGGTTCTTGTCCCGCGGTGTAGTCTAAAATACTCAGATCTTGTCCTGTTTGTCCTTACACTAGCCTCCGGGGCCTGATATAGCAGTTTAACCCAGTCCACAAAGCCCTCTCCAAACCCAAACCGTTTCAGCACCTCCCATAAATAGTCCCACTCCACCCCGTCAAAAGCCTTTTCGGCATCCATTGCCACCACTACCTCCACCTCTCTGCCCTCCGAGGCATCATAATCACATTGAGTAGCCTTCTTAGATTGGCTACTAGCTACCTGCCCTTAACAAACCCTGTTTGGTCCTCCACAATCATGTCCGGTACGCAATCTTCAATTCTGGACGCCAGGATCTTGGCCAGCAGTTTAGCGTCTACATTAATCAGGGAGATTGGAGATGGGACCCACAGACCTCCGGATCCTTATTCCGTTTTAATATCAGCGAGATGGTGGCTTGCGACATCGTTGGGGGTAACACTCCATTATCCCTCGCCTCGTTAAACACTCTAACCAGCATTCTAACCAACACTCGGCCCCAGTATACCCGCAAACTTTTTGTAGAACTCCACTGGATACCCATCCGGGCCCGGGGCTTTACCCGACTGCATGGCCTTCAGGCCCTCCATTACTTCTTCAGCTCTAATCGGGGCCCCCAGCCCCTCTACCATCCCCCGGCCCACCTTTGGGAAGGTCAGCCCATCTAAGAAGCGCCTCATCCCCTCCGGCCCCGTGGGGGGGTTCCGAGGTATACAGCTTACTGTAAAAGTCCCTGAATACCCTGTTCAGTCCTGCCGGGTCTCCAAGCCGGTTCCCTGCCCTGTCCACTACCGTCCCTATCTCCCTGGCCACCTCTTCCTAAGTTGCTGCGCAAGCATTCTGCTGGCTTTCTCCCCATACTCATACACCGCACCCCTGGCCTTTCTGAGTTACTCTACGGCCTTCCCAGTGGATAGCGCTCCCAGCTCCGCCTGCAGTCTCCGTCATTCCCTAAGTAGCTCTGCCCTCGGGGAGTCTGCATATTCCCTATCCATCCGTGTCATCTCCTGCACCAGTCTGTCCATCTCTGCCCTATCCGTTCTGTCACTAGGCTTGGATTGAGATCAGTTCCCCTCTCACCACCGCCTTCAGCGCCTCCCAGAGCACCGCTGCTGAGACTTCCCCTGTATCGGTGACCTGCAGGTAGTCCTGCATGCATTTCCCCACTCACTCACACACCCTCTCCTCTGCCAACAATCCCACCTCTAACCTCCATTGCGGACGCTGATAACTTTCTTTGCAGACGAGCAGGTCGACCCAATGTGGAGCATGATCCGAAATAGTGATCGCCGAGTATTCAGTATCCCTCACCCCCTCCAAAAAGTCCCTACTCATAATAAAGTCAATACGAGAATAAACCTTGTGAACATGTGAATAGAACGAGAGCTCCTTCCCCGTCGGCCGGCTGATTCTCCAGGGGTCTACCCACCCCCCCCACCCCATTTGTTCCATGAACCCTCTCAGTTCTCTTGCCATTGCCGGGACCCTGCCCGTTCTGGAGCACGACCAGTCGGGGACAACAACTGTATTGAAGTCCCCATCCATAATCAACTTGTGCGAATCCAAGTCGGGGATTTTCTCCAGCAGCCTTTTGATGAAATCTACATCATCCGAGTTTGGAGCGTAAACATTCACTAGGACCACCTTCACCCCCTCAAGCTTGCCCCGGACCATGAGAAATCTACCACCCCCATCCGCAACTGTGCTCTCCGCCTCAAATTTAACCCGTTCATCATGATCGCAACCCCTCTGGTCTTGGCGTCAAGCCCCGAATGGAAGACCTGGCTAACCCAGCCCTTCTGTAATCTAATCTGATCCGCCACTTTCAAATGTGTCCTGCAGTAACACATCCGCCTTCAGAGCCCGTAAGTGCACGAACACACGTGTCCTCTTGACCGGCCCGTTTAATCCTCTAACATTCCAGGTGATCAGCCTGGTTGGAGGGCACCCTGCCCCCCCCCCCCCTCCCCACGCCGATCAGCCATCCCCCTTCTTCGGCCCACCCCCTGCTCATGTGCCACACCTCCCCTGGTCCACCTCTTGGCAGCTCCCGACCCCTTCCCTGTAACCTGGCTCAGTTCCCGCCCTCCCCCCCCAGCAACAACCCCTTGTAACCTAACCACTGCCATATACTGGCTGTATACACATCCCCCACCTCAACTCCGGCGCCACCATGTCTCACACCTATTGTCTCTCTCCCCCCCCCCCCCCGCCCATCAACACCACCTCCCCAGAACAGCCCTGTTCGAGCAATCGCTCTGGGACCGAGACAGAGAGAAAACAAACAAAGAACAAAGCAACATTCCCAGAAGAGGAAAAAAAAATCAGAGAACCCGAACAGCCCCCCAGCACCTTAAACTTTAACTATCACTTTGGCTTTAACTTTCAAACAGACAAACACAAGAACACCCCCAATTTTAAATAAAAGCGCATGCCGAACGACATTGCTAACACGAAGGGCAATCTGTGAACAACTGCAGACATCCCTTAGTACACTCTAACTTGAGTCCATGGGTCCTCAGTTCGGCACCAGTCCATGCCCCTTAACGAAGTCCATCGCTTCCTCCGGGTCGTCAAAATAATGTTGCTGTTCCCAGTATGTGACGCGCCGGGAAAAGTAGCCCAAACTTGACCTTTTTAAACAGAATCTCTTTAATTTGTCTGTAGGCTGCCCTCCTTCTGGCCACCTCCTGGCTCAGATCCTGGTAGATGCGCAGGACACTTGTTCCATGAGCAGCTCCTCGTGCTCTTGGCCCACTGTAGAACCTGCTTCTTGTCCACGAACCTATGGAACCTGACCACCATCACCTGCCCCCCCTCCCTCCCTCCCCAACCTCGTGGCTGCCTCGCCTGCACTCTGTGTGCCCTGTCCAGCTCCAACGGACGTGGGAAGAAATCATCCCCCACCAACTTCTGCAGCATGTCTGCCACATATGCCGTGGCATCCACTCCCTCGGCCCCCTCCAGGGAGCCCAATGATTCTCAGATTCTGCCAGCGAGACCTGTTTTCCAGGTCCTTTTGGAAATCCGCCTGCTCTTCCACTGTCTTCTCCAGTGCCTGGACGTTTTTATCCTGAGCATCCAGCCTCTGGTCAAGTCTCTCCACCGCTTTCTGGAGCGGTTCCAAATTATCCTGCTTCAGTGCTGTGAAGCTCTCTTTCATGACCTGCAGCATGTTGTCCAGTGCTGTCTGGACCGTCCTTTCCATGGTCCGTTCATTGGCCATCTTTCCTCCCACTTGAGCTTCCACACCACCTTTGTTCAGTCTCTTCTTCACCTGTTTTTGCTCCCTTCTGCTCCTGAAGTCCATACAACTCCGAATAGATTCAGATCTAGAGTGCTATTGTTTCACTCCAGTGCTCAAAAGTTCAAAAAAGTCAGGGGAAAAAGGTCTTCAGGTCAGACCGGAGAGCCACCAAATGTGCGACTTACTCCCTCATAGCCGGCACCGGAAGTCCCAGATTGTGTAATCTTCTGTTTCATCCCCCTTCCTCCCTCCTTGATTTCCCTCACTTTCTTTTGTAACATTTCAGTTAGTAAATATTTTTTCCTAGGCACTTAACCATAATCGGGATAGGGTTCAAGGTGTGTTTACAACATTTACAACGATGCTGATTCGCCTTTACTGTAAGCACCGAAAAACAAGATGGACTTGTTATCACAGCATTTGGTGAGGAAGGGGTCAACTTTATATTTACCAGTGGTATCGAACGATCTTGGCAGTGCCTTTTTGCAAACCGTTTCAGCCCGCTTTGCTGTCTAGACTTCTAACCAGCTAAACAACAGGGAAGTCCAAAGCTGGTGCCTTCAGCTGACTCATCTGAATCATCCTGATCACAAACTGAGTTTTTGTCCCTACGTCCTGTTCATCACAAGACTGTCCACTTCCATGCATCTACAACTACCACTTTCATTCGTGCCATTGTCACAGTTATACTCAAATATCACCAAAACTCTGCCGGCTGCTCTTCACTGCCCATATCTTGTATTCCTCACCGAGTGGCTTTGGTTTAATTAGGCCTTATGTTAAAGTGCATTCATGACATTTCTCTGACACACAAATGTCCAATTTCTCCGGATCCCTGCCCTCATTGTGCTACAATTCCAGTCCATGTCAGCAATCCAGGTCCTGCTCTGAAGTTTCCTCGCATAATCCCATGTAAAAAGGCATTTAAGTTTTATTTCTCTTTTCTAATCTACCGTGGCTCAATAAATGTTTGTTCACATATTTATGAAACAACTTGAACCACTTTTTCTACAACAAGGATGTTATAATTGCAAGTTGATGAATCCATTATCAAAATAGCTGTTGAACTGAGCCAGTATAAATAGGGAACAAAAACAACTGACAAAGCAGCATAAAATTACAGTAGATAGTGCTTATTCAAGCCATCTTTTGTGCTGAAATTTCCAAGGTCGTACGCAATAAATAAAACGTCCACATGCTTCAAAAATGAAGAATGCCATATGGGATGAACATGTACATCCAGCTTGTGTTGCTTTTAGACAGGAGTTAAAAATTCCAAACCCAGTTGCCAGCGAAAGCTAGAACCTCAAGTCACTGCTATCTCTGTAACTGCTGAAAAATCCAGCACTTCAAAATTTGAAATATTGTTTCTTCAGATTCATTAGCGCGGTTGTATTCTACAAGTTCAGGCTATCTTCTCTCAAACATGCAGAATTTTTAGGTTAATAGCTGAAGGAGAGCAGTGGGGCTAGGTGCTTTTTATAAAAGTTTTTGTTAGTCATCACAAACATTAGCAGGCCTGAGAACACCAAGGCCTTTTTTCCTGTTACTTTGTTTAATCTGGTCCAAGTCTTGAACTCATTCATCCTGAAGATGGTTGAGGTAATAGATCCAATTGACTATTTAAAGAGTAGGAATTGCAGATTGACTCTCAGGTTTTAATCACATGGATATGTTACCAATGGAGAATTACGCAATAGGTATTCCAGTTTTGAATGAAAGGTGTTCACAACCAGTCGTACTGTTGCCATGTTACACTAATACCCACAGTAAACAGGTGTTTTCTCCCATGGTTCCAGCTGAGTGGGGTTTATATATTTTGCGATAAGTTATGCATCATATCTATGTGACAGGGTGGATGGGACAGTAACTGTTTTGTTCCTGTCTTCCATTTTCACATGTCTTTAAAGAGGCAGACTGATCCTCACTCAGGGTGGCACAGTGGTTAGCACTGCTGCCTTACAGCCACAGTCACCTGGGTTCAATTCTGACCTCGGGTGACTGTGGAGTTTGCACCTTCTCCCCGTGTCAGCGTGGCTTTCCTCCGGGTGCTTCGAACAAAGAACAATACAGCATAGGAACAGGCCCTTCAGCCCGCCAAGCCTGTACCGGTCATTATACCACCCTTGGCCAAAATCCTCAGCACTTCCTGTGGGGGGACATGGTAGCACAGTGGTTAGCACAGTTGCTTCACAGCTCCAGGGTCCTAGGTTCAATTCCCAACTTGGGTCACTGTCAGTGTGGAGTTTGCACTTTCTCCCCGTGTCTGCATGGGTTTCCTCCGGGTGCACCGGTTTCCTCCCACAGTCCAAAGATGTGCAGGTTAGGGGGATTGGCCATGCTAAATTGCCCTTAGTGTTCAAAAAGGCTGGGTGGGGATAGGGTGGAAGTGTGGGCTTAGGTAGGGTGCCCTTTTGAAGGGCCGGTGCAGACTCGATGAGCTGAATGGTCTCCACAACCCCCCCAGGCAATGCGTTCTAGGCACTCACCACCGTCTGTGTAAAAAAAACCTGCCACGCACATCTCCTCTAAACTTTGCCCTACGGACCTTAAACCTGGTGACTGACTCCTGCACCTTGGGAAAGAGTGCCTGCCCATCCACTCTATCCATGCCCCCATTATCTTGTAGACCTCTATCAGGTCAATCCTCAACTTCCGTCAATCTAATGGAAACAGTTGAGTCCAATCAGCCTCTCTGCATAGCTAACACCCTCCAGACCAGCCTGGTAAACCTCCTCTGCACCCTCTCCAAAGCTTCCACGTCCTTCTGCTAGTGTGGTGACCAGAATTGTGCGCATTATTCCAAGTGCAGCCTTACCACCAAGGTTCTATACAGCTGCAGCATGACTTGCCAGTTTTTATACTCAATGCTCTGTCCAATGAAGGCCAGCACTCCATATGCTTTCTTGACTACTTTGTCCACTTGTATTGCCACTTTCAAAGATCTGTCGACCTGTACGCCCAGATCTCTCTGACTTTCTTCCTAATAGTTTTGCCACTTACTGTATATTTCCCCTCCATGTTAGACCCACCTCACATTTGTCTGGATTAAATGCCATTTTCAATTTCTCTGCCCAAGTCTCCAACCTATCTATGTCCTTCTGTGTCCTCTGACAATCCTCAACACAAACTGCCACCCCGCCAACCTTGGTGTCAACCGTGAACTTACTAATCAGACCAGCTACATTTTCCTCCAAATCGTTTATGTATACTACAAACAACAGAGGTTCGAGCACTGATCCCTGTGGAACATCACTAGTCACAACCTTCCATTCTGAAAACCACCCTCCTACTGGTACTCTTTGCCTTCTGTGACTGAGCCAGTTCTGAATCCATCTTACCATCTCACCTCTGATGTGAGACTTCACCTTTTGTACCAGTCTGCCATGAGGCACTTTGCCAAAGGCTTTACTGAACTCCATGTAAACAACATCCACTGGCCTCCCCTCATCAGTCATCTTTGTCACCTCCTCAAAAAACCCGATCAAGTTATTGAGGCATGACGTCCCCTTCACAAAACCATGCTGTCTATCGCTAATAAGTCCCATTTGTTTCCAAATGGGTATAAATCTGCCCCTGAGAATTCTCGCCAATAAATCGCCTACTTCGATCGTGAGGCTCACCAGCCTATAGTTTCCTGGATCATCCCTGCTACCTTTCTTAAACAGCGGTACCATATTAGCTATTCTAATGTGCAGATTAGGTGGATTGGCTATGCTAAATTGCCCCTTAGTGTCCAAAGATGTGTAAATTAAGTGAGATTATGGGGTAATGGGTCTAGTTAGAGTGTTTTTTGAGAGGGCCGGTGCAGACTCGATGGGCTCCTGCACTTTAGAAATTCTATGATTCTGTCCTTCCAGATGGGAATTATAGAATTCTTTGAAATTAAACATTTAATGATCATCTTAGAACAGTTGACTTTAAGAAATTAAAGATCTAGAACTGCAAAATGTCAAAGAATTACATGACTTTTGAAAACCAATGCTCTTTATAACTTGCAGTTAAGTATTAACATTGGTTATTGTAGAATATTGCTGCCGTCACTTCTCCACAGGGGCCTATGACCAGCCTTCTTCAGCTACTTCATCAATGTCCTTTGTACCCTCATAAATTCAGAATGATGATTGTACAATATTCAGCAACATTCACAATTCCTCACAGTGAAGCAGTCCTTTTCCATGTGCACTATGACCTAGACAACAATTCAGGCTTGGGGTTGGTAAATGGTAAGTAACATTTTTGCCACACAAATACGAGCAATGACCAGCTATCTTTCACATTCAATGGCATAGCAACCACAGTCCCCCACCAGTAGCATCCCGCATTGAATATCATAGATTATCATAGAATTTACAGTGCAGAAGGAGGCCACTCGGCCCATCGAGTCTGCACCGGCTCTTGGAAAGAGCACCCTACCCGAGGTCAACACCTCCACCCTATCCCCATAACCCAGTAACCCCACCCAACATTAAGGGCAATTTATCATGGCCAATCCACCTAACCTGCACATCTTTGGACTGTGGGAGGAAACCGGAGCACCCGGAGGAAACCCACGCAGACACAGGGGAGGATGTGCAGACTCCACACAGACAGTGACCCAAGCCGGAATCGAACCTGGGACCCTGGAGCTGTGAAGCAATTATGCTATCTACAATGCTACCTAATTAAACTGGCAAAATTATTACTGACTAGAGGCTGGGAAGTCTGCAGTGATTAGCTCACCTCCCGACTCTTCTGGGGACTATTGGTCAACTACGACATACAAGTTGTGTGATGGAATATTGCACTTGCTGAATGAGTACAGCTCCAACAACACTTTAAGCTTGACACCATCCAGGACAAAGCAGCCTGCTCATCCATCATCTTAAACCTTCACGCTTTCTACCAGTGGCAGCAGTGTAGAAGTGGTTAGCATTGTTTCTTCAAAGTGCCAGGGTCCCAGGTTTAATTTTGGTTTGGGTCACTGTGAAGTCAGCACATTCTCCCCATATCTGCATGGGTTTCCTCCCACAAGTCCAGAAAGACATGCTGTTAGGTCATTTGGATATTCTGAATTCTCCCTCAGTGTACCCAAACAGGCGCCAGAGTGTGGCGACTAGGGGCTTTTCCCAGTAACTTAATTGCAGTGTTAATGTGAAGCCTATTTGTAACAATAAATATTATCGTTATTACTCATCTACAAGATTCACTGCTTCTTTGATGTTCATTCCAAAATATGAATCTCTACTACTTGGAATAACAAAGGCAGCTGACATGTGAATATCACCTGCAAACTCCCCTCTAAATCACATAACATCCTACCCACCACCGATATTGCTGTTTCTGAGTCAAAGTCCTGGAATTCCCACCCTAACAGCACTATATCCACTTATACTACATGGAATACAACAGTTGAGGGAGATGGTGTTGCTCATTCTGGGTGAGTGTGCTTAACACTCGATTTGGCTCTGTTTCATTACTTAGCTTTGGAGTCAGCAGGTATCGTTAAGATACCGCCACAAGTTTCAAGGTCAAGTTCAAAGCAATAAAACCATACACCAATTAGTAAGTTCAAACAAATGAGTTTATTATAATACAATTCTAAACTACTCATGCACACGCTAAGATGACTAAACTATTCCTACCACTAAATAGACCAATACTTATCTGAATAAGGAACTGCCGGATCAGGGGACAAGGACCTCTTGCTTGCACTGGGTCCGCAGACTTCAGGTTGGTACGGGTTAAAAAGGGGTCAGGAGTGTCTATCTCTGGTAGCAATCGTTGTGAGACACTTACTTGCTGGCGGCTGCTGTCTGAACCTCTCCTCTCTCTCGGTCAAGGTCTTCTTCGGTAAAGGCTAGTCGAGAGGGCTGGTCAAGAGAGGAGGGCTGGTCAAGAAGAACGAACTGAGTTTGGGACCTGTCTTTTATAGGTCCTAGGGCTTCGTGCCCTTTTGGGTGGACCCTCTATCTGCTGGGGATCGATTGGGTCTCTTCCCAATCGATTTGTTTGAATCCCCCCAATACTGAGGCTGTCCCTCGGCTACTGGGCGGGCCTTCAGATGCTTTGTCTTCGAACCCCGCTGGTGCCGGGGTGTCTGGCTTCCCATACAATGTTGCAATCACTTCCCTATTTGTGTCCTTTGTCCCTGGGATCGTTCCATTACTATGCTAACTGTCCCGGAGATTGCCTCATTAGTATGCGGAATGTTCGTTTCGGTGCTGTCTGCTCTCTTAGCAGACAGAGTACACAGTGGCTTGTTGCAGCCTGCTTGGGCAGAAAACTTTGTCCATTTTACCCTGCAAGCTTTGCGTTCCTCCATTTTGTATTGAGGGAATGGCCAACTTCGGTGGCTACAATGGCTCATCACAAGGGCAATTAGGGCTAGAATCCCATTAACATTTTAAAAATTGGCTTACTTCCTAATTTTGGAATAGACGGCAGTGGGAATCTGGAGCTCACTACCTGAAAGGATGGTAGAGATGGGAATCCTCATAATACTTTGAAAGGCATTTAAATGAACACTTGAAATGCCTTAACATACAAGGCTACAGACCAAGTGCTGGCAAATGGGATTTGATAGATGGTGCTTGATGGCCAGCACATCCATGAAAGGCCTCTTTTTGTGCTGTTAAGCTCTATGCCAATGTTTAAGAAACAGATGATTAAAAATGGTAGAAAGTCATGAGATATCATCACCAGGACCTTTTATTATATGTATGTAGAAGCATAGCAAAGTAATACAAGAGAAAGACTGACTTAACTGAGTTAAGATTGATTCATTAGAAGTAGATTGCTAATCATGCAACTTCCTTTAATTAATGTGCTTTTTAGTGTGTTGAGGGGTAAATAACCATAAAGTTCCTATGGTGCAGAATGAGGACATTCAGCCCATCAAGTCTACACCGATCCTCTGAAAGAGCACCCTACCTAGGCCTACTGCTACACCCTATTCCCGGATCCCCACATAACCTACACATCTTGTGACACGAACGTGGTGTTTAATGTGGCCAATCCACTTTACCTGTACTTATTTAGCCGGAGTAAACCCATGCAGACACTGGGAAAAAGGTGAAATGATCATCCAAGGCCAGAATTGAACCCGGATCTCTGTTCCTGTGAGGCATCAGAGCTACCCACCTTGCTGCCCGTTTTCTATCAAATCCCTTATCATTTAAAACATTTTGATTAGATCATCGCTACACTCTAGGTCAGGGGTGGGCAAACTACGGCCCGCGGGCCGCATGCGGCCCGCCAAAGGTATTTCTGCGGCCCTCCAAGTCATTAAAAAAAAAAAAAAAAAATTTTTAAAAAAAATTTTTTTTTTTTTTTTTTAAATTTTTTTTAAGGTTAATGGGGGGGGCTGTTAGGTTACTTACTGGTATAGGGTGGATACGTTGACTTGAGTAGGATGATCATTGCTCGGCACAACGTCGAGGGCCGAAGGGCCTGTTCTGTGCTGTACTGTTCTGTGTTCTATATGAGGCGCCCAGAATCATAACCGGGTGAAGTAATTATTTTACTTAATATACTATGCGGCCCTTTGTGAATTGTGAATTTCGGAATGTGGCCCTTGCACGGAAAAGTTTGCCCACCCCTGCTCTAGGTAAAAAAAAAAAACAAATTTGTGCAATTTGCCATCATAATTTAAACCCTAAAATCCTGCATCAAATTCATCACAGTTGCTAATGACACTGGTTCACTATTGGTCAAATTGATGATGACAGTCCTGAATTTGATGTGATACAGAGGGTAGTGGGTGCCTGGAACTCTCTGCCGGAGGAGGTGGTGGAAGCAGGGACGATAGTGACGTTTAAGGGGCATCTTGACAAGTACATGAATAGGATGGGAATAGAGGGATATGGACCCCGGAAGTGTAGACAATTTTAGTTTAGACGGGCAGCATGGTCGGCGCAGGCTTGGAGGGCTGAAGGGCCTGTTCCTGGGCTGTACTTTGTTTTTTAAGCCCAGGTATCATTCCAGTAAATCAGCATGACCTCCAGAACAAATATACATTTACTGAAATGCAGTGCCCAAAATGGAATGAACCAAACAGATGGAATCTGACTGAAAAATGGTAGAAAGATATGAGATCCACAATCTCAAACCACTTGCCCTTAAGAAAATATCTTTCTCAAATTCAAAATTGATGACTTTCACACTTTGAACTCCATCTCCCATACTTTTGTCCCCTCACTTTATGTTGTTTTGTAATATTCTGCCATCCACACAACTTACTGGTAGATTAGATGGGAAATTAATTCCCCTATGGGTTGAGGGAGTCCAAAACTAGTTGTCATAAATATATAAGCACTAATAAATGCTAATGGGAATTTAGGAACTCCTTTTCTTTTTACCCGAAGATTATCAAGGACATGAAACACGAGTACATTGAGTAAAATAGGTGTCTAAAGGCAAACTAGACAAACATATGATGGAGAAAAGACGGGAAGGATATGTTAATGAGATTAGATGAACAGCAGTATAAAACATAGTAGGGCTCAAAGGTTTTAAAGCTCAGAGACATCCCAATGTGTCACCTAACTTAATATAATCTTCAACTTGGATATACAATTAATTATTCCTTTAGCTGAGACATTGACGTGAACCTAAAAACCCTGGAGAACACCATTTGTCATTACAGCCGATTAGAGACCATTATCCCAATTTCTGTCTCCTTTCAGCCAATTACCAATCTCAAGTTTCGCACCAATATTTTGCAATAATCTTTGTGGAATCTTATTAAATGCATGGGAGTTGGGGAGAAATCCACTGCTTCTATTTTAATTGTGCTATCAGTTCTTCTACAAGCAGGCTGGATTAGTTTTAACAGCTCGCCCAGAATATAGCATCTGACTTTGCACTATTCCTTCAGTAGTACACAGCCTAGATTTATTGGGCTGGAGGCATTGTGATTAAGACAGTACAAATCACTGATCTAAGCTGAAAGCAGACAATGAAAACAAATCTTGATTAGTCTATGCACAGCCTTATTGCATGCTTAGTGTTGAAAACAGTATAATCTTTATTATTGTCACAAGTGGGCTTACATTAACATTGCAATGAAGCTCCTGTGAAAATCCTCTAGTTGCCACATTCCGGCCACTGTTCGGTTACACTGATGGAGAATTCAGAATGTCCAAATTACCTAACAGCACGTATTATGGGAGGAAACCGGAGCACCCGGCAGAAATCCACACAGACACGGGAGAACATGCAGACTCAGCACAGTGACCCAAGCCAGGAATCAAACCTGGGACCCTGGAGCTGTGAGGCAACTGTGCTACCATGCCGCCTATAAACATTTGTACGAAACAGAATTAAAACTGCATACTGGTATTGCAGAACATATTAACATTTGGGTGCGAAAATTGGTTATGGCTTGCTTTCATATCCATTAGCAATGCTGCACCAACAGATTGGGTGGCTTGGTGCGACCCGATATTTGTGCTCGGGCCTCAATATGTAAGAGCTGTCAGTGAATTGCAGCCTCCAAGCAGCTTGCACATTTTATTAAGGTGGAAGGGAAGTGGCCCAAACTAGAGAGGACTTGGAGCAGCAATAGGGGGCAGGGGGTAACAGTTGGAAAACCTGGGATAGGGGAAACAGTCCGCCTCTTGCTGGCACTGCAGGAACATTTATTAAATTGTAAATGTAATTATTGATGGCTAAGGATACTCATCATAGCAAGCTTGGCACCAATCCCGAAAAGAGGCATTTACACATTAATGTACTGTGATAATTTAAATGCAATTAATAAATCTGGAATACCGTGTTTGCATGGGTTTCGCCCCAACAACCCAAAGATGTGCAGGCTAGGTGGATTGGCCACGCTAAATTGCCCCTTAATTGGAAAAAAATGCATTGGGTACTCAATTTTTTTTAAATTTAAAAATAAATCTGGAATAAAGTACTAGGTAATGAAGATTGATGTTAAAACCCGATCAGGTTCACTAACGTCCTTCAGGGGAGGATGGCTACCATCCTTACCCAGTCTGCCCTATATGTGACTCCAGGCCCACGGCAATGTGGTTGACTCTTAATTTGCCTCTCAAATGCCCTGGCAAACCACTGAGTTGTACAACCACCACAGTAAAACTGAATAAGAATGAAACTGGATGGATCACCTGATACTAACCGAGGCACTGGAAAGGACAAAGTCAACTCTGTAAAGGGCAGCATGGTAGTACAGTGGTTAGCACTGTTGCCTCACAGTGCCAGGGTTCCGGGTTCGATGCCCACCTTTGGTCACTGTGCGGAGTCTGCATGTTCTCCCTGTGTATGTGTGGGTTTCCTCCGGGTGCTCTGGTTTCTTCCCACAAGTCCCGAAAGATGTGCTGTTACGTAATTTGGACATTCTGAATTCTCCTCTGTGAACCCAAACAGGCCGCCGGAATGTGGCGACTAGGAGTTTTTCACAGTATTGCAGTGTTAATGTAAGCCTACTTGTGACAATAAAGATTATTAAAATCTTGCACACTAATATCTAAAGAGTTGTGCCAAAATTGGAACAGCTGTCTCACAGACTAATCAAGCCTTCAGTTATGTTGACCAAATCATATCTTACAGCCAGTCCCAGGCTCCACCATCACCATTCCTGGATACAACCTTACTGGCAGGACAGACCCACCAAATAAAGTGGCACAGTTGGACACAGGAGCGAGTGGCCTTGGGGGTCCTTTACATTGACTCCAGATCCAATGAGCATTCATGGTGTCAGGTCAAACACAGGCAAGGATAGCTCCTGCTGACCTCACCTATCACCTGTCTTTCCACAGCTTCAGTGCTGCTCCATGGTGAACACCACTTGGAAAAATCACAAAGTGTGGCAAGGGCATAGAATATACTCTTGGGGCACTTCAATGTTCATCATTAAGAGTAGCTCAGTAGCACCACTGTTGGCTGAGCTGCCTGGTTTCTGAAGGGTGTGGTTGCCAGACTGCCTGTGGCAGGTGGAGAGAGAACGAACGAGAGGAAAACCTACTTGACCTTGTCCCCGCTGATCTACCTGTCACAGATGCAACTGTCCATGATAGTATTGATATGGTGACCATCGCACATTCCTTGTGAAGACAAAGCCTGTTTTGACATTGAGGATATCCTCCATGGTGTGTGGTATTATCACCATGTGAAGTGGGATAGACTCAACAGATCAAACAGCTTAAAACTGGGCATCCATGAGGTGCTTTTTGCCATCAGCAGCAGAAATATATTCAACACAATCTCATGGTCTATCATATCCCGCAGCCTACCATTACCAACGAACCGAGACCAACCCTGGTTCAATGAGGAGTGTAGCAGAGCATGCTAATAGCAGAACCATGCATATCTAAAAAGGTATAGTGCCAAACTGGAGAAGCTACAGCATGATGCATAATGAGCTAAGCAATCCCATAATCAACTAATTAGATCAATGCTCTGGACTCTCGCCACATCCAGTCATTTAGTGGTGATGACTTTAAACAACTAATGGAAGGAGGTGGCTCCACCAATATCTGCAACCTCACTATTGGGAAGCCCAGCACATTAGTGCAAAAGCTGAGGGCATTTGCAACTATCTTCAGACAGAAGTGTTGAGCAGGTGATCCATCAAAGCCTGTTCCTGACGTACCTACCTGTTCCTGACGTACCTACCTGTTCCTGACGTACCTACCTGTTCCTGACGTACCTACCTGTTCCTGACGTACCTACCTGTTCCTGATGTACCTAACACCACAGATATTGTCAGTCACTTTGATTCACACTATGTGATATCAAGAAACAGCTGAAGGCATTAGACACAGCAAAGTCCCTGACAAAATCTCAGCTGGGTTACTGAAGGTTTGTGTTCCAAATGTATTTTATTCCAAACATATTCAAAAAATACAAAAGCCTAAATAATCTGGGGAACATTCTCCTCAACTCACAATTTTACAGTCTGTAAAACTTTTTCCCCCCACTTCTTCACCCCTCCGCCCCAAGACAAACAATTCCACAAACACGGTCGTGAACAATCCTCACTGTGTCTCAAAGCCCTCCACTGTACCCCTCAATTCAAACTTAATCTTCTCCAAACAGAGCAAGTCATTCAGGTCCCCTAGCCAGGCCGCCTACCCGGCGGTGTTGCCAACCGCCATTCTAGCGAAATTCTTTGATGGGCGACCAGAGAGGTGAACGCCACATCGGCCTTCCTCCCCTCAATCAGCTCCGGCATTTCCGATACCCCAAAAATCGCCACCATGGAGTTTAGCCCGGACTATACCTCCACAATCTTTGCTAGCATCCCGAACACTCCCGCCAGTACCTCTCCAACTTAGGGGTGGCACAGTGGTTAGCACTGCTGCCTCACAGCTCCAGCGACCCGGGTTCAATTCCGGCCTTGGGTGACTGCGTGGGTTTCCTCCCACAGTCCAAAGACGTGCAGGTAGGTGGATTGGCCATGATAAAATTGCCCCTTCATGTCCAAAAAAGTTTAGTGGGGTTACGGAGTTAGGGTGGAGGCGTGGCTAGAGTAGGGTGCTCTTTCCAAGGGCTGGTGCAGACTTAATGGGCCGAATGCCCTCCTTCTGCACTGTAAATTCTATGATTCTCATACCCCCAAAACATATGCGCATGGTTTGCTGGTCCTGGCCCACACTTCTCACACTCGTTTGCTACCCTCTGGAAGAACCCACTCATCGTCGCCAGAGTCATGTGTACCACCATAAACTGCATCCATAAAGGTTCCATTTGTGCAACATCACCTACTCCCCCATCACCTGGATCGCCAGATACCTAAACCTATCCCTAGCTACCCTAAATGGTAACACCCTTAAATTAACACCCCGACCCGCATCGTTCACCAGAAACACCTCCCTTTTTCCCACGTTCAACTTATAAACCGAGAAAACACACCTCTCTCATAAACCCAGAATTCTCCCCATGCTCTCTGTCTGACACAAACAACAGCAGGTCATCCGCATACAGCAACACCTGGTGCTCCCTAATACCTCCTCATAATCCCGTCACTGCTGAATCCCTAAAGGCCATCGCCAAGGGCTCAATTGCTCGCGCAAACAACAGCGGCGACGGCGGACGCCATTGCCTCGTTCCCCTATGCAACCCGAAACTCAGTGAGCTCATCCCATTGGTCCATACAGACGCCACACGAGGCACGTACAGTAGACACACCTATGCCACAAACCGCGGCCGGAACCTCGAACAGGTATCGCCACTCCACTTGGTCAAAACTCTCTCCGACTCCATATACACCACTACCTCCGGTACCCGTCCTCTCGATGGGGGTCACGATCACTTTCAATAGCCGCCTTATATTGCTTGAGAATTGCCTGCCCTTCACGAAGCTCGTTTGATCTTCTGCAATCACCCCCGGGACGCATCATTCCATCCTCCCCACTATTAACTTAGCCAACACTTTCACGTCCGTATTCAACAGTGATATGGGCCTGTATGACACACACACTCTAGCGTGCCCTTCCCTTTCTTGGAATTAGTGTAATAGTCGCCTGTGTCATTGTCTCTGGCAGCTCCCCCCCCTCTCCAGTGCCTCACCAAACATCGCCAGTAAATGTGGTACCAACTCCACCACAACTCCTTATAAAACTCTGCCGGGAAACCGGGGCCTTCCCCAACTTCATCCCTCTTATGCTTTCTATCACCTCTCTCAACTTTATTGGCTCGTCTAGCACCTGCCTCCTCTCCTCATCCAGATATGGGAATTCCAACCCATCCAGAAACTGCCCCATATCCCCTTCCTCGCTCCCCCTGGATCGTCCCTATACAATTTCTCATACTCCCTGAATTTATCCTGTCCAGCTCTGACAGTACCTCCCTATTCCCTGTCCGTACTTTCAGGATTTATCTGGACACAACCCGCCTCCCTAGCTGAAGGGCTAGCATGCGGCTCGCCTTCTTTCCATACCCATACTGCACCCCCCTCCCCGCCCAATCGCTGTCCAACAGCCCTTCCTGTCGAAAGCCTATCGAACTGCCCTGTAACTTCTTTCTCTTCACCAATTCCTGCATGGTGGGGTCCCTCAAATATTCCCTATCCACCTCGACTATCTCATCCAATAATCGTCCATACTCCTCTCTCTTCCTCCTATCTCCGTGCACCTTGAACGCGATAATCTCTCCTTGAACCACCACCTTCAATGCCCCCCAGAATGTGGCCGCTGATACGTCCCCATTTTGGTTCCCAGGAGCCCCACTATGCCTCCCATGCCACCACCTGATCCTAGAACATAGAACATAGAACAGTACAGCACAGAACAGGCACTTCGGCCCTCGATGTTGTGCCGAGCATTGTCCAAAACCAAGATCAAGCTATCCCACTCCCTGTCATTCTGGTGTGCTCCATGTGCCTATCCAATAACCGCTCGAAAGTTCCTAAAGTGTCCGACTCCACTATCACAGCAGGCAGTCCATTCCACACCCTAACCACTCTCCGAGTAAAGAACCTACCTCGGACATCCCTCCTATATCTCCCACCCTGAATCTTATAGTTATGCCCCCTTGTAACAGCTACATCCACCCGAAGAAATAATTTCTGAACGTCCACTCTATCTATCCCCCTCATCAACTTATAAACCTCAATTAAGTCGCCTCTCATCCTCCTCCGCTCCAAAGAGAAAAGCCCTAGTTCCCTCAACCTTTCCTCATAGGACCTATCCTGCAAACCAGGCAGCATCCTGGTAAATCTCCTTTGCACCCTTTCCAATGCTTCCACATCCTTCCTATAATGAGGTGACCAGAACTGCACACAATACTCCAAATGTGGTCTCACCAGGGTCATGTATAGTTGCAGCATAACTCCGCGGCTCTTAAACTCAAGCCTTCTTCACGGCTCTATTCACTTGAGTGGCAACCTTCAGAGATCTGTCGACATGAACCCCAAGATCTCTCTGTTCCTCCACATTCCTCAGAACCCTGCCGTTGACCCTGTAATCCGCATTCAAATTTGTCCTACCAAAATGAATCATCTCGCACTTATCAGGGTTAAAATCCATCTGCCATTTTTCGGCCCAGCTCTGCATCCTATCAATGTCTCTTTGCAGCCTACAACAGCCCTCCACATTATCCACTACTCCACCAATCTTGGTGTCATCAGCAAATTTACTGACCCACCCTTCAGCCCCCTCCTCCAAGTCATTGATAAGAATCACAAATAGCAGAGGACCCAGCACTGATCCCTGTGGTACACCGCTGATAACTGGTCTCCAGTCTGAACATTTTCCATCCACCACCACCCTCTGTCTTCTATGTGATAGCCAGTTACTTATCCAATTGGCCAAATTTCCCTCTATCCCACACCTCCTTACTTTTCACGAGCCGACCATGGGGAACCCTATCAAACGCCTTACTAAAATCCATGTATACGACATCAACTTCTCTACCTTCATCTACACACTTAGTTACCTCCTCAAAGAATTCAATCAAATTTGTGAGGCAAGACTTGCCCTTCACGAATCCGTGTTGACTATCCCGGATTAAGCTGTATCTTTCCAAATGGTCATAAATCCTATCCTTCAGGACTTTTCCATTAACGTACCGACCATCGAAGTAAGACTAACTGGCCTATAATTACCAGAGTCATTCCTATTCCCTTTCTTGAACAGAGGAACAACATTCGCCACTCTCCAGTCCTCTGGCACTTTCCCCGTGGATAGTGAGGACCCAAAGATCAAAGCCAAAGGCTCTGCAATCTCATCCCTTGCCTCTCAAAGAATCCTTGGATATATCCCATTTGGCCCAGGGGACTTGTCAACCCTCAGGATTTTCAAAATTGCTAATACATCCTTCCTCAGAACATCTACCTCCTCCAGCCTACCCGCCTGTATCACACACTCATCCTCAAAAACATGGCTCCTCTCCTTGGTGAACACTGAAGAAAAGTATTCATTCAACACCTCTCTATTTCTTCTGACTCCATGCACACTTTCCCACTACTGTCCTTGACCGGCCCTACCCTCACCCTGGTCATTCTTTGATTTCTCACATAAGAGTAAAAAGCCTTGGGGTTTTCCTTGATCCGACCCGCCAAGGACTTCTCATGGCTCCTCCTAGCTCTCCTAAGACCTTTTTTTTAAGCTCATTCCTTGCTACCTTTTAACCCTCAAGCGACCCAACTGAACCTCGTTTTCACATCCGTTACATACTCTTCCTTTTTCCTCTTGACAAGACATTCAACCTCTTTTCTGAACCATGGTTCCCTCATGCGGCCATTTCCTCCCTGCCTGATAGGGACATACCTATCAAGGAAACACAGTATTTGTTCCTTGAACAAGCTCCACTTTTCATTTGTGCCTTTCCCTGACAGTTTCTGTTCCCATGTTATGCTCCCTAATCCTTGCCTAATCACATCATAGTTACCCCTCCCCCAATTATAAACCTTGCCCTGGCATATGGCCCAACCCCTCTCCATAGCAATAGTCATGATGTGGAGATGCCGGCGTTGGACTGGGGTGAGCACAGTAAGAAGTCTTACAACACCAGGTTAAAGTCCAACAGGTTTGTTTCAAACACGAGCTTTCGGAGCACGGCTCCTTCTTCAGGTGTTCTTCATAGCAATAGTGAAAGACACCTAATTGTGGTCATCATCTCCAAAGTGCTCTCCCACAAACAAATCTAAAACTTGGCCCGGTTCATTACCCAGTACCAAATCCAATGTAGCCCCCCTCTTTTCGGCCTATCCACATATTGTGTCAGGAAACCCTCCTGAACACAGTGTACAAAACCTGCCCCATCGACTGTTCGACATATAGAGGTTCCAATCAATATTTGGAAAGTTAAAGTCACCCATGACAACTACCTCGAGACCTCCACACCTATCCATAATCTGTTTTGCAATTTCTTCCTCCACATCTCTATTACTATTTGGGGGCCTATAGAAAACTCCTAACAATGTGACCGCTCCTTTCCTATTTCTAACTTTGGCCCATATTACCTCAGATCCCCTTTGAACTGCCTTTCTGCAGCTGTTAAACTATCCTTGATTAACAATGCTACTCCTCCACCTCTTTTACCACCTTCCCTACTCTTACTGAAACATCTATACCCCGGAACTTCCAACAACCATTCCTGTCCCTGTTCTAACCATGACTCCGTAATGGCCACAACATCGTACTCCCAAGTACCAATCCATGCTCCAAGTTCAACTACCTTATTCCGAATGCTCCTTGCATTGAAGTAGACACACTTCAAACCATCTTTCTGTCTGCCAGTACACTCCTGCGACCTTGATACCATCCTCAGTACCTCACTACTCTCAACACTGGCTTCTGGACGATAGCTCATTTTCCCAGCCCCCTGACAAATTAGTTTAGACCCCCCGGAGAGCCCTAGCAAATTTTCCTCCCAGGTGCAAACCGTCCTGTCTATACAGGTGCCACCTTCCCCAGAATGTGCTCCAATTATCCACGTACCTGAAACCCTCCCTCCTACACCTTCCCTGCAGTCACGAGTTGATCTGCACTCTCTCCCTGTTCCTCACTTCATTAGCACGTGGCACTGGCAACAAACCAGAGATGACAACATGGTTTGTCCTGGCTCTCAGCTTCCACCCTAGCTCCCTAAATTCCTGTTTTAAATCCCTGTCCCTTCTCTTACCTATGTCGTTGGTATCGATGTGTACCACAGCTTGTGACTGTTCCCCCTCCCCCTTAAGGATTCTGAAAACACGGTCCGAGACGTCACGGACCCTGGCACCCGGGAGGCAACATACCATCCGTGAGTCTCTTTCGCTGCCACAGAACCGTCTATCTCTCCCTCTATCGAGTCCCCAATAACTATTGCTCTCCTGCTCTCCTTCCTTCCCTTCTGAGCCACAGGGACGGACTCAGTGCTGGAGATCCATTCACCGTGGCTTACCCCTGGTAGGTCGTCCCCCTCAACAGTATCCAAAACTTGTTACTGAGTGGAACGGCCACAGAGGATCCCTGCACTGACTGCTTCCTCCCAGCCCCTCTCACCGTCACCCGTCTATCTTGATTCTTCGGAGTAACTACATCCCTGAAGCTACTATCTATGACCACCTCTGCCTCCCGAATGATCCGAAGTTCATCCAGCTCCAGTTCCCTAACGCGGTTTCTGAGGCGTTGGAGATGGGTGCACTTCCCACAGGTGAAATCAGCAGGGACACTGACGGCGTCCCTCACCTCAAACATTCTGCAGTAGGAACATTGCACTGCCTTCCCTACCATCCCCTCTAGATAAAAAAAAAAGAAAAAGAAAGAGCTTACCTGTTATTCACTCTACCCCTTAGGTTAAAGGAGGTGGAAGGGTGGGGGACACTACAAGTGTAGCGTCTAGGGTTTAGGAACCGCCCAACTTAAATACAGGTAAAAATAAAACACTTAACCAGCAACCACTGTGCCCCACACAAGAACAGCAATCAGCTGTTATGGGCCTGCGCAAACAATTTAAATCTTTACTACTTACCCAGTCAAACATCACCCTCTCCATCTCCCGGATCTGCAACCCTTGTGCCTCCAAGCACTTCTCGACTCTCTCTCTCTATTGAGACTTTCATGGGTGCAACCGCTCCTTCGATTGGTCTTCCTGCATCTCCTTTCGTTGCCGGAACTCCTCTCTGATAAACGGCATCAGCTGCTCCATCTGGGGTTTTCCAACATGTGACAACCCTTCCCCCTACGTCATCTTTCCATTACTGCAGTGCCACAGGTCTCTTCCAGCTCCTTGGCCAGGTCTTTCACCTTCTTCTGCCGGGTCTGATAACTAGCAGACATGCCACTCCTGGCGGGCAACTTCTCCTCCACACCAGCTACACCTACCCATCAAAATTCTCCTGTTCTTGGGCAGCACGGTGGCACAGTGGTTAGCATTGCTGCCTACTGTGCTGAGGACCTGGGTTCGAATCCCGCCCCGGGTCACTGTCCGTGTGGAGTTTGCACATTCTCCCCGTGTCTGTGTGGGTTTCACCCCCACAACCCAAAGATGTGCAGGGTAGGCAGATTGGCCATGCTAAACTGCCCCTTAATTGGAAAAAATAATTGAGTACTGTAAAAAAAAATTTTAAATTCTCCTGTTCTCGGGTAAAGAGCTCGAATCTACGCCTTCGAGCCGGAGCTGGCCTATGTGCGACCACTCACTCCATGACCGTCACCGGATGTTAGCCATGTGCATAGTCAAGCTGTTACAGAAGAGCTACAACATGGGTGGTTACCTGACAATGTGGAAAGTTGATCGTATGTCCTGTCCACTAAAAGCAGGACAAATCCAATCTGCACTATTAGGCCCCTTCAATCTACTGGCGAGAGCTCAGAAGGCAATGTTCCTGGGCTCTCCTTGCTTGCATAATGAAGTTCACGCTCAGTGAGGGCATGAACCTGAATATCATAAATTTATTACTTTTCTTTTAAATTTTAACTGCCCAATTCTTTTTTTCCCCAATTAAGTGGCATTTTAGCGTCTCCAATCCACCACCCTACACATCTTTGGGTTGTAGTGGTGAGACCCACGCAGACATGGGGAGAATGTGCAAACTCCACACAGACAGTGACTCAGGGCTGGGATCGAACCCGGGTCCTTGGCGGCACGAGGCAGTAGTGCTAAACACAGTGCCACCGTTCCGCCCGTGATTATCATAAATTTCAATTCATTTAAATATGCTTAAGCGGCTTAACACAATTGCTTCCGGGGACGTCAGATGTTCCAACCCCAGCAGGAATCACTACTGGTTTCCAAAAACAGAAATCAGTCATGATGACCATGCCGGGGGCTCGGAGGTGAGGGATATAGCCCTGGAACCATCAACTTGGGGGTGAGGTTTCCAGGGAACCCCATTAGGGGCAAGCACTGAAGCCTCAATGCTGGTGAAGATGTGGGGTACTGAAGCCTCAATGCTGGTGAAGATGTGGGGTACTGAAGCCTCAATGCTGGTGAAGATGTGGGGTACTGAAGCCTCAATGCTGGTGAAGATGTGGGGTACTGAAGCCTCAGTGCTGGTGAAGATGTGGGGTACTGAAGCCTCAATGCTGGTGAAGATGTGGGTTACTGAAGCCTCAATGCTGGTGAAGATGTGGGGTACTGAAGCCTCAATGCTGGTGAAGATGTGGGGTACTGAAGCCTCAATGCTGGTGAAGATGTGGGGTACTGAAGCCTCAATGCTGGTGAAGATGTGGGGTACTGAAGCCTCAGCGCTGGTGAAGATGTGGGGTACTGAAGCCTCAATGCTGGTGAAGATGTGGGGTACTGAAGCCTCAATGCTGGTGAAGATGTGGGGTACTGAAGCCTCAATGCTAGCGATGGTGGTGGTTGGGGCGGGGCCTTCACTTTATCATTGTGGGTCCTGCTCCCCAAGGATGGCAGTCCAAAACACGTTCCCTGCTTTTTGTTTTGACAAAGTGTCAGAACATCTATAGAGAAATGCTGGCCTTCTCCACCAGCTTTCAGTCAGAACCTGACACTGCCAGTGTTTTGGAAAATTCCATTCTTAATTTCTCCACTGTCACAGGACCAAAGTCTTGGAACACCTTTCCTAACAGCATTGAGTGCACGTACACCACATGGACTACACTGATTTAAAAGGCAATTTGTCATGGGCAATAAAGACTGGCTTTGCCAGCAATGTTGACATCCCAAGAAATAACAAAAAAATTACCTTTCGCCTGTAACAATTGCCTAGATGGTGAGGAATGGACTAAGCAGTAACTGCACGTGTAGATAGAGCACAGGTCATTCCACTGCAAAGCTCAGCATAACACTTGTTTCATACCTGAAAAATTGCAGCGATTTCTCTCTACACCCAATTCTGCAGGTACTTTTCATACACTGACAGCAGAGGGAGTCCTTCTCCGATTTGTTTTAAAAGCTGTAGAATTAATGAATTTTGCTGTGAATAGGTTTGAAGCTGAAGTGAGCATCACAAATAAGCTATGACCGAACAATCAAATCAAATTTATGGCTAGCGCATTATTCCAAAAGTATAGAACAAAGCTTTTTCTTACTTTTTGAGTGCAGGATCTTATGTACAATGTAAACACCATAACTAAAAGCTGAAAATCTTCACAGAGCAGCCTTCTATTAGGAAACACAAAGAGGTTGAAGAATAACAAATGATCCTCAACTCTGCGGAGGACAGGTCAGGAGTTGGTAATGTTACGATGATTCGTTTTGGGTATATTAGTGGTCTTTTCCACAAATGAGGCGTTTATCTGGTCCCAGGTTCAGTTCTAAAAGGAACATTTATATTTATATATATTCTAGATCAGGAAAAACCTGGAAGGAACACTGCTAGCTTTAAAATAAATTATATTGCTCATCAGAGGTATTGGAATACCATCTTTTATAAAGTATTAAGAATTCAGATTACTTTTCTCCCCACCATAGAATCACTTTCAATCATCTTTAGATCCAGTCTCAAAATAAACAGTATGAACTTCAAAATGCACTAAGAGTGCAGAAATCTTAAAGGATCAATATAATGAGAGCTGTAATCATCTTTGTGCCAGACAGAAATGGAGGTAGCTGGATTGTTGAGCTGTGTGTGAAGCCTGAACTTTGATCAAATAGGGAGGAAAACTTATAGCAAGATCTAAAAATTTGCACATCACTAATCCTAATTGCTCGTCTTCTTATGTGCCAACTCAGGATGCTTGGTGTGTACTGGTTCACCGTATAACTATTGTACACCTTTTGTACAATAAGTGGCTATTTCACATGTAGAATTAGTTTCATTTTCCCAGTAAGTCACATCCAATTATGGGTTAACAGAAGGACATGCCTCCCATTAGCCAAGTTTTTCTTTCACATAGGATTAGGTACAGAAACGTGCAATTTGGCCAAACTGGTCCATGCCAGTGTTTATGCCCACTTGAGCCTTCTCCCATCTTTTGTCATCTAAATCTACCACCGTAACCAAATATTCCCCTCACCCACAAATGCTTGTCTAGCGTCTCCTTAAAATATATCTATACTATTTGCCTCAACCACTTGCTGTGGTAACGCGTTCTATGTTTACTTCACACTTTCCATGAATTCCCCAATGGATTTCTTGGTGACTATCTTATACATCACAAGAGGAAATCTTCTCTCTGTATCCACTCTTATCAAAACATTTCAGAATTTTAAACACCTCTATTAGGTCACACCTCAGCCTTGTTTGAGAGAAAAGAGATCCAGCCTGTCAATCCTTTCCCAATAAATATATCTATGCATTTCTGGTATTCATAGAAGCCTTTTCAGCACCCTCTCCAATGCCTCCATATCCTCTTCATAATATTGCGACCAGAATTGCATGTGATACTCTTAAGTGCGGACTAACCAAGGTTTGATACAGGTTTAGCATAACCTTCCTACTTTTCAATTCGATCCCTCTTGAAATAAAGTCCAGTGCTTAGTTTGCTTTCTCATGGTCTTGCTAACCGGTGACGCACATTTAGTGATTGATAAATTTGCACTCCGAGATCCCTTTATTCCACTCTCCCACCTTTAGTTGCCTATATTTGCTACCAAAGTGTACTAAATGTAACCTCTACTTAGTAACCGTTCAACAAAGACCAGACAATTGCCTACATTGTTAAAAAGTTTTCAATCCCTTGATATAAAAATCTAATGTTCTATACAGATGTACATTGCAATTCAATCATTTCAGGGAAAGAAGCATGAGGCAGTAGCAAAAACTTCATCACCTTACAAAAGCAAATCAAACTCAAACCTTATTTATAAATGTGTGGTGGTTGGGGGGGGGGGGGGGGGGGGGGGGGCAAACCCTCTCATCAACCTGTAACATTAACCTTACCTCTGTCTTCTCCACAATATCTCTGTACCACATGTAGATAATGTATCACAAGTGTCTGTAACTTGCTAAACCCTTCAAGCTGGGACAAAGGTGTACAAAGAACAAAGAAAAGTACAGCACAGGAACAGGCCCTTCGGCCCTCCAAGCCTCCACCGACTATGCTGCCCGTCTAAACTAAAATCTTCTACACTTCCGGGGTCTGTATCCCTCTATTCCCATCCTATTCCTGTATTTGTCAAGATGCCCCTTAAACGTCACGATCGTCCATGCTTCCACCACCTCCTCCGGCAGCGAGTTCCAGGCACCCACTACCCTCTGTGTAAAAAAACTTAACTCGCACATCTCCTCTAAACCTTGCCCCTCGCACCTTAAACGTATGCCCCCTAGTAACTGACCCCTCTACCCTGGGGAAAAAGTTTCTGACTATCCACTCTGTCTATGCCGCTCATAATTTTCTAGACATGCAGAAATATAGAAAATAGGAGGCCATTTGGCCCTTTGAGCCTGCCCGCCATTCATTCTGATCATCCAACTCAATAACCTGTTCCTGATTTGCCTCCCATATCCTTTGATCCCTTGAGCCCCAAGAGCTATATCTAACTCCTTGAAAATATACAATGCTTTGGCCTCAACTATTTTCTGTGGTAGCAAATTCCACAGACTCACCACTCTCTGGGTGAAGATGTTTCTCTCATCTCAGTCCTAAATGGTTCATCTCATAACCCTGAGACTGTGACCCCACCCCTGGTTCTGGACTCCCCCACCATCAGGAACATCCTTTTTGCATCTCCCCTGACCATCCTCTTAGAATTTTACAGGTTTCTGAGACCCCCCTCATTCTTCTGAACTCCAGCAAATACAATCCTAACCGACTCAATCCCTTTTCATACCTCAGTACCGCCAACCCAAGAATCAGTCTGAGAAACCTTTGCTGCTCTCCCTCTATAGCAACATAATGCACATGAGGTAGTTACGAGAGGGAGGGAGACCGGAGAGAGATTAAAGATGAGAGAGATAATGTTAAATATGAGGTCTTTGAGAATCACACTGGTCAGAGTTTACTGGTGTGATGAGCAAGTAGCAATTATGCGAGATAGGATACAGGCAGTAGAGAAAGTGAAGAATGAAATGCCAGTCAGAAGAGAATAATCAAGTCTGGAAAAGATAAAGACATGATATGGATTTCAGTAGTAGATGAGCTGAGGGTAGGGCAGATATGGATGCTGTTATAGACTCAGATGTAGGCAGTCTTTGTGATGGGGAGTATGTGGCATTAAAAGGTCAGCTTGGAATTGAATAGGGTACCACGATTGCAAAGTTTGGTTCAGTTTGAGACACTGCCAGGAAAGGGGATGTAACCACTAACAGAACAAACACCTATTTGAGTTTGAGGCAGGGGTTAAAAGGGAATTTTTTAAAGTCTCAATGTTTACCTGGAGGAAACTGAGGTTCATCAAGCAGTTGGATTACAAAAACAAAGTGGTAAGTCATCAGCATTCACATGGATGTTTACTCCATGCTGTATATAACGTCACTAACGGTACAATGTATATGAAGAGGATAAGAAGAGCCTTTTGTACAATAAGTGGCTACTTCATACGTAGAATTAGTTTAATTTCCCCAGTAAGCCTCATCCAGGACTAGAGTTGTCAAGGGTGAAGATTGCATCATGCCAAAGTCAGTCACTCATGACTTTAGTTGGGGTTGTTTTGATGCTGTGGAAAAAGTGGAAACTTAATTGGAGAAGTTCAAAGAGGCATGTAAAAGATGGGCAAAACAGCAGCTCTACATCCTGAATGAATTATTTATTGGAGGTGAATCAAAAAATGGCCTCATAAAAAGGTGACCTTGACAACCAGGGATGTCAGATCTTCACTGTCCGAAAGGTTCAATGCATACACACAAACCCAAACTCAATGTCTGAACTCTCTGGGTACGCTTGAATTTCAAGGAACTTAACCAATTAAAACAGGAAAAAAATCCAACCTACCTCAACAGTTAACAGATATGGAATTCCTGTAAGAAACCTAACTTAACCACTCAAATGGATGTCAAACTTACAAGAGTGATTTGGACAACAGCCTCTTACTCAACTCAGAGCAGAGGAGTGGCCATACAGATCACTGAGCACCATTACCCCATCCTGATAAAGAGTCAAGTCTAACAATTCTGAATGGTTGCCAAGTGCATCTTCAGGGTCACATGACCAGCCAAGGAATCACAAGTACACCTCAAACACCTAGGAAGATGGAAGCAGGCTTCCCAATGTCAGGCATTACTCCTACGATGCCCAACTCTTCTGGATCTTGGTCTGAAATCTAGACCAGCTATACAATCCAAGTTGGGATTCTATGCCTGCCGTTTTCAGACCCAGAGAGCAGTTCAGAAATACAGTACTTCAAAATAATTAGTAAAAGCGAGCTGGCAAAGCGCTTATGCCGATAACTAAAATCAAATCAAAGGCAAGACTTAGAATAAGGCTGTAGTCATATGTCAAAGGAGTGGAAGATCACTTAACCTTCAAGAGGAAACAAATGTTCCCAAATGATTGTCCCTTGGTGAATGATGAGGCAATTGCTTATTGTATGTGGAAACTGACTGAATTAAGACAGTTAGAGTGGGTGAAGAGAAAAAGGCCATACATTTTCATTTACATTGCAATCATCATTTCTTAATTACATTTTCATATAAATAGAACATATAATGTTCTATACACAACTAAATGCTGTTGTGAAAATTATACTTATAAAATATCTCGTCATTGCCATTCCAATGAGCAGCACAACTTGTGGAAACAAAACAGTTTAATTAGACAGTTACAAGCACCTCAAACAATTGGCTATTGTTACAATACCAGAATTCTTTTGTCCACGATCTAGTTATTGCAAAGGCAGATGGAAAAACCAGCAATTGGTAGATTTAGGAATGGTGGCACCATAATTAATGTGGTAAATGGGAATAAAACTAGCCAGTTCACTTTAACATCATTGACTGTCTAGTGCACACTTGAAGATCTGACAAGTAGAAAACGCAATGAGATGGAACATGCCAGAATAGCATTTGACCACAACATTCTGTTACCTAATAAGTCTTTCATTATACACAGCAACTCAGGAAACATTTAAACTTACGTTTCAAGAACGCAATGCTTACATGGATGATTAAAAAAAATACTTCCTATTTACATTGTTAATCCCTGAAAAAGCTACAAAGACCAGTGCAATTTATTACGTCACTGTCTGATGCTGAGAAAGCAATGCTGTTAACTGACTAAGATCAACTTTCCTTTAATGCTAAAGTCTGTGGGGTCTGCTGTATTGTAGATTGTTTTGAACAAGTTTGATCAGGTCCACTTTTATTTTCACTTACATATCAATGACTATCATTTCTTAATTCTGACACAGCAAAATATTTTAACATATAAATTTTTGTGACAAAATAGTAAATCTGCACATAGAAAAGTCACTTTTTTTCTCTTTTACTCTCTTTTGCAGGCTTCAGTACAGAAAATCACAAATCTTTTTCTTGGATATACATCTTACAATGCTGAAGCACAGTGAGGACAGTTTCATAAAAAAGAAATATTTTTTGTAATGCAAAACTTGGTGCAGGGCCCATTCTTGTAGGTATGCTTTCATAAATAAAGAAAGGCGATTAAGGGACTTTTGCAATGAGTACAAAGCATACTTGGGGGCCAGGTAACTTGCCTCCTTTCAAGGGCTGTTTTAGACTAATCTGTTGCTTATGGGTATGGTTGGATTCAACAATACAGCATTAACTGAGGCAACAAATGTAAATTTTACACAGCCTCCTTTGTAAGTAGACAAGCTCCAGAACATGCATTCTCTTAGCCACATTACAGTTTAAGTCCCATTTCTGTATTTTATGGAAAGATATTTTACAGGAAAATCTACAGATTTTACAAGAATATCGCTTCTTTCCTACTGGATACAATTGTACAGCACTTTGCAATATCTCAGCTACTTCCTTACTTGATACAGTAGCCTCTTGCCTTTATCTTCTTGTCATTCAATATTAATACTCATCAGCTAAAACAATTTTCATAAATAGGTACAAAAAATATCCAAACACGTGAAAAAAAACTAACATTTTTCTCATTACTTTCAGTTAGGAAATTTAACATGAGAAGGTCAGGCAACACAAGAAACAAAGCATCAAGACATGTTAAGTGTTTTCAGCAGAGTCAGTTGGCCAACTACCTCTTGCCAAGGACAAAAACTACCGTTCCCAAAACACAGTGCACAAAAGCAAAATTTCAAACATTAACAGTACTTCAGAGTGAACAATGGTCTGATGTTGGAGCCATCTGATTTACACCCCTGATGTTTGAGAGTTTGCCACTTTGCTGGGTCCACGATGAAACACTGGAGTGATGGTTGGCTCCTTGAGGAAAGCTGGCAAATGCTGCTAGGAACCAAGCCAGGGGTGTCTGAGGCATTCTGCTGCAGAAGCACGTTTCTCAGGGACCATTTCTAACATGGGCAGCAAGAAGTCAGTGAACTGTACAGCTTCTTCATGAGGCCATCCATATTTCTCTATTAGCACATCAAATAAGCTCCAGGGTTTCAGTTTTGTAATGTGTCGTAGTTCACCTATGCACAAAGTACAAAGCAGTCAGTAAAATCCATATGAGTACACTCAAGGTTAATATTAGGGTTAGAAAAGATCCTGAAAGCAAAATTCTGGATTTCAGATTTTTGTGACTCTATTACATAACGTTTACACCAAAGATGCAATTTCCAACATCAGTTGGGTCTCTATAAACTGAAAACTGCAGCCTTTACCCATGAAGTGGGCAAATGGTTGTCATCGCAGCTAGAACTCTTCAACCGACCTCTTGACGGTGTACTTGACCTTCTCCCGATGCAAAAATTCCATGAGGTCACCGAGGCGCTAGGTGGAGTAGGAGATCTCCACCCCAGCAGAACTTGCCTCCAGGCTATCTATGATGCAAAGGCGAGGCTGTTGGGCTTCACCCCTGTTTGCAGCCCCGGCGAGTCCGACACCCTGAAAATGGCCACCAAAGGACAAGGCTCCAGGTCAATGTTAAGAATCTTGGACATAGTGCTATAAAGGAGGTGGCGCAAAAGCTTAGCAGCCTGGTACGTGACCAGACCATATGGGTGCGATTGGCCAACCCACAGGAACATCACTCACATTTGTTTTCTACCCCCAGAAAAAAACACATTTTAGCCTTAGTAAGGTGAGCCCTATGTACCACCTTTAGATGGATCAGGCCGAGTTGTGCACAGGAAGACGCGGAGTTTAGTCTGTGAAGGGCTTCACTCCACACTTCCTCATCCAAAATAGGTCCCAATTCCCCCTCCCCTCCCCTCATCCACCAGGGCCAACTCCATCGACGATACTGCCAGGAAATGACAGAATGGCCTTTCGTACAAAGTTACGAATCTGGAGGTATCTGAACAAATTTGTCCCAGAAAGTCCAAACTTTACCGACAGATCCTCCAGGCTAGCAAACCGTCCCTCCACAAATGAATCTCAAAGCTCTCACGCCACTTCCCACCCCAACGACCTAAGCAACTAATCTTGACGGCTCAAGTAGGTGGTTATCACAGAAAGGGGCCAACAATAACATGGATTCAAACTTAAAATGCTGCCTAAATTGCTTCCATATCTGTAGAGTGTACGTAACCATTGGTTCGAAGAATATCTCACCAGTGAGGACAGCAGCGAGGCCATTACCAATGCACGCAAGCTAGAGCTCATACACAAACTCACCTCCATCTGTCGCCATATGGAACCCAGATCGCTGAACCACCCCAGTAGCTTCTCAATGTTGGCTGCCCAGTAATAGAAAATAAAATTAGCCAATGCTACACCCTCCCAACTGTCTGTCCCTCTGAAGAACTGCCCTACAGATCCTTGGGGCACTACCCATCCATATGAAGGATATCTTATTTTTTTTAAATTTAGAGTTCCCATTTGAATCCCGGCCCTGGGTCACTGTCCGTGTGGAGTTTGCACGTTCTCCCCGTGTTTGCGTGGGTTTCACCCCCACAACCCAAAGATGTGCAGGCAAGGCGGATTGGCCACGCTAAATTGCCCCTTAATTGGAAAAAATAATTGAGTACTCTAAATTTATTTTAAAATTTAAAAAAAAAAAATTTAGAGTTCCCAATTATTTTTTTCCAATTCAGGGCAATTTTAGTGTGGCCATTCCACTTCCCTGCACATCTTTGGGTTGTGGGGGTGAGACTCACGCAGACACGGGGAGGATAAGCAAACTCCACATGAACAGTGACATGGGGCCGGGATCGAACCCGGGTCCTTGGCGCCATGAAGCAACAGTGCTAACCACTGTGCCGGCCCCAATATCATCTTATTAATCTCAACAAAAAAAGATTTAGGAAGAAAAGTGGGAGACACTGAAAAAGAAACAAAACTCTTGGCAGAATATTAATTTTAATAGACAGGACTCTATTGGCTAAAGTATCCACATTGTAGGAGGGATGTGACAGCCCTGGAAAGGCTGCAGAAGAGAATTACCCAGATGTTGCCTGTGCTGGAGAGTTTTAGCTATGAAGCGAGATTGGATTGACTTGGATTGTTTTCCTTGGGAGCAGAGAGACTGAGGAGGGGACATGATGGAGATGTATAAAATTATGAGGGGCATAGATAGAGTAGATAGGAACAAACTTTTCCCCTTGGTGGATTTAAGGTTAAGGGGCAGGAAGTTTAGAGGGGATGTGGGGGAAAACTTTTTAACCCAGACAGAGGGATGAGTTTGGAATTCGCTGCCTGAAAGGGTGGTGGAGGCAGAGAACCTCACAACATTTAAGAAGTATTCAGATGTGCACTTGCGATCCCAGGGCTTAAAAGGTCAAGTACTGGAAAATGGGATTAGAATGGTTAAATGTTTTTGATGAGATGGGCTGAAGAGCCCTTTCTGCGCTGTATGATTTTATGACTATGACAGGGGAAGGTTATCCCACTTTTGCACGTCGGACTTAACCTTGCTCGCCAGAGGAGCGTATTTCAATTTATGGAGCAGGGCCCAATTATGGGTCACCCGGAAACCCAAATAATGGAAGCTAGAACTGGTAAGACTCCTTACTTCCAGCCTTTCTTGGCATTCTCCAGATACAGTCTCCTTATCTTCGGGTGGATTTTTTTTGCACCCCAGAAACCAGGCAAAAAGGTGGGAGCTACCTAGTTCACAACCGCTCCCTACATGCCGCCGCTGGAAGTCTCGCATGCCACAGGTTAACAAATATCCCTCGGCTATGATAAAAAATGCCAAAAACAACATGGAATACTCACCAAACAATTCTCCCATCAATTCTGAAAGGAGATAAATAGCACATCATCAGCTCAGTTCTTGATGTGACTGAAAGGGGACTAACTGAAGTTGAACAGTTGAGCACCTTTATGCCAAATGAAGCATTCATATCACAGAATGCTGAAAGTGAACTAGTCATAGTTCACTGTTGCAGGCTAAATGCACAAACAAAGCATATCAAAGCTATCCTGCAGGACACTGATTATCCTGATCAGATAATTGTTCACTCTGTATCGCACAAACCCACAAATGGGCTAAAGACTACCACTTTAATATCTGAAAATTGCCTGGTCTACTTCAAATTATCCTGGAAAGGCAATGTATCCCAAATGTGAACAACAGGTTAAATAAGTCAGTTCAAGCTGCAAGTATGCAGTGCCAACTTGAGTGGTACTTTCCACTAACAGGATGCTGCCATCAGTCCAAAAAGACATTTTGCCTACTACACAATTGAGCAGTGTGGTGTATAAATTTCAGTGCTGGTGCGATGCCGGTAACGATTGGCTGATCAAAACAAACAACATATTCCTCTGGCTGCATGAAAAATCCAAAATAAATTTCCACTATTGGGTGTGATTCTGCGATTGGGCAGCACTTGCTAAACAATCCTGAGTGAGCAAATAGCTACATTAACAACCAATTTAAGATAATCAGTGGAGCTCACTTACAAGAAGCGACATATATTTAAACGCAGGGACCTTTTCCCTGCCAACAAAAGGAATATGTTGACGCCTCGAGTCTTTTTTGAATTACCCAAAAGCTTGGGGAGCCTATAGTTTCCCATTGCATTCTCTGGAAATCCCGCAGCCAGAGTCCTCTTGCCAATCAGCACCCCTTTCCTCCTGTGGTATAAATTGTTTAAAAATTGGCATTCTTGCATTTGACCTGATAAGCGCAAAATGAAAAGCTTTGGCATTTTTCTCTCTTTTTTAGCAATGTTGAACTTAAGAAACAGCTTTAAAAAAAATTGTATTTCAAAATCTTATTTTTTTTGAAGAGAATGAAAATATTCTACACTTCAGTTAAGCTTTATACCTGCAGGAACACAAATAATTTTTTTAAAAAATTATTATGAATCCAGCTGATTCATATTGAAGTTAGTAGCTGTGTGCCTGACAAACCAGTTTAATTTTTGATTGGAATAGCCAAATTAAATTCTGAATGCCAAGAAGAAGCTAGTAACACTCAGTTTTAATTTACTAAAATAGTTATCTGAAGGAATATATTAACAGATTATATGAGGGGATTTTTACAGTAACTTCATTGCAGTGTTAATGTAAACCTACTTTAATAATAATAATGATAATAATCTTTATTATTAGTCACAAGTAGGCTTACATTAACACTGCAATGAAAACATTATTATTCATTAAATTGTAACTTTTTAACCTAATCTGAACACCACCAATTAAAACTGGTTGATAATCGGTCAGAAAGCACATTGCTCTTTTAACTTTAGGATATAGGACTGAATGAAATCAGACTGCTGACCGTATTTCTACATGAAAAATATTTTTATTCAACATTTTTGATAAATATAAAACGATAAAATTGTGAAACAAACAAAAGTAACAGTATCCACACCCCTAGCCCCCCCGCCCCCCCAAAAAAAACCTTCCCCCCTCCCCAACAGCTGACGGTGACCAGCTCTTTAATTGGGTACTCTAAATTTATTTTTTTTAATGTACAAAATAAACAGCTGCCATCTTTTGTAGAACCTCTCAATAGTCCCCCTCACAATGTACTTGACTTTCTTGAGGTGCAAAAACTCTTATGAGATTCCCCCAGCCATACTGAGGTACTGGGTGGAGAAGTTGACCTCCACTCCAACAGAACCCGCCTACGAGCAATCAGCAAGACGAAGGCTGGAACATCAGTCACCATTGTCACCTGCAGCTCTGACATCCCAAATATGGTCCCTAAGGGACAGGGCTCTAATTCAATTTGCAGAATCGCCAGCATGGTGCTAAAGAAGGAGACACAGAATTTCACGAGCTCAGGACATGATCAGAACATGTGCACATGGTTGGTCTGGCCCCTCCCACAATGCTCACACTTACCTTCCACTCCCGTGAACAACCTGCTCAATCAAGACCTGGTTAGGTGCATCCTGTGCACCATCTTCAACTGTATTAGCCCAGTCTCGCACACAAAGAACTAGCATT
The DNA here is from genome assembly GCF_902713615.1 of Scyliorhinus canicula. Lineage (NCBI taxonomy): Eukaryota > Metazoa > Chordata > Chondrichthyes > Carcharhiniformes > Scyliorhinidae > Scyliorhinus > Scyliorhinus canicula. Next base: position 143,451,150 of record NC_052156.1, read on the forward strand.
CACCCTCCGCAGCGCCTCACACCACACCCCACCATCCAATTCTGCTCCCAACCCTTCCTCTCACTTTGTCTTAACCCCCTCCAGCGATACTATAGCCTCTGCCAGAATCTTCCCATAAATCCCCAAAGTACTCCCCTCCTCCATCCCCGCAAGTGACAACACCCTCTCCAACAACGATGATGCTTGCACTACCGGGAATGTCAGGAAATTCTTCCTCGTGAAATTACGAACCTGAAAATACTTAAAGGTTTCTGACTGCGGGAACCCAAATTTCTCCGACAACTCCTCCAAGCTCGCAAATTGCCCGTCCAAAAATAAATTCCTCATTCTTTCTATCTCCTTATTCTCCCACTCTCTAAATTTGGCATCTAACATTGATGGCTCAAATATATGGTTCGCACAAATCGGCTCTTCAAGACTGCCCTAATTTGAAGTGCTGCCGAAATGGTTTCCATTTCCTCAATGTGGAGACCATCACCCGGTTACTCAAATATTTGCCGGGGGGGGGGGAACGAAAGTGAGGCCGTCACCATTGCCCGTAGCCCCGATCCCCTACACCAGTGCTTCTCAAAGTGTGGTACGCGTACCGGCAGCCATCGTCTGCCGGTACTTGGAGTGTTTCCAGAAAAGAAAGAGACAGTAATCCTGGATTGGCTTGTTTCGCTTACCGGTCCCTGGCACATTGAAAAACAAAACTGCCGGTACACCACATCAGATAGTTTGAGATGCACTGCCCTACACGACCCTGATTCCATCTGCACCTAAACTGCCTCCTGATCCCCACACCAGCCAACACCTTCTCTGCATTCGCCGCCCAATAGTAATATATCAAATTCGGCAACACCAAATCCCCTGACTGTTGAAACCTCTGGGGAACCGTTTGCTGAATCCTTACTACCTTGCCCGCACAGATGAAGGATGAAATCAATCTCTCCACACCCACAAAGAACGCTTTCGGTTGGAAAAACTGGCAAACACTGGAATAGGAACAGAAACTTCAGTAAAATATTCACCTTCACCGATTGGACTCTGCCCGTCAAAGACAGAGGGAGGCTCTCCAACCTCTGTAAATTGGCCTTAACCCTACTCACCAAGCTCGTAAAGGTCAATCCCAAGCTATCTGCACCCCTAAATACCTGAAATGAGTGCCCATTAAGTGGAACAGCAACACCGCCAGATTGGCTCCCTTTACATGAAATGAACCTCAGCAGCCTTTGGTCCTAGTTGGCACAGGTCCACAGTATGGAATTAACAACATGGCACAAATTGTAAATCTGTTTATTGTTTTCTGATGCAGGATACGGAAACTAGGACAATTCTAAAGATAATGGCATACTACTACTGGAGGGGGATACCTATGTGAGTATGAGATCTACAGGGACCTTTACTTTGCTTAATTTCAGGAGTGTTTATATAGAAATTGAGAGTTTAAAATATAAAGGAGCCTAATTTCAAAGCAGTGATGCTTGTCATTAGAGCATATTGTTTGAAACTGGTAAAGGCCATTGAGCTACTAAGTTTGATTCTCCGTTTAATTTCTAGGGATTGCATACTGAACCTCCTCCAATCAAACCAACCAACCACAGGTAAATCTTCAATATCATGATCTGTGAAAAATACCATCCCCACTTCCTCAGCCTATTGAGCAATCTTAATGCGAATAAGTTCAACTTTACAACACAACCTTATTATCAGGCCATCTGAATTTTGCAGGTGACCCATCAATGTTTCAGAAGTACAAAAACTCCATGTTCGATAACCACTAGACAACTGTACCTATAATTGTCCCACTGTTCTTAAATACTTAACAAGTGATTTGATTTCTTTAAAAATGCATATAGCATTCACTGCTTTTGCTGAAGGTCTATTATTTCAGACACTTACCGTTAGTTGGAAAACAATTAATAGTCTGACTCAAGGCTGGTTAATTCGATACTCCTGTTCTATGATAATCTGCAAGTTAAATTATTTGTTTGCATCCATATTATCAATATTTCTCATTATTTTAAAAGGGAGTATCATTAAATTTTCCAAACATTTCTCCAACATACACATTTTCAGTTCTTGATCCCTTTATTGCTTACAGCCAAAAACAATATCATCCTGTTACTGAAGTCACACTAACATGTAAATGTGCCTTTGGAAGTAGGGGTACTCAAAAGAGTATTTTAAAAGTGATCTTGATAATAGCTATCCAGAGTTTTACATTAGCCTTCTTTGGCTAAGAATGAAATACCCTTGACTCACATCCTAACAATTGATACCTTATCAATAATTAATTCCTATTAGATAATAATAACAATAATCATACATTAATTTCATTTGCTGCCTTTGATAATGCCCTCAAATGGGACAAATCTGTCCACCAATTACCCCCAGGGACTAGGTGAAAAGGACCAGAAACCAAGGACTAGCTACCTTATGTGCAACCTCCTTCTACAGGTCGCAATTAAATTTATCGAAAACCTGAAAGCTATCACATAACCAGGTGGCAGTGGATCGGTAGTCACCTTTTTTCCACATACTCAGTTGTCCTTCTATTTTCTTACCATTCAGGAGTAATGTAAACAGAGAGAAAAGGAGGATCCTGCAGAACTCCAATCCAATTGTGCTTCTCACCAAAGCTTTTCCCCTTAGCATCATTTTCTATTACTAAGGTGTTTTCAATCCAACTAATTTCATAAGCCTTAACTTTCTTCCAAACCTTTACAAGCTCCAAAAATATTATTCACAACTATGCCTCATTTCTCACTTCAAGCAAAATAAACAACCACTTTCTTTGTATTCATGTTGTTAGGGCCCTGCCTATTAATTCCCTTATTCCCTATTTCTTTTACTTTATCGTTATCATTTTTGATCGATGGGCATTTAATGGACATATATTTTTAAGTCGAGCAGAGGAAGTGGGCAACTTATGCAAAGTTGCTTTTGGAGATTTAGATTTTTATCAGAAGAACTCAGACTTTCTGGAACCTTACAGATCAGAGGGATTCAGTTTGGTTGGTTAGGCTGTGGCCAATTGATTTGCCATAGACCGAATTCTGCCTGGCAACAGACAGTGATTTGCTTCAGTCGGGTGGGAGGTTTTCAGAGGTCCCAAGAAGAACACAGAACACTCCTGTGCGCTGAGAAGAGAGGCTGTGAGTTGCTCTCTCTTTTTCCAAAAAGATTTCCTGTCTGTTGGTTTCTGAATCTGCAGAGAAATATTGAGATCCTGATGAATCTACAGTGAAAATTATTACAGACTGAAAGTACAGATCTCATCCAACTGGAAGATATCCATCTGAAACAGAGACTTTTCACCTCTGTGTTTGTCTGTCTTGTGTGTGTCTGTATATATACACAGAGGATGGGGTGAGTTAAAGGCAGCGGCGGCCGGGGGGGGGGGGGGGGGGGGGGAGGAGGAGGAGGAGGAGGAGGAGGAGGAATTAGATGAAATAATGGTTCATTTCAATTGTGCTGCGACTGGGGGTCAAGTGGGTCCAGAATTGACCATGCACTAGCCCAGGGTATGGTAACAACGTTTTAAATCTAGGAAAACTGGGCAAGTCTACAAAACATTTAGGAAAGCTTTAAGCAGTAATGCTTGACCTAACTTCCTAACTTGGATTTATATTTCTTTCATGGCATAATACTGCCTTGGCTTTCCTTGGGGCCAACAGAAAAATGTATCAGAGTTAGCTTACTACAACATGGTAATTTGAGAATCACTTTCTTATTCTCTGAAATACCTGATACTTTTATAAATTCCCAGAGACTCTACACATTGAATGTTTGATCTTTTTGAAATGTCTTTCCAACGGCTACACCAATAAAACTTTACATCACATGCAACTAAAAGGATTTCCGAGAACCAACTCATGGTAAACAATGCAAAGTGCATTTTACGGTGGATACCTAAAGCACCAATTGACCTCCAAAAGTGCGCTACTCTTAAATACAGAGTTTAACAAAACAGCATTACGATTATTCCACAAACCACATTTTCTAAACATGCATAAAATGGTTATCAAGTGACTTGAATTTTGAAAAAGACTTGATAGCCCAAATCTTTGGATCCCGACAGTGGTAAATGCTGAGACGATCACTGCTATTGAGGGTTGCAACAGCGTTGGAAATTCTGGAGAGCTGATTTACCCCCAAACTTGCAACTTCCAGTATGCCACAAATGGCTCCACGGGAACCCTCACGGATGGTCCTGTCAGCACCTGACACCGCATAAACATGGGCTGTTTGCAACATACTTAATGTTGTTTATGTTACACGGCCCCTAGTTGACATAAAGCCTGCTCAAGAACGCAATAGTAAGTAAATCAGATGGGGTGTCTCAAAAGCACGCCAGCACCCATGACAAACCTGACACTGCTCATCCAGGCTCCATCCCCATTGACACTCCTCATCAACTGCGCCACACCACTGACCCTGCTCACCCCCTGCACACCACCCAACACTGTTCACTTTCTTCCCAACATGGCTCACCACCCTCACAATCCCCGAAATTGCTCATCTTCTCCACCCCGATACTGCTCAATACCCAACCCACATTCCTGACACTGGTCACTGCTCCTCGCAATGCTCACTCCAACCTCCTCCAGCTCACCATCTGGAAGCCTTGGCTCTTTAATCCGGTCGATGTCTGAGGCATGCAGATAAAGATTGTTGAGGGTTGAGAATTGTTGGTGGTGTATATGTTGGATGGAGGGGGGGTGGTGGTGAACTGAGCAGTGTCACAGGGGAAGTTGAGTAGTGTGAGGGGTGTGGAATTGAGGGGAATACAGCAACACTAGAAATATGAGAGAGTAGGCCAAACAGCCCATTGAGCTTGCTCCCTTATCCTTATACTGTGCTCCCTGTTTGAAATTTCCTGACCAATGGAAACAAATTCTTCGTGTCACCTCCCATTCTTTTCAACTATAGAGGGTATAAGCCCAATTTATTAAGCTTCTCATCATAGGACTACCGCCTCTTTGAAGGGACCAATTTAGTGAACCCTTGCTTTACCACCTTCAATCCAAGGATACCTTTCTTTAAATATGGGGACTAAAACTGCAAATAGTATTACAGATGTGATCATACCATAACCCTGTACAATTGTAGCAAGACATCTTTATTTTAGAATTCCAATCCCCTTTCAATAAAGGCCAATATGCCACTTGTTTTAATAATTGCTTGCTGTACCTACATGCTAACATTCTCCATTCCTTATGCAAGCATACCCAAGTCTCTCTGAACAACAACATTTGCAAGTTTCTCACCTTTTCTAAAACATTCTGCCTTGCTATTCTTACTACCAAAGTGAATAACCTCACACATCCTCACATCATACTCCATCTGCCATCATGTTACCCACTCATTTAAGCTGTATATATCTCTTTGCAGCCTTTCTCTGTTCTCCACGCAGCTTTCCTTTGCTCATAGCTTTGTATCATCATCAAACCTCGATACATTACTTCCCTGCATCTTCATCTAAGTCATTAATATGGATTGTAAATAGCTAAAGCCCCAGTATTGATCCTTGCAGCACTCCACTAATCACAGCCTACCAACTTGAAAATGCCTTAGTTAAGTCCACTCTTTGCCTTCTGTTCGTTAACCAATCCCCTATGCATGTTCAGATATTACCCACAACTCCTTGAGCCCTTATCTTGTGTAGCACTTTATCGAGTTCCTTCTGGAAATACAGGTACTGGACCTACTCGTTGCATCCTCAAAAAACCTAAAAATTTATAAAACAAGATTTCCCTTACGTAAAACCGTGTTGACTTTTTCTAACCATTTGATACTTTGCTAAGTACCTTGACAAGACTTCCTCAATAATAGATTTCAGCATTTTGCCAATTACTCATGTTAGGCCTATAATTCCATGTTGTCTCTCCTTCCTTTCTTGAAAAGTGGTGTTACATGTGCCAACTTCCAATCTAATGGCACCATTCCTGAATCTAAGGAAGTTTGGATGACGTTTGCTCAAGCATCCACTATCTCTGCACAGCTATCTCTTTTAAAACCATGGGACATCAGGTGCTAGGGATTTGTCAGACACACAAACTTCTTCAATACTTTTTTCTGTTGATACTAATTACCTTAATTTCTTCACTCTTTTTAGCCCTAGGTTACCCTTTATTTCTGATATGCAACTTTTGTTTTCTACAGTGACAAAGCATTTGTTCAATGCCGCTGATATTTCCTCATTCCAATGATAATTGCTCCTGTTTCTGCTTCTAAGGGACCAACGTTTACTGCCATACTTTTTCGCCTATATATACCGAATCAGCCTCAGCCAGTTCTCCCCAGATTCTTGTTTGAAATTGGAGTATGTCACTTTCAACATGGAATTCAATGGTATTATGATCACAATTCCCAATGGATCTTTTACTATGCCATTACTAATTAACCTTGCCTTATTACACAATACTACATCTAACATAACTTTATCTCTAGACGGTTCTACAATGGATTGCTCAGAATACTGTCATAAGAGCATTTTTACAAATTAATTTTCAAGACCACCCTTGCCAATTGTCCCAGTTTTTATGAAGGTTAAAGTTCTTCACAATTAGACAATTGGGGGAGAGAAAGAGCAAGAGGGGACAGGAAAAAAAAGAGAGGGGAGAGAGCGAGAGTGTGTGGGGGAGAGAGAGAGCAGGGAGAGAGAGTGCGGGAGTGCGGGTGGGAAAAGAGTGCGGGTGGGAGAAAGAGTGCGGGGGGGGGAAAGAGTGCGGGGGGGAAAGAGTGCGGTGGGGGGGAAGAGTGCGGGAGAAAAGAGTGCGGGGGGGGAAAGATTGCGGGGGGGAAAGAGTGCGGGGGGGAAAGAGTGCGGGGGGGAAAGAGTGCGGGGGGGAAAGAGTGCGGGGGGGAAAGAGTGCGGGGGGGGAAGAGTGCGGGGGGGAAAGAGTGCGGGGGGGAAAGAGTGCGGGGGGAAAGAGTGCGGGGGGGAAAGAGTGCGGGGGGGAAAGAGTGCGGGGGGGAAAGAGTGCGGGGGGGAAAGAGTGCGGGGGGGAAAGAGTGCGGGGGGGGGAAAGAGTGCGGGGGGGAAAGAGTGCGGGTGGGTAGGCGGGAGAGAGTGCGGGGTGGGCAGACAGTGGGGGGGGGGAGAGAGAGAGAGCGAGAAAAAAATTATCTGCAATTATTATATTGCCTGTGTTACAAGCACCAATAATTTGTTGCTTAATGCTCCATCCATTGGGAAAACTACTGTTACAGGGCTTATAACCTATTCCCACCAGTCTTTTCTGACTCTTGATCCCAACTTCCACCCATACTGATTCTACTTCATGATTATCTGAGGTCAGATCCTTTCTCACTCATGTCCTTGTGTCATCATTTGCTATCAGGGCTAACACTCGCCACCCCACCCTCCTTTGTCATTCACTCTGTCTTTTCAAAATACTGTGTACCCAGAAATACTTATTTCCCAATCTTGATCACCTTACAATCATGTCTCTGTAATGGTAAGTCAAAACAATTTTATTTGTGCTGTTTATCTTATTGTAAATGCTTCATGCATTCAGAGAGCATTTAATTTCATTTTTTAAAACTACTATTCCTTGCATTGAAGTTACTTGCTGATAAATAATTTTTGTAAAACTGTCTCTTCCTGTCCCACTCTGCTTCTATTTACCTACATTGCTACCCTGTTCTGATGTCTTGACCTTTCTGTTTAGATATCTAAATCTCCCACATGTATCCTCCTCCACCAATCACCCCTTGTTTATTTAAAGCCCTGTTGTACGATTTGCCAGGACACTGGTCCCAGCCGATTTGAATGGAGTTTTTCCTGACAAATAGCTCCCACTTTCCTTAAAACCGATACCAGTACCGCATGAATCAAGACCCCTTCTTCTCACATCACTCTTTGAGCCAGGAAGGGATCGCGAATTAATAACAAAGACATGTCTGTTTAAAAGCAGTGAAATTCAATGAACTGAAGTCAGGGCTCAAAGGGCGCATCATGATGAAAAAGGGATGCAGCTTCTCTGCAATCGTGCTTCGCCACTAGGCCTCCCAATTCACCTTATCAATGCATCCACGCGGAATCCAGAAGACGTTCATAAGTCTCCAGGGTTTAAAGGTAAGGCCGCAGTTTTAAACACAGTCAGCAGTGTGTGCTCCCTCTCTGCCACTGACTGTATCCACCAGAACTGTTTAAAAATAGTTTTGCACTAAAATAGCGTGCCAATGCACATATAAATTGTGCCTAAAATACTTGAGATAGCCATTTTCAGAGCCTATTTATTACTTATGCCTGATTTAAATTGTACACAAAGCCACTGATTCTGAAAAGTAGGACAATAACCAGTGTGCTTTCCAAACAACAAATCTCAAGGAAACGTAGAGACACTCAGCATTTCAATAACATCCATCGGCTTCTTGACAGACACTTCTGACTTCTCCAGATATCATCCACCCTTAAAAGTGCAGCGTTAGGTTATCTACTCAATCGTTACAAGTTGACAAGAACATTTTTTATACGCTCCCTAAGCAAATCACCTCTGAACATTTAATACACTTGAGTCAGTGCTTCACAACTATTGTTACCTTTTTTGGTGAAAAACTCCTTGGAATATTTCCCAGACATTGCGAACTTTCGAGGGATTTTCCCCAGCAGTTCAATGATCAAAGCTATGTGATCTGCATTGAAGAATATTGCCAGCAAAACAAAAACAGTTTAATCAGTACAATGCATGCATCATGTTATACTAGTCCTGGCACAGACAAGAGTGTCTCATCCTTGGCACCGAAACAGCCTCAGAATCTCTTGGGCTTCCATAAACTTTAAACCTTTATCATATTTCTGCTTTCAATCCTTTGGGATTATTTCAGCATTTTAAAAAAAGACTGATTTTAAAAAATTAAGTTCAAAAGAATATAGCAAGAATTTTCTCTGAAAAGTTAGGCTGGTGTTATTGGTTACTATACCAATGTCAGCAGGATACTTTTCTGGTTTAGCTGTGTCTGCTCATAGAATTGATAATTTCATGTATATCCTGCAATGTCACAATTTAAAAGTAGTTACAGTGCGGGAAATACACTTCCAGGAACAGATCTGCATTATATTAGTTTTCAATGGTAGACTACTTCGAAATTTCATCACTGATATTCCCACTGGTTGCATCGAACTAGCCTTAGCTACAGGTCTGGACAAAAATATTGTAATTCAGTTGCCATGGAAACCTCTATCCACTTCTGTCTGTGTTACAGGACCTTCCAAAGAGAAGAGGTACTACCTCTGCGATTGAAGAATTCCCGAGAATATTTCCCAGAAAGAGCAAAGTGTCTTGGGATATTGCCTAGCAGCTCTATGATGTGTGCTATGTGGTCTATGAGGGAGAGAAAAAAGGATACAGGAGTGGGTAAGGACAGGGAAGGAAACGGGTGGGACATAAAAAGAGGAAAAGAAACTGGAATTAGTAAAATTGGAAAACAGATTCAAACCACCCATGTTTGCAGCAATCCCAGGCAGAAGGTTTTAGGTTAAATCAGGTCTACGGCATTATAACCTGCTGCAAGACTTACAAGACATTGTGCCTACGGGTCTACTGCAAGGGGGTGCTACAAGCAAATAGACTTGGAAATGAAAAGGTTGGAACACAGATGAAAGCATGAATATCACCAGTGAAATTAATAATCAAACATTTAAAGTTTAACAGAAAATAGTGTTAAATTACTTCATCAACCAAACATCAAGAGACATTACAACACTAAAAATATGTACCAGAGGCAGTTAGGGCTGCCAATGTATTTTCAAAAGTCATGTGCAAATTCACCTTGCAAGAAATGAAAGTGTGTTTTAACAAACAGCATCATAATATGATGTTCAGACAAACGTGTGTTATGAGCTTTAGAATTTTTTTTGTGTACACTAGTTTGTCTTATTATTTTAAAGGAAACGTAAATCATTTCTATCTAAAGCACTTAAAAAGTCTTTAATCATGGTTGCAGCATTTACAAAATTGGGCCTGAACTTCCTCGGAGCGGCAATCAGAGTCGGATTGTTGGTCCGCTCCTAGTTTTTTTTTTTAAACCTTAAATTTTAAAAAATCCCATCTTGCCCAACTTTCCGTCTCAGGCCAGCCGAGATCTGGTCTCTGCACTGAACTTTGAGTCCGGTGCAAAGATGCCATGCTCCCTTTTTTATGGCACTCTCTGCCGTAAACCAGGTAAGTTTAAAGATCCTTGGCAAACCAGAGAGAAGGTGAATGAATGAGGTAAGAAGGTGGGATTTGAAGAAGGCAACTGGGCTATGTCAGTTGCTTTGGGGAGAGGTGAAATGAAAATCGCTTATTGTCACGAGTAGGCTTCAATGAAGTTACTGTGAAAAGCCCCTAGTCGCCACATTCCGGCGCCTGTCCGGGGAGGCTGGTACGGGAAGGTGGGGAGGGGCGTGAAGGGGAAAGGGGGAAAGAATCCCTGAGAGGGAATCCCGTGGGTTTGGGAGTTCCCGTCAGGGCGTGCACTCCCTTGGGGTGGGGTAAGTTCTGTGGGATGGTACTCAGGGGAGCCACCTGGGAGTTTGGGTGTGTGGGTGGGGGGAGTCGCTCTGGGTCTGTGCAATAGGTACCCAGAAATTAGGAGAGGTTTTAATTCTTCTACCGTTTCTTGTTAACTATTGATGTAACCCAGTCGGAAGCATCCAAAGTTTGCGATTTAAATCTAATTCCGGATGGTTCCCAATGAAGAGCAATCGCTCAGGGGAAGTTTATACTTCTGAGGAATTGCCATGCAAACCTTCCCTGGGAACTTCCAGGTGGGGTGGGGGGTCCATCATGCATGTTTAGGGTAGCCCCCAATACAACACCCTGGAGCTCGGAAGTTATGGCCCAAATGCACAGTATGTTTGATAATCACCAACTTTCCACTCCTTTCTCCTCTTGTGCTTATAGCTTTCCCTTAAATGTAACTATGCTATTCACCTCAACTACTACTTGTGGTATCAAGTTCCACATTCTAACCACTCTCTGGATCAAGTAGTTTCTCTTGTATTCCCTACTGGAGATTTTAATTACCTTAAACTGTGGCCCCAGTTTTGGTCTCTTCATATGAGGAAGCATTCTCTCTACTTCATAGAATTTACAGTGCAGAAGGAGGCCATTCGGCCCATCGAGTCTGCACCGGCCCTTGGAAACAGCACCCCACCCAAACTCACACCTCCACCCTATCCCCGTAACCCAGTAAAGCCACCTAACCTTTTTGGACAGGGAGGGCAATTTAGACTGGCCAATCCACCTAACCTGCACATCTGTGGACTGTGGGAGGAAACCAGAGCACCCGGAGGAAACCCACGCAGACACGAGGAGAACGTAGAGACTCCACACAGACAGTGACCCAAGCCAGAAATGATCCAGAGACCCTGGAGCTGTGAAACAACTGTGCTAACCACTGTGCTACCGTGTTGCCCCCTACTTCTACCTGATCAAAACTTTTCACGACCTTTAAGAGCTTTATGAAGTTCCCTTTCAATCTTTTCTTTTCTGGAGAAAAGAATCCTAGCCTGTTCAATATTTCCTAATAGGTGTAACCTGTCAGTTTGTACATCATCCTTGTGAATCAATTTGCACCTTCTTGAATACCTCTATATCCTTTTCTCACCAGTGACTAAGAGACTGAACCAGAGCCATAATCTTTTAAGTTTTAAGACAGTGTAGAAAGATCGATTCGTTCCAGGAGTGATAAGAAATAGGACTTTGTTATTTTATAAACAAAAAGAAAAGAAAACCAAACTTCAACTCTAACACTGACAGATTACATGTAGTTTCTTAACCTTAACACACTAATTCCCATTAAACAGCATTTTAAAATAAACATGCAGCTCTCTTTCTACTTACACAGCCAAGCAAAGGCAATACTTGCATTCAATAAAGCACTTTTCCTTCTGTTAGGAATATTCTGCTTCGGTGGCAACTTTCATGGCCTCTCTTGGTCGATTCCTAAAGCCTTCTCCTCTCTAACTGTTCAGAACAGCATTCTTTCTCTTTCTCGCTCTACGCTTCACCCAGCCCCTCAAACAAAGGTTATCTGCTGACATTTCCAGGCTTGAACTCATCAGCTTATCTTGGCTTGTTCACTCTATTTTGGTGTCAGCTGCAATTTTTGAAATTGTACTTCCGATTTAGTAAACAAGACTAGACTATCACCGATTCATGTGAAACACCAGTTCCCCTCTGCCAGCCTGAGTAACTACTGTTAACTGCTACCTTTGTTTTGATTTATAGCCAGCTTGCTGTTGATTCTACTATTTATTCCTTGATTCGATATGCTTTGATTACAGCTCATGAATGCAATGTGTGGTCCAATAGTCCTGATTAAATTATATTTTTGGTTTCTAGATGTTTTAAATTACACCGTTGACCAAAAATTCCAGTATTTTTCATTGATAGAACTTACTCCATCTGGCCTTAGAAACATTGCATGAAATTATCTCCCTTTTTAAATATAGATATCAAATTAGCTGTCGGCCAGTCTTTTGGCATAGAGCCTCTGCTAGCTCTTGCAGCGCAGCCTCTGCTATCTCTCTGTAGGCTTGGAATAAAGCCTTCTACGTAACTGGTTGGGGAAACTCACTAGGTGCAGATGGCAACTGCATGGCTCCAAATTATTAATAGACTACGTGCCTAAGAATTCTCCTCCCATACACACCTATCCATTGCATGACACTGCATTTATTTGTTTGTGAAAGTTGAATTTGAAAAATATGAAATGGTTTTAAAAATATTTCTTCTTGCTACACTGAAGAAATGTTGCTTCAATCAGTTTCCTTACCGTTTTATTCCTCCAATTGTGTGTGGCGTTTAATGCAAGTCAGATTTCTACCCGTTAAAAATTAATATCTATATCCAGATTAATAATTCAGAATAAACATTCATAGGAATAACCATTCACCTTGCATAGCTCTTCACCAATCATCCAAAATACGAATTTCAATCAGGATAAAAAGTAAAACTTCTAAAAAGTTATAGCGACTATCAAATTAGCGAGAATGTTACACAACAAAGTAATAGTTACTATCAGTTGCTATCAATGTCAGTTACTTTGGCATAATCCCTTAAATTAAGAATAAGCAGATGCAGTAACAAAAAGAAAATTGTGCTGACGGCATGAATCAAAAAAACATACAATTTCATTTGGTGTTGAAATGTTCTTTGGGATTAACTTTCATTATGAGGTTTTAAATTGAACTTTTGAAGTTAACTTTTCAAAATGCATATGTACTGACCTTCATCCCTGGAATAGTCTTCACCAGAATGAGGTTCAAATAAATAATCTCCAGTTGCAAGTTCAAAGGCCTTTTGGGAATATAAAATAAAGATTCAATAAAGCAACATCCCCCAACAATATTCAATCAAGAATTCATTTTTCTGCTTTGATTCAGTAGAAAGTGCTGTTAAGCTTTGAAATGCAAAATATGTATTAACAATGTCATGAGATGCTTAGTATATCCACCTACAAAGCCATATTGGTGTATTCCTGTTAAAAACACTCCTATGAAAGATTTGCAAAAATCTGTTTAATTAATCTGAAAGCTCATTTTAAGTGACCTTCCAAACAGAACTGCAACCTACATTACATTTCTGAGGCTGTGCAGAGATAAATGGTATCTTCTTCATCTAGCTTTGGTTTCAAGCACTTCCACGGTTTAATGTAAGAGGTGGGGAGGAGGAACGGAGGTAAAGGTATTGAATGGAACTCATGTTTCAACACAAGTGGGTGGCATGAAGGCGCAGTGGTTAGCACTGCTGCCTATGGCACTGAGGACCCAGTTTCGATCCCAGCCCCTGGTCACTGTCTGTGTGGAGTTTTCACATTCTCCCTGTGTCTGCTTGTATTTCACCCCCACAACCCAAACATGTGCAGGTTAGGTGGATTGGCCACGCTAAACTGCCCGTTAATTGGGAAAAAAAGATTGGGTGTAAGCAAGTTAGAATTGCAGAACCATAGGGCAGCACGGTGGCACAGTGGTTAGCACTGCAGCCTCACAGCGCCGAGGACCCAGTTCGATCCTGGCTCCGGGTCACTGTCCATGTGGAGTTTGCACATTCTCCCCGTATCTGCGTGGGTCTCAACCCCTACAATCCAAAAAGATGTGCAGGGTAGGTGGATTGGCCATGCTCAGTTGCCCCTTAATTGGAAAAAATAATTGGGCACTCTAAATTTAAAAAAGAAAAAAGGAAAAAATATTAATTGCATAACCAAAATAGGTTTGATTCAAATTAAAAAGTGAATTAAGCAGTGTTCGGAATGAATAGGAGAGCTGCATTTCAAGAGGCAGAATTAGCCCAATTACCAATGAATCCATTCAGTTACAGTTGCTGAAACCAAAAGTTGCAAAGGTTAGAACAAAGATGAGGCCAACGTGATGATACATCAATGCAGACTAAAGGTAGAGGAATAGTAATGACATCAGGCAGCAGAAAAAGCGTTTGAATTTGTGGAGAAATTTAGAGTACCCAGTTATTTTTTTCCAATTAAGGAGCAATTTAGCATGGTCAATCCACCTACCCTGCACATCTTTGGGTTGTGGGTGTGAGTCCCACAAAGACACGGGGAGCTTGTGCAAACTGCACAAGGACAGTGACCAAGGGGCTGGGATCGAACATGGATCCACAGCGCCATGAGTCTGTAGTGCTAACCACTGCATCACCATGCTGCCCAAGAAAGAGTTTGATGATTGATCTAACTCATAATTTACATATGGAGGAATTTGATTAAATTTTAACGAAAAAGGTCACTTTGAAATGTTCATGAATTTTGAACTGGATGCATGTTCATCATGACAAGCGACACAAAAAAGAGGTTAGGCCAAATGGTTGTCATTAGTTAATGATGAAGGAGCCATGGGATTGTCACGAGCAAATCTGATGCTTGATGCAGACTTTGAAAGTTTAAACGTTTAGGTAGTAGTATTCCAGAAGCTGGACTAATGATTTGGAGACATGAGTTCAAATCCTTGTATGGCAGCCGAGGTGTTTAAATTCAGTGAGTTTTAATTATTTAAGGCTGTCCTCGGGGGGGGGGGGGGGGGGATAAAGCTGTTTAATGTTATTAAAATATATTTTAAATCATGGAAATCAGGTTCACACCACCGGCTGGGGGGAGGGTCGCGTTCTGAAATCTCGTCCAGGATATAGCAGGCCATGGTGAACAGGCCTGCTATACCCGTCCATTATCTTAAAAAAAACACTTTGGGTATAAATACTGGTTAATTCAGAAAACTCCCCTGATCTTCTTTGAAAAGTGCCATGGGGTCACTTTCCATTGGAGAAGACACACGCCGCCTTGGTTAAAATGTCCAAATTTCCAATAGCACAGCCTCAGTACATCACTGGAGCATCAGTCTAGATTTTGTACTCGAGTCTCTGAGGTAGAGTTTAAACTCTGGACCTTTTTATTCAGAGGTGAGAACACAATCACTCACCGTTGTTACCCAAGGGTGTCAACACAAAGCAATTCAACCGTCAGTTGTTCAGGGGATCTATGGAGCGGAAGAGGCAGTACCTTTTGCATTTAGATTTTTTGGAGGCCACAACTGTTAACGTTGGCCAGTGAGTGGTTGTAGCATCCTATTTAAACTTAACAAAAGCGTGAGGTCACTGAAATTATGTGATTTGAGGTTTTATTGGAAACTACTGAACGGGTATTTTTAAAATTCATTGTCACGATGTGGATGCCAATGATTGCGTGTTTGAGCTGCCCATGAAGGCTGCACCTTCTTCTTAAATCATGGAAGTTCATGCAAGGAAGCTGCTGTCAAAATACTGTTAGGTAGGGAGTTCCAGGGTATTGACCCTGCAATGAATGAAACATGCAAGTATCAAGATGATACATAACATGGAGGGAAATTTGTTAGGGGATTGTGTTCCTAAGCAGTTGTTCTCAATTTTGTGGATGGTGGAGTTTCTAGGTTTGCAGGTTTGGGAGCAGCATGTAATTGCAAATTCCATATTTTTCAAGATATTGAACACTGGGACCTAGAACACCCAGCAGCTCATTTACTCTGCTGAATACCATCAGCACAATTCTCACGAGCTGTACTGAGACAACACATTGCCATGCTTCGATCAAAAAAGTATTCGAGTTGCGTTTGCATTTAAACACTTCATTTTAACGTAATTGACTCCTTGTAGAATAAGTCAAGTTCATGTGGTTTTACAATAAGGAAAGATCAAATGAACTTGCATTTTTTGCTCTTTGCTGGGCAATCAAAAGCTGTTCAGTCTGAATAAATGAATTAATGCAGTTATATAGACAGAAGTGACAGCCTGTATGCAAACAGCAAGGCCCCGATACATTTAAAAATTTTTTTTAGAGTACCAAATAAATTTTTTCCAATAAGGGGCAATTTAGCGTGGGGGTGAAACCCACGCAAACAGGGGGAAAATTTGCAAACTCCACATGGTCAGTGACCCAGAGCCGGATTCAAACCTGGGACCTCGGCGCCACAAGGCAGCAGTGCTAACCACTGCGCCACCATGCCACGTGCTGTCCATGAAGGCCCCAATGCATGAAATGAAATGAAATCAATGACATATGTCATGAGAATATCGCTTTAAGAAATGTTTGGCTGCTCATGTTACTGCAGTGATGTCGGAATGTGGGTGGAGCTGAGCTCTGGTTCTGCTTTTTAGTTTCACTTTTGAGAAAAGCTTGGGTGTGTCTGCGTCTTTTGGTTTTGTTTTTCGGTGTATTGCAGCTGAAGCCAGCCAAAGCAGCTGTATTGTTGATCTCTCTGCTATGAAGGACTATCTCTTGATCATTTGGTGAATTCAGAAGAATTATAAATGTTTTCAGTAGTGACTGTTAACTCTGATGTGCTTATGTTTAAAGGTTTGTTCAGTCTTCTGGGTGTTAAAAGAACAGCATACAGATTACTTAGTGTTGTATTTTTTTAAGGTAATTTTAGTAAGGTTTTGCAGAATATTTCATAATAAAACAGTAGTAACAATAACAAAACTAACTAGAGTGAATATTAACATAGTGTAAAAAGAGAATATACAATAACCATTAAATAGACATTACCCCACACGACCCAGTCTTCCTACACTATCCCAATGAAGCACTCAACCCCCACCCCCAACGGATTGCTGCTGCTGCTGACATTTCAATTTTCCCCGAGAAAGTCGACGAACGGCTGCCACCTCCCAGAGAACACTAGCGTAGACCCTCTTAAGGCAAACTTTATTTTATCGAGGCTGAGAAACTCAGCCATGACGTTAACCCGTCTCTACACTCGGAGGCTTCGGGTCCCTCCACATTAATAAAATCCGTCTCCAGGCTACTAGGGAGGCAAAGGCCAAGTCGTCGGCCTCTTTCGCCCCCTAAACTCCTGAGTCTTCTGACACTCCAAAGATCGCTATCTCTGGATTCGGCACCACCTGTGTGTTAAGCACCTTGGACATTGCCCTCGCGAACCCTTGCCAGAACTCTAAGTTCCGGGCATGCCCAAAACATGTGGACATGGTTTGCAGGGCTGCCCTTGCACCTCATACAACTGTCTTCTACCCCATAAAACTTGCTCATTCTCGCTGCCATCATGTGTGCCCGGTGGACCACCTTAAATTGAATTAGACTGAGCCTGGCACATGATGAGGAGGAATTCACCCTGCCCAGGACCTCTGCCCACAGACCCACTTCCAACTCCTCACCTAGCTCCTCATCCCACTTGCCCTTGAGCTCCTCCACCGGGGTTTCCTCTGCCTCCTGCAGTTCTTGGTAGATATCCGACACCTTCCCCTCCCCCACCCAGGTGCCAGAGACCACCCTGTCCTGTATCCTCAGTGGCGGCATTGTGGAAAGGCCACTACCTGTTTTTTCAGGAAGGCTCGTACTTGCAGAAATTTAAAGGCGTTTCCTGGCGGCAGATTAAATTTGTCCTCTAGTGCCTTCAAAATGGGAAAGCTTCCGTCTATGAACAGATCTCCCACCCTTCTGATGCCTGCCCCCTGCCAGCTCTGGAACCCACCATCCATCCTACCCGGGACAAACCTGTGGTTGTTGCATATCGGGGCCCAGACCGACGCTCCCTCCACTTTCTTGTACCTCCTCCACTGTCCCCAGATCCGCAGTGTCGCCACCACCACCGGACTTGTGGAGTAACGGGTCGGCGAGAACGGCAAAGGAGCCGTTATCAAAGCTCCCAGACTAGTACCTTTACATGACGCCGCCTCCAGCTGCTCCCACAACGCCCCGCCATCGCCCACCTCCTAATCATAACTATATTGGTCGCCCATTAGTGTGTTGTTACTCGTGTCTTAATAAAGCTCGTAGTCTCAAATGTGGAGAAGATGCTTTATTGTAAGTTCGTTCACTCTTCAGAGCTGTTTCCTAAGGTTACCTTCAGTGCTCCTAGCTGATGTGGGTGTATCTGTGTTGCTCCAAGTTCTGTCCTGTGTGAAGTGTCGCCTCACTTCCTGTCCCCGTCTATTTATATGGCTCTCCCGTGCCCCCTCTAGTGTTTGCTCAGTTGTATTGCATCTAGTTAACTTGTGATCACCACATCCCCCTTTTTGTCTTTACATATTTTCTGTACATCGTTAAAGAAAATTGTACATCCTGTCCCGGTGTATTTATAGCTCTCCCTCTGGTGTTTGCTCAGTTGTTTTTGTATCTAGTAAATCTAAGAATACCACATCCCCCTTTTTCTCTTTACATATTTGCTGTACATCGTTAAAGAAAATTATAGAAAACAGTTACTTATGATATGCGTATCTATACAGGTGATGGTGCTATTGCATATTGTACAAAGCCAATGTAGTTATATGTCCAATCTTAATAAAAACATTTATGAGTCCAAACTTGATGAATTTGTTCAGAGCTTTTTTTTCTTTTTTGTTGTTGATGACGTGGTGATATTGATATTGCAAGTCCGCTGTGAATATTGTTGGTGTTCCTTATTATTTTAAGTACCCACTGCATCATCCCGAGGTGTTTGCATGGTCACCTCACTGATGTTGACTGGCATGGACTTTTTTTTCTGTGCTTGTGGTGTTGATTTATTGTCTCATCCGCCTTGGATGCTGGTGTGCTTGCTCGTTCTGGAGCAGACGTGAGTTTGTGCGATTCGTTGTCATCCCATGACATGTTTGTAGTCTTGTCATCGTTTTTCAGTGAGCTGTGGCATTGTCCTTCATGTGCCGAGTAGTACCATTGTGTACAAGTCGTTGTGTCATTGCTGTTGTTTCTGTCGTTCCTGTTTTTGTTGTTTTCGTTGACGTACTTGTTGCTGTTTTTGTCGTTTCCGTCTTTGGTGTTGGCACTGTCGTTGTTCCTGACTTTGTTGTTTTCGTTGCCGTTCGTGTTGCTGTTTTTGTCGTTTCTGTCTTTGGTGTTGTCGCTATCTTTGTTCCTGACTTTGTTGTTTTCGTTGCCGTTCTTGTTGTCTCTGTCTCTGTCGTTGTCGCTATCTTTGTGCCTGACTTTGTTGTTTGTCTTGTCGCGCTTCATGTTGCTTTTGTTCTTTCTGTTGTCGTTCTCGTTTCTGCTGTGCTTCTTGCTATTGTTGTTGGTCTTGTCGCGCTTCATGTTGCTTTTGTTCTTGCTGTTGTTTGTCCCGTTTCTGCTGTGCTTCTTTTGACTGTTGTTTTTCTTGTTATACTCTATTCGTGTCCCGAGTGGATAATTTGAGTCATTGAGCATTTCGTCTCGAGAGTGGTGCGAATGATCTGATGTTGCATCGGTGCAGGTGACATCAATCATTTGTGGAGAATTGGATTCCTCATCTTTGCTTTCTTGGTGCTCCTCTTCCGGAGTCAAATTCTTCTCGATTCCATTTGACGCGGTGTCTCTGGATTCTTGGCGCTCCTCTTCTGGAGTCAAAACCTCCATGATTACAATTGACGTGGTGTCTGTGGACCTCTGGCGCTCCTCTTCTGGAGTCCAAATCTGCATGATTTCACTTGACGTGGTCTCTCTAGACTCTTGGTGCTCCGCTTCTGGAGTTGAAATCTTCATGATTTCTGTTGATGTTGTCTCACTGGACTCCAGGTGCTCCTCTTCTGGAGTCAAAATCTGCATGGTTTCTTTTTGCTTGGTCTCTCTGGACTCCAGGTGCTCCTCTTCTGGAGTCAGAATCTGCATGGTTTCTTTCGGCGTTGTCTCTCTGGACTCCAGGTGTTCCTCTTCTGGAGTCAAAATCTGCATGTTTTCTTTCGGCTTGGTCTCTCTGGACTCTTGGGTGGGCCGACTCTGTGCTTCTGTACAGACAAGCTGAGAACTGTCAGTCTCGCTGTGATCCTGTACGTCGAGTGCGATCACCTTGTTGCTGTTTTCGCTCTGTGCTTCGGTACAGACAAGCTGAGAACTGTCAGTCTCGCTGTGATCCTGTACGTCGAGTGTGATCACCTTGTCACTGTCTTCGCATGCAGTGGGTAGAGGTGCATTGTCTTCTTCTTGTTCATGTGAGCTTGTTAGACTTTCATAGTCTGCTTGTGGTTGCTCAGATATGGCAGGTTGACCTTCATGGTCTTGCGCATGCATGGTGTCAGTGGTTAGATGTACGTTGTCTTCTTCTTGTTCCTGTGAGCTTGGTAGACTTTCATAGTCTGCTTGCGGTTGCTCAGATACAGCGGGTTTACCTTCATGGTCTTGTTCATGCATGGTGTTCGCCAGGGAGTGTTTGCTTGCATCCCTTTTGGAGTCTTTCATCACTCGCACTGTGGAGCCTGTCATCGCTCGCTCTGTGGAGTCTTCCTGTGCTCTCTGTGTGGCGTCGTCTTCGTCTAGGGTATTGCTGTCATCCAATGTATCGACGAGCTGCCATGGCATCATGGTGTTGGATTCATCTACCATGAGTAGAGTCGTGTTGAGCTTTGCAACGGTGTCGCTGATGCTGTGATCAGCATGTCCAAATAACTCCTCCATGTCTGAGTAGTATTCTTTGATACCCATTTCATCTTCATTGGCTTCTTCTACCACGAGTTGATTCGTGTTGAACTTTGCGACCATGTCGCTGATGCTGTGATGAGCATATCCGACTGACTCAGCTGTGTCTGAGTAGTATTCTCCAAAAACCAAATCATCCTGGTTGGATTCTTCTACCACGAGTTGATTCGTGTTTAACTTTGCGACCATGTCGCTGATGCTGTGATAAGCATATCCGACTGACTCAGCCATGTCTGAGTAGTATTCTTTGAAAACCAAATCATCTTGGTTGGATTCATCTACCACGAGTTGGTTCGTGTTGTGCTTTGCGACCGTGTCGCTGATGCTGTGATAAGCATGTCCGACTGACTCAGCCATGTCTGAGAGGTAATCTTCGAAAAACAAATCATCTTTTGTTGTTTCGGAATTCTTTTTGTTCTCTTCACTTTGGGTGGTGCAGACTGCTTTTTTCAGGGTGTTGTGCAAGTTGTTTTTAACTGTTGGTTTAAGTTCAGGCGTTTTTCTGTGTTCTGAGGCAAGAACATTTGTGTTTACCACTTTAAGTGTCTTGTTTTCAATTTTCGGGCATTTCCCTTTTAAGTGGGCGTGGTCGGGATGCTCAGACGTCATGACGTCACGCGCAGGAATGCATTGCGCATGCGCAAATCGGCCTTCTTCCTTCACTGTGCGGTTTTGTTTCCATTGCGCATGCGCGGATTGCGCATGCGCATTACGATCCGCGACCGACACTTTTTTTGACTGCGCATGCGCGGCGTGCGCATGCGCATAACGATCGGCACCGCGATATTTTTTGAACTGCGCATGCGCGGCGTCCGGTTCCGGCGCATGCGCAGACGCAATTTGTAGTTCTTTGCTTACCGGAGACTGCAAAATGTGCTCCGACGCCATTTTTTCGCGGATTTCAGCGATTTTTCTGTCCCATCTGGACTGGATTTCTAAAAGTTGTAAGTTACCTTCTCTTCCCGATTTGGACTGGGTTTCAGCGTTTTGGCTTTGTGAGAAATTCGTGTTATTTCTTCTTTTTGATCTGTACTTTTCATTCGCGATTTCTTGTTCTTTTCGTGATTTTTTTAGTTTTGCATCACTCAGTCTCTGTGCAGTTTGGACTCTGAGTATGTCTTGCTGTTCAAATTTCTCACAGTACTCTTCAAATTTGTTTAGTAACGTTTGTAAGCTGTTTCTGTCTTCATCTTTTGAGTATTTAAATCCATTATACACTTTCCTATTTACAGGCCCTGCGGTGAGAATTGCTATTTTAATGTTGTCGGAGGCGTCTTGTACCTCATTAGCTACGAGATCCAAATCAAACATTTGTTTAAACCTTTTCCAGATACCTCTTACATTGCCAGTCAGGTCGAGCTGCTCTGGGTGTCCAAGCCACATCCTCGAATTAGCGATGTCTTCCCAAGTCAAATGTCCAGTAGGAGATTTCCATGCCATTTTGAGCTTTCTGTATCTGCCACTGAGTTGTCCTGTAGTAAGCGTCTGAAGCCACTCCTGGGTACCATGTGTTGTTACTCGTGTCTTAATAAAGCTCGTAGTCTCAAATGTGGAGAAGATGCTTTATTGTAAGTTTGTTCACTCTTCAGAGCTGTTTCCTAAGGTTACCTTCAGTGCTCCTAGCTGATGTGGGTGTATCTGTGTTGCTCCAAGTTCTGCCCTGTGTAAAGTGTCGCCTCACTTCCTGTCCCCGTCTATTTATATGGCTCTCCCGTGCCCCCTCTAGTGTTTGCTCAGTTGTATTGCATCTAGTTAACTTGTGATCACCACAATTAGTAGTTGCGAAAGTTCGGCAGCGCCAACCCACCCCACCCCCCGACTGCGCTCCAACAGCGATCTCCATACTCGCGGGGTCTTATTTTCCCACACAAAGACCGTAATGATCCTACTCACCCGCTTAAAAAAGGCCTTAGGGATGAAGATGGGGAGGCACTGAAAGACAAACAAAAATCTGGGGAGGACAGTCATTTTCATGGTCTGTACCCTCCCTGCCAGTGACAGCAGGAGCATACCCCACCTTTTAAAGTCGCCTTCCATTTGCTTCACCAACTGGGTCAGGTTGAGCCTGTGCAGGGCATCCCATTTCCTGGCCACCTGTATACCCAGGTAACGAAAACTTTTCTCTACCATCCTGAGCGGCAGCTCTTTCAGTCTCTCCTCCTGCCCCTTGGCCTGGATCACAAACAACTCGCTCTTTCCCATGTTCAGTTTGTACCCTGAAAAACTACCAAAATCCCTCAGAATCCGCAGAACCTCCCCCATCCCCTCCACAGGGTCCGAAATGTACAGGAGGAAATCATCCGCGTATAGCAAAATCCGATGTTCCATGTTCCTCCACTCCCCCCCCCCCCCCCCCCCACACCGAACCAGTCCCCGCCAGTTCCTCGAGGCTCTCAGCGCCCTGGCTAGTGGTTCTATAGCTTGGGCAAATAGTAACGGGGAGAGGGGACACCCCTTCCACGTTCCCCGGTGAAGCTCGAAGTACCCCGACCTCAGCCAGTTTGTACGTACACTTGTTACAGGTGCCTGGTACAGCAATTTCACCCAGCCAATAAAGCCCTCACCAAACCTGAACCTCCCCAGCGTTTCCCACAGGTACTCCCACTCCACCCGGTCAAAGGCTTTCTCTGCATCCATCGCTGTTACTACCTCTGCCTCCCCTCCCTCTGAGGGCATCATAATAATATTCAAAAGTCTCCAGACATTGGTATTGAGTGTCTGCCTTTAACAAACCCAGTCTGGTCTTCCTCTATCACCCCTGGGACACAATCCTCAATTCTTGTGGCCAGAACCTTAACTAACAATTTGGCATCCACGTTTAAAATCGAAATCGGCCTGTATGACCCGCAATGTTCAGGGTCCTTCCCTCATTTAAGAATGAGTGAGATCAAGGCCTGTGACATTGTTGGTGGAAGGGTTCCTTTCTCTCTAGCCTCATTGGAGGTCCTCATCAGGAGTGGGCTCAATATTTCCGAAAATTTCTTATAGAATTCTACCTGGTAACCATCCGGCCCCGGGGCTTTACTCGATTGCATGCCCTCTATACCCTTGACAATCTACTCCAATTCAATCGGGGCCCCCAGCCCCTCCAGCAGGTCCTCTTCCACCTTTGGAAACCTGAACTGGTCCAAAAATTGCCTCATCCCTTCCGCTCCCGTCAGGGCTCCGACTCATATAGCTTACTATAGAACTCCTTAAAGACTCCGTTCACCCCCCCCCCCCCCTCCAACCAAATGGATCCAAGACCGTGTTAGCCTCTTTATTCTTTACTCCCCCGATTTCCCTGGCCGCCTCCCTTTTTCGCAGTTGGTGTGCCAGCATTCTACTCGCTTTCTCCGCGTACTCATAGACTGCCCCCCTTGCCTTCCTCAGCTGTGCTACCGCTTTCCCTGTGGTCAGCAGTTCAAACTCCGCCTGAGTGTTGTATTCTTTGGGGGTTGTATTTGATTTACTGGTTGCTAAGATATTCACTGTTTGTTTTAAAAAGGTTAACTTGTGTTCATAGAATAAACATTATTTTGCTTTAAAAAAGAACTTTTCCATTTCTGAAGTACCACACTTATAGAGTGGGCGGTGTGCTTGCCATACCACAATCTATTAATAGTTGTGAGTCAGGTGAACTCCATGATACATTTTGGGGTTCTCTAAACCCTGACCCATAACACATGCTACTCTGTTTTTGTTTTGGCTCAGAGGAATGGTGACCAGGGTATGCCAGAAGTATTGAATAGGTTTTGTAAACCTACATTGTTACAGATGAACAATTTTTATTCATATACCTGTTCATCGGTTTACAGCCCAAACCACATTCAGATGAGGTATGCTTTTTACTACTTTTAAATCTTGGATATTGCAAGACTTGATAGAGCTATATAAGGGTAAAGACAGGGTAAAAAAAGTGAAAAACTGTTCCCATGCAAGAGAGCATCTAGAGCTAGACTACACAGATTCAAAATAACAAAGAGAAGCGACATGAGAAAAGATTTTTCTCACAGATAATGGTTGGAGTCTGGGATGAACTTCCTCAGAGGGTGATGGGGGCAGGTTTGATTGAGGTCCTCTAAAGGGAATTGGATTGCTTTCTGAAAACAAAGAGTGTGCACAGGTATGGGATTAAGGCAGGGAAGTGGGATACAGTAACAAAGGTTCCTGGTTTACCCCTACTCTTACTGCACTTCCATCTATTTTTATGCAAGAACGTATCTCTGATCAGGTCTCATTCCTCAGCATTGCACCACATCTAGATTTTGTATTCAACTACCTAAAGTAGGGCTTGAACCCACTGTTTAAAGACTTAAGTGAGTATATTTTCAGTGAACAGAGCCACTTCTTGAAAAATAAAATATTTAAGATTAAATATTTACAACTTGGAACACTAAAGTTCTAAGAATTCATTTAAACATATTGCTTATTGCCTCTTTGAAAATTTACTTAATTCACTTAATTCTTAGCTTACCATACAGGCTGTACTCCATATATCAGCAGGTGTGCTATACCCAGCACCAATTAGAACTTCTATTGACCGATACTGTCTTGTCTGGATATCTTCTGTGAAATGCTTATGCTGTAAGAAATGTTTTTTTGTAAAACAGAGATATAGCACAGATTGTTTGCTCAACATTACAAAACATATGATAGAAGCACAAAACATTGAAGGAATGGTTTTAATACATCACTAAACATTTGTGCCCATCATCGCACAAAAATTGGAGCTGACTTTCTTCAGAGTTTTAATTGAACTCTTAAAGGCCAATTTCATTATATAACAAGCAAACAATCTGCTTACAGGAGTAGGCCATTTGGCCCTGCGAGCCTGCTCCACCATTCAATAAGATCATGGCTGCTCTGGTTGCAGTCTCAACTCCACTTTCCTGTCTGCCCCTTACAACCCTCAACTCTCTTGTCTATCAAAAATCTAACTCAGCCTTAAATAAAAAATAATTTTAGTTTGCATCAAATAAGTTCAGTCTTTACAAATTTTCCAAAGCAAAACAAAATACAATTGTGGAGTTAACTAGATTGTAGTAAAAAATTCAGTTTACAAATGGACGTTGCAAGTTAACAAGGGAGTCGAAGGTTATTGGGCGTAGGCGGGAATGTGGAGTTGGGGGCGATGATAATACATGAGTTAAGCCTCATCTGGAGTACTCCGTCCAGTTCTGGGCAGCCTACATGAGGAATTACATGAAGGTATTGGTACAGTGGAGATTCACAAGAATGATTCCAAGGATAAAGAACTATAGTCATGATGATAGGTTGGAGAGGTTGGAACTGTTTTCCTTGGAGAAAAGACTGAGAGAAGACTTGATAGAGCTATATAAGGGTAAAGACAGGGTAAAAAAAGTGAAAAACTGTTCCCATGCAAGAGAGCATCTAGAGCTAGACTACACAGATTCAAAATAACAAAGAGAAGCGACATGAGAAAAGATTTTTCTCACAGATAATGGTTGGAGTCTGGGATGAACTTCCTCAGAGGGTGATGGGGGCAGGTTTGATTGAGGTCCTCTAAAGGGAATTGGATTGCTTTCTGAAAACAAAGAGTGTGCACAGGTATGGGATTAAGGCAGGGAAGTGGGATTAGGTAGAATGTTCTTTCAGAGAGTCAGTGTTGACTTGATGGACCGAATGGTCTCCTTCTCCACTGTAAAGGATTATGTGATTCTATGATCAGATCAGTCACGATTTACGTGAATGGCAGAAAATGCTCGAAATGCCGAATGGCCTATTCCTGCTCCTACTTCCTATGTTCTGTTAAAATAGATTAAACAGAAGTTCAGTTTATGCAATGCAGATCCATACAATTTTTTCACAAGTCATGAATATTTACCAATCTCCCTTTCAAAAATGTATTTTAAAATGTAAAAAGCTTGCATTTATATTCCACCAGACATCTCAAAGTGCTTTAAAGTCAATGAAGAATTTTGGAGTGTTATAATGCAGGAAATATGGGGGCAATTGGGAGATTGAACCCAGATGTTCTGAACCTTAATGTCATATTTCATCCTGGAATGGACTACTGACCACATCCCACATCATCACTAACGATGCCCATTTTCAACCTCAACCACATCACTCTGATGACTCTGCCCGCCTCAGTTCACCAGCTGCTGTAAACCTCATCCATGTCTTTGTTACCTCTAGGCTTGACTCCCTAAACACACCTGATTGGCATCCCATATTCTGCCCTCGAAAATTCTGCTGTCTCTCTCCTTACTTGCACCAAGTTCCATTCACCTACATGGACATCTGATTAAGCAATGCCCCAGTTTTAAAATTTTCTTCTATGACCTTGTCCTTCAACCTCTCCATAATCTCCACCGACCCCATATCCTCCAAGATATCTGACCTCTTGAGCATCTTCAATTTTAACTACTCCATCACTGGGGTCATTGCCTTTCAGTTTCCAATGCCCTGATTTCTGGAAATCTTTCTGAACCTCTGGTGTCTCTCAACTCTCTTCTTTAAGATGCTCCTTAAACCTGAACTCTTTGGCCAAGCATTTGGCCATCTGCCCTAATATGACTTTATGTGGTTTGGAGTCGAATTTTGCTTGATAATTCTCCTGTGAAATGCCTTGAAATGTTTTATTAAATACAAGTTGTTGTTTCAGGTCAATGTCAAGGTATGCCCAATCGCCCATTTTGGAGAGTTAGTCTCTTAATCAATACCAAGTTCAGATGATTTAAAAATAAGACTAGGTCTAGACTACATTTGTTTTTTAACACGTATGTTAAGAGCATTTAAATAAAAATCTGCATTCATTCAATCATACCTAATTTTAATTTTCAGAACAGTACATTAACAAGAGTTAAACATTTCAGAAAACATTATGTACTTACAACCCAGCAAGCATTTCCCAAGTCTGCTATTTTAACTCTGATTTTCTCTGCATTTCTTGGATCAAGTGGATTTACCAACAAATCAGCTGCCCGAACCTTTACTGTAAGATAGAAATAATCATAATATTCTGGTGTCACAATGGCAAAGTATTAATGTTGTTCTGGAAAAATAAGAGTGAGCACCACAAACAATATTTTTTGAACACACACAGACACACACACAAAAGATTTTGGTGCACAAATAACAGCGAAGCTGTCAGCACTTGCTGTTATTACAAGATAAAATCGACAGCAACTTCTGGCAGCTGCACGTGCGCAGTTAATCATGGAAATGTGGGAGTTAGAAGTCAGTAATACCCTGCTCTTATACAAACTGCTATTGATGTAATCTTGGCCAATGTAATCCGCAGAGAGATCACTAAATGGCCATTCATTTTCCACAAGACAGATGTAAAAATTAGGATTTATAAAGCGGGATTCTCCGCAATTGACGCGATGGCCCAACGCCGGCGTCAAAAATAGTGCTAACCACTCCGGCGTCCGGCCGACCGGAAGTAGCGGAATTCTCCGCACTTCCAGGGGCTAGGCGGACGGCGGAGGGGTTGGCGCCATGCCAGCGAGAGTCAAAGAGACTGCACGAGTCCACGCATGCGTCAAAGGACCGGCGTGATCCCGCGCATGTGCGGAACTGTCAGCATATTCTGGTGCATGCGCAGGGGTTTGTCTTCTTCGCTCTGGCCATGGCGGAGTCCTACAAGGGCTGGCGCGGAAGGAAGAAGTTCCCCCCACCGCACGCGCCTGCCCGCAGATCGGTGGGCCCCGATCGCGGGCCAAGCCCCCGCGCCCCCCGAGGACCACCCCAGCTGACTTACCTGCCAGCTCCTGCTGTGTGGGACCTTGTCTAATCCATGCCGGCGGGGCTGGCCAGAAACTGACGGCCGCTCGGCCCATCAGGGCCCGGGGAATTGTCGGGGAGCCGCTGCCAATTGCCCCCGACCGGCGTGGCATGAACCCCGCTCCCGCCCGAAAACCGTCGGGAGAGAATATGGCAGCCAGCGGTGGGGCGGAATTTGCGCCGCCCCTGGGGATTCTCCGACCCAGCCAGGGGGTCGGAGAATCCCGCCCATAGAGTCAGGAGTAACTGACGGTGCAACAAGTGATACTGCTGAATAACCTTCCTCGCCCTAAGAAATTAAGTGTGTGCGTGGCGATACATTCTCTCAAAAGAAAATCAGCATAAATTTTTAAAGAATAGGGATTACAGCTTTTTTTTAAAAGTCTTTCTGATTTTTCTCTTTTACGTTGGTTCCTTTTTAAAAATATTCAGACTGGAGACCAGTTACCAACGGTGTACCACAGGGATCAGTGCTGGGTCCTCTGCTATTTGTGATTTTTATCAATAACTTGAAGGAGGGGGCTGAAGCGTGGATCAGTAAATTTGCTGATGACACCAAGATTGGTGGAGTAGTGGATAATGTGGAGGGCTGTTGTGGGCTGCAAAGAGACATTGATAGGATGCAGAGCTGGGCCGAAAAATGGCAGATGGAGTTTAACCCTGATAAG
Organism: Scyliorhinus canicula; assembly: GCF_902713615.1. Classification (NCBI taxonomy): domain Eukaryota; kingdom Metazoa; phylum Chordata; class Chondrichthyes; order Carcharhiniformes; family Scyliorhinidae; genus Scyliorhinus; species Scyliorhinus canicula. Next base: position 143,480,423 of record NC_052156.1, read on the forward strand.
TGCGAGGTGATTCATTTTGGTAGAAAATATTTGAATGCAAATTACAGGGTCAATGGCAGGGTTCTGAGGAATGTGGAGGAACAGAGAGATCTTGGGGTTTATGTCCACAGATCTCTGAAGGTAGCCACTCAAGTGGATAGAGCCGTGAAGAAGGCTTATAGTGTGTTAGCGTTTATTAACAGGGGGCTTGAGTTTAAGAGCTGCGGGGTTATGCTGCAACTATACATGACCCTGGTGAGACCACATTTGGAGTATTGTGTGCAGTTCTGGTCACCTCATTATAGGAAGGATGTGGAAGTATTGGAAAGGGTGCAAAGGAGATTTACCAGGATGCTGCCTGGTTTGCAGGATAGGTCTTATGAGGAAAGGTTGAGGGAACTAGGGCTTTTCTCTTTGGAGCAGAGGAGGATGAGAGGTGATTTAATAGAGGTTTGTAAGATGATGAGGGGATAGATAGAGTGGACGTTCAGAGACTATTTCCTCGGGTGGATGTAGCTGTTACAAGGGGGCATAACTATAAGGTTCAGGATGGGAGATATAGGAGGGATGTCCGAGGTAGGTTCTTTACTCAGAAAGTGATTAGGGTGTGGAATGGACTGCCTGCTGTGATAGTGGAGTCGGACACTTTAGGAACTTTCAAGCGGTTATTGGATAGGCATATGGAGCACACCAGAATGACAGGGAGTGGGATAGCTTGATCTTGGTTTCGGACAATGCTCGGCACAACATCAAGGGCTGAAGGGCCTGTTCTGTGCTGTTCTAGGTTCTATATATATTTTATTCCCGCTGAGGGAGTCGGGGGATTGGAGGGGGCTGGTCCGGGGTGGGAGGAATGCCAGTGGTGATGGGGATTCTCCAGGAATTTGGGGATTTCTCAGGCTATAAGCTTAACTTTGGGAAAAGCGAGCTGTTTGTGGTACACCCGGGGGATCAGGAGGGGGGGATTGGGAGGCTCCCACTGAAAAGGGCGGAGAGGAGCTTCAGGTACTTGGGGGTTCAAGTGGCCAGGAGCTGGGGGGCCTTGCATAAGCTAAACGTCACAAGGCTGGTGGAGCAAATGGAGGAGGAGTTTAAGAGGTGGGACATGCTGCCGCTGTCTTTGGCGGGTAGGGTGCAGTCAGTCAAGATGACGGTGCTCCCGAGGTTTCTGTTCCTGTTCTAGTGCCTCCCCATCCTTATCCCGAAGGCCTTTTTCAGGCGGGTTAACAGAAGCATTACGGGGTTTGTGTGGGCACACGGGGTATTCTTGGAGCGGGGCAGGGATGGGGGAGGGGAGGAGGAGTTCACCCTTTTTAGGGCATCCCCCCACGTCCCCTCCTCAATCTCCTCACCCAGCTCCTCCCATTTATCTTTCAGCTCCTCCACCGAGGCCTCGTCTACCTCCTGCATCACCTGGTACACTTCTGAGATCCTCCCCTCTCCAACCCATACCCCCGAGAGCACCCTGTCCTGGACCCCACGCGGCGGCAGCAGGGGGAACCCTGCCACCTGCCGCCTGACAAACGCCCTTACTTGCATGTACCTAAAGGTGTTCCCCGGGGGGAGCCTGAACTTCCCTTTCAGCTCACCCAGGCTCGCAAACTTCCCGTCTATGAACAGGTTTCCCAGCCCCCTGACACCTGCCCTGTGCCAACTCAGGAACCCGCCATCAATTCTCCCCGGAACAAACCGGTGGTTCCCCCGTATCGGGGACCCCGATTGGGCGTTGCCCAACCTCTGTGGGTATTATTGGGCTGCCAACGCAGCGATGGTGCGTAAGTGGGTAATGGACGGGGAGGGGGCGGCATGGAAGAGGCTGGAGATGGCATCCTGTGTGGGTACGAGCCTGGAAGCGCTGGCAATGGCGCCGCTGCCGCTCCCTCCAACGAGGTATACCACGGGCACGGTGGTGGCAGCTACCCTCAAGATTTGGGGCCAATGGAGGCAGCATAGGGGGGAGGTGGGGGCCTCGATGTGGTCCCCGATACGGGGGAACCACCGGTTTGTTCCGGGGAGAATTGATGGCGGGTTCCTGAGTTGGCACAGGGCAGGTGTCAGGGGGCTGGGAGACCTGTTCATAGACGGGAAGTTTGCGAGCCTGGGTGAGCTGGAAGGGAAGTTCAGGCTCCCCCCGGGGAACACCTTTAGGTACATGCAAGTAAGGGCGTTTGTCAGGCGGCAGGTGGCAGGGTTCCCCCTGCTGCCGCCGCGTGGGGTCCAGGACAAGGTGCTCTCGGGGGTATGGGTTGGAGAGGGGAGGATCTCGGAAGTGTACCAGGTGATGCAGGAGGTAGACGAGGCCTCGGTGGAGGAGCTGAAAGATAAATGGGAGGAGCTGGGTGAGGAGATTGAGGAGGGGACGTGGGGGGATGCCCTAAAAAGGGTGAACTCCTCCTCTTCGTGTGCGAGGCTTAGCCTCATACAGTTTAAGGTGCTGCATAGGGCTCATATGACCGGGACAAGGATGAGCCGGTTTTTTGGGACCGAGGACAGGTGTATTAGGTGCTCAGGGAGCCCAGCAAACCATGTCCACATGTTCTGGGCATGCCCAGCGCTGGGGGAATTTTCGGAAGGGTGTAGCAAGGACGGTATCGAGGGTGGTAGGATCTAGGGTCAATCTAGGCTGGGGGCTCGCAATATTTGGGGTTGCAGTGGAGCCGGGAGTGCAGGAGGCGAAAGAGGCCGGTGTTCTGGCCTTTGCAGCCCTAGTAGCCCGGCGGAGGATTCTTCTTCAGTGGAAGGAAGCGAGGCCCACCAAGCGTGGAGGCCTGGGTCAACGATATGGCAGGGTTTATTAAATTGGAGAGGGTGAAATTTGCCCTAAGGGGGTCAGTGCAGGGGTTTTTCAGGAGATGGCAACCATTCCTAGATCTCCTGGCAGAACGGTAAAAACAAAAGGTCAGCAGCAGCAACAACCCGGGGGGGGGGGGAAGGGGGGTTGTCTCTTTGTTTTTATTTTGGGTTGAATATCTGTTTTTTTGCCAATGACGGGCGTTAATTTATTGTTTCTCTTTTGTATTTACGGCCGGGGGGTCTGTTTTTTTTTGTCCTTAGAATTTTCTGTTATTGTTTTTCTTTTTTGTGAAAATTTGAATAAAAATTATTTTAAAAAAAATATATATATTTTATTCCAAACATTATCAAATTCTTACATACAAAGGCATACTATATGCTATAAAGTTTGTCATTTTTATTTGAACAAAGTAGCAGTAACGACCCTCACCCCACTATCTCCCCCTCAGCCCAGCCACTCCCTCTTTCTTTTTTCCCTCCCTCCCTCCCCCAAATGCTGGCCACGAACAGGACCTTAAAGAGAGTGAGGAACGGTCTCCACCATGAGTAGAAACTTTCCTCATACGCTCTCACGGCATACTTGATCTTTTCCAATCTCAGGAATTCCGCCAAATCTCCCGACCATTCTGAGGCCTTGGGTGAGACTGTCAACCTCCATCCAAGCAGCATTCATCTCCGGGCCACCAGAGAGACAAAGGCCATGACATCAGTCCTCCTCCCCCCAAGAAGCGCCTGCGAGTCTGACACCCCAAAGAAAGCCACCATGTGGGCACAGCTCCAGCTTGACTCCAACGACCTCTGACACGATCTCAAAAAACAAGACGCAGAACCAATTGGGTTTAGGACAGGACCAGAACATGAGCAAGTAGTTTGTTGGCCCGCTTAAACACTGCTCACACCTGTCCTCCACTCCGGGGTGGAACCCATGCATTCTCGCCCCTATGCACCACTTTAAACTTGAACAGCCAGGCATAGGAGAAAGTAAAAGTCACCCTAAGTAAGATTTCACTCCACACCCCTCCTCTAGCCCAGGGCCCAGTTCCTCTTCCCACTTTACCTTCACTTCCTCTAGTAATGGTTTCCCCATCTCCAGCAAACACCCATATATATCGGAGATCTTCCCTGCCCCTACCTCACCCCATCATAATATCCTGTCCAACAGTGTTGGGCAGCACGATAGCACAAGTGGATAGCACTGTGGCTTCACTGCGGCAGGGTCCCAGGTTCGATTCCCGCTGGGTCACTGTCTGTGCGGAGTCTGCACGTTCGCCCCGTGTCTGCGTGGGTTTCCTCCGGGTGCTCCGGTTTCCTCCCACAGTCCAAAGACATGCTGGTTAGGTGGATTGGCCATGATAAATTGCCCTTAGTGAACAAAAAAGGTCAGGAGGGTTTATTGGGTTATGGGGATAGGGTGGAAGTGAGGGCTTAAGTGGATCGGTGTAGACTTGATGGGCTGAATAGCCTCGTTCTGCAACCAGGGGAACGAAGCCAGCTCTTTATGAATAAGGTTCCTCACCTGCAAGTAGCTAAATGCACTCCTCCCCGGGAGTTGAAATTTCTCCTCGATCTCCTCAAGTCCCGCAAACCTACCTTCCACAAACAAGTCCCTAAACCTCTCGATCCTTTCTCTCCTCCAGATCTTACACTGCATCTATCCTGGACAGTGTGGACCAATGATTACCACAAATTGGCGACAGCAATGACATGCCCCCACAATCCACAATGTTGCCTAAATTGGTTCTAAATTTTTAAAGGTGCCACTACCACCAGGCATGTTGAGACCTTGGCCGGAGAAAACGGAAAAGGGGCTGTAACCAGTGTCCTTAGACATGATTCTACACAGAGGCCTCCTCCATCTGTCCCCACCCCGGCCCCAACTCCTTGAACTACCCTCGCACTTTCCCGATGTTGACCGCCCAGTCATCGAGCCTCAGGTTCGCTAGTGCCAACCCACCCGATTGTCGCCCTCTCTGCAGGAGGGTTCTTCAAATCCTGGGTGGCTTTCTCACCCAAACAAAGGCAGAGATTAACCTATCAAACCCTAGCGAAAAAAGATTTAGGGTGGCAGATTGGATGACATTGGAACACAAATAAAAATCTCAGCAGGTGTTTATTTTGACCGCCAAGGAAAGCTGGACGGCATCTGTGAGCAGGTCTAGCAGCAGACAAATCTTTGAAACAATCAGATTGAAGAATCCTTACTGAGAGAGACAGTCTTAAAGCAGAAAATACATAATAAGGGTTACAAATTGAATTTTATGCATTGTGTAGGAAGTGAAATAAAGGCCAGACACACCTGCAGTTTCATTGCTTACCAGATAGACAACAGCAGCCAGGTGCGTGCCGACCCTGAAGTACACAAACTCTCGCGAGATGATGTTGGGACTGTTTCCTGATGTCATCACGCATTTGTGCAATTTTGAGGTCAGCAGGTATGTACACAAAATAGGTGTGCACCCGCTGACAATTAAAGACTGCAGCTCTTCGGCAGGCGCCCTGATGGCCATGTATGCAGTCTATAGCACCCTGGATTCATGAAAACCCAGTCATCGCTGCAAACCCTCGTGCTCTCTCCACCTGGCTGCACTTGTCTGTCTGGCAATCGATGAAAGTGCAGGTATGTCTGAAGACTGCATCAGACACCAACTTGACTGATGTCTGGGGCTGATTGAGTGATGCCGCGCAGATCCCCCAATGAGCCCTGAAATAAACCAGAGGCATAGAAGTCGAGGGCCACTACATCCTTTAAGGTCACCAACATGGTGACCACTCACATAGTTGTTGGCCATTTTGGGACATGTCATGTCACAAATTGAGGTCACTGTATTCCAGGAGGGCGGATTCCTGCAGAACCTGGCCTGGGAGTTGTTGCGTTGCCTGTATACACTAGCTGTTGGGTAGAGGTGTCTTCGGTATCCCTTCTTCCCTGCTGGCCCTGCACCAACCGAACCCACGACTCTCCTCTTATGTCTTTGTGCTCACGTTGCTTCCTCTCTCCCTTGTACCCATCTGTTGTTCTTCAGAGGAGATTCTACCAGCAGAGCACACTAATGCCATTGGATCAGATGCAGAGGACCAGTGCCTTGCAAACGATGGAACACTGTCCTAAAATCCGTGGGAAAACCTTCCAGGGAAGTTCTGAAAGGGGCTGGTTTAGCACACTGGGCTAAATCGCTGGCTTTTAAAGCAGACCAAGGCAGGCCAGCAGCACAGTTCAATTCCCGCACCAGTCTCCCCGAACAGGCGCCGGAATGTGGCGACTAGGGGCTTTTCACAGCAACTTCACAGAAGTCTACTCGTGACAATAAGCGATTTTCATTTCATTTCATGTTGGATGGAGGTTTTCAGTGTCATCTCAGGGGCAGTGCTTGTGAACTTCGAACCAGGGCCCCTAGAAGCCATTTTCAGGGGGTCGGACCGGCTCAGGCGGCAGGCAGATGCGGGGGAAGATGTTTTTAGCCTTCGCCTCGCTGATTGGCTGGAAGCAGGTCCTGTTGGGGTGGAGATCAGCTTCTCCATCCTGTGACAGCTTGGCGGGGGGGGGACCCACTTGGAGTTCTTTGACTCTCGGGAAGGTGAAGTCTCAGCGGAAGGGGATGAAGGAAGGATTTCACAATTCATGGGTGCTGTTTATTATGCACTTCCGAAAACTAGCTGCCATTGAACATGAGGGTGGGGTTGGGGGGCTTGGTGGTATTGTGGTCTTTGGTTACACTGTTTACGGATTGATTGTTCATTTTTGTTTTTTACCTGGAATGTATGGGTGGATATTTTGGTCTGTATATTGAGCGGGATGCAGTTTGTGCACGTTATTGTATTTTTTTTTGTTTGTTTTTCTTTGGTTGTTTATTGATGAAAATGCTAAAAATGAGAATAAAAAGATTAATAAAAAAGAAATGATGGAGGAGTGGACGAGGGTGTCACAGAGGGAGCGGTCCCTATGGAATGCTGATTGGGGTGAATGGAACAATGAGGTGTTTCGTGGTAGCATCATGATTGGGCTGGTGGAGGGTCTTGGGGCAATGCAGGAGGGGAAGGCCCCGGGCTCGGATGGGTTCCCTGTGGAATTCTTCATAAGGTTTTTGGGGGACCTGGGGCCTCTGCTGGTGAAGGCGTTTAATGAAGCGAGGGAGCAGAAGGTGCTTCTCCCAGCGTTATCGCAGGCCTCGATCTTCTTAATTTTAAAGAAAGGCAAGGATCCGGAGCAGTGTGGGTCTTACAGGCCAATTTTGTTGTTAAATGTGGACGCCAAGTTGCTGGCCAAGATTTTGGCCTCAAGGATCGAGGACTGTGTGCCCGGGTGATAGAGGAGGACCAGACAGGGTTCGTTAAATGGAGGCATCTGTCGGCCAACATCAGGTGGTTTCTGAATGTTATAATTGTGCCCCCGGAGGGACGAAGTGTGGAGGTGGTGGTCGCCATGGATGCAGAGAAGGCCTCCAGGTACCCTATTATCAACTTGTACTTCCAAGTAATAGAATTTACAGTGCAGAAGAAAGCCATTCGGCCCATCGAGTCAGCACCGGCTCTTGGAAAGAGCACCCTACACAAGGTCAACACCTCCACCCTATCCCCATAACCCAGTAACCCCACCTAATACTAAGGGCAATTTTGGACACTAAGGGCAATTTATCATGGCCAATGCACCTAACCTGCACATCTTTGGACTGTGGGAGGAAACCGGAGCACTCGGAAGAAACCCACGCACACATGGGGAGGATGTGAAGACTCCGCACAGTGACCCAAGCTGGAATCGAACCTGGGACCCTGGAGCTGTGAAGCAATTATGCTATCCACAATGCTACTTGCAGCACAAAAATAAATGGAGCTGAAGGGCAAGGAAGAAATTGCAATGTCCTAGAGCACACGATAAGGGCACGCTCCAGCAAATTCTGGGCCATTAAAACAATAATTAACTGAGTATGGACAATGCCACAGGCAATTCGTCAATAGATTTAGATTTCTTTCAATTCAGCATGAAAGTGCTCCTAATATCTTGGCTAAATTGTTTGGTTGATAAATCTACACTCAGAAAATTCTTAAATTGTTATCATGTGACAAAATCCTGATATAGACCAAATACATAAACTCATTCATCCAGAACACTCATTCAACACCGTTTATTGAGTGCTTTTTATTTTTTTACAATTTATGCTTTTGTATTAAAAAACCAATGAAAAATATATTCATTCATTTTGAGACCTATAGCAAATTTCAAGGCGACAAGCAACATGAATTAAGAATATATTGTTTTAACAACCTCTTTAGCATTTCAAAATGAAAAGGCAAATATATGTAGACTCACTTTTTGGCATGTCTCCAGTGCTGGAAGCAGACACAGTTCTACTCCTGTCTTGTGATGGACTACTGTCTTCTCGCTCAGTCACTGTCGACCCATCTGATCCACAAGCTGCAGATTCTAAAAGCTTAGAAAACACAGATTCAGACATTTCAGAGAACTCTGACTCAGGACTTTTATTCTGTCCATTTTGCAACTCTCCATTAAACTGTCCATAAGGGTTACTAAAGGTTAGATTTTCAGCAATTGGTCCATCAACAGGACTGTCTTCTGCATTTGGACATTCCTCGTCATCATCCTCCTCCTCCTCCTCCTCTTCTTCCTCGTCCTCACAAAGCTGGTCAGGTAAAAATGGACCATTTTCAACATGTCCATTTGTTTTTGGTGACTCATCGCATTCTGGTTCTGTCCTGGTAACCACATTTTCTACTTCACCTTTTCCCACATTTCCTTTTTCAGTGTTTTCCTTTTCTTCCTGATTATCAATTTTATCTAGCAAATTAATAAAATAGAAAATTACTCGAATGAAATCAAACGAATAGAATGAAGCAAATAAAACCAGAAATTATGAAAAGCAGGAAAAAGAGGATATATAAAGCTGTACAAAATGGATAAATATAAAACTGAATTAAATCTTGGAAGATAAAACATTGTTCTTTTAAGGTTGGGTTTCACCGGTGCAGATACGACAGGCCGAATAGCCTTCCTCTGTGTTGTAACCATTCTGTGATTCTGTGATTCACAAATCTTTATTGAATTTATTTGTTCACAAGATGTGGCCATTTCTGGCTCGGCCAGCATTTATTGCCCATCCTTAATTGCCCCTGATTTTAAAAAAAATTCAGATTACCCAATTTTTTAATGCAATTAACGGGCAATTTAGCATGGCCAATTCACCTACCATGAACATCTTTTTGGGTTGTGGGGATGATACCCATTCAGACACGGGGAGAATTTGCAAACTCTACACGGACAGTGACTGGGAGTGAACCCGGGTCCTCGGTGCTGTGATGTAGCAGTGCTAACCACAACTGTCCCTAATTGCCCTTGGTGACGGTGAGCTGCCTTCTTGAAAGGCTGTCCACGTGGTGTTGGTATACCCCAAATGCTATTCCTGGGCTTTACCATTGATCAGAAACTGAACTGGATTAGCCATATTAATACAGTAGCTATCAAGGCAAGTCAAAAGCTAGGAATCCTACGGCAAGTAACTCACCCCTTACCCCCTCAAAGCATGTCCACCATCTACAAAGCACAAGTCAGGAGTGTAATGGAATACTCTCCACTTGCCTGGATGAGTGCAGCTCCCACAATACTCGAGGAGTATGACACCATACAGGACAAAGCAGGCCGCTTGATTGCTACCCCTTCCACAAACATTCAATCCCTCCACCACCGACGAACAATGGCAGCCGTGTGCACCATCTACAAGATGCACTGCAGCAACTCGTCAAGGTTCTTTAGGCAGTATCTTGCAAACCCTTGACCACTATCATCTATAAGAACAAGTGCAGCAGATACCTGGAAACCCCACCTCCTGGAGGTTCCCCTCCAAGTCACTCAACACCCCGACTTGGAAATGTATCGTCGTTCCTTCACTGTCGCTGGGTCAAAATGCTAGAACTCCCTCCCTAACAGCACCATGGGAGTACCTACACCTCATGAACTGCAACAGTTCAAGGAGGCAGCTCACCACCACTTTCTGATGGGCAACTAGGGATGGGTAATAAATGCTAGTCTAACCAGCGATGCCCACATCCCAAAAATGAATTTTAAAAAAGGAAGGGAGTTTCAGGATTTTGACTGAATGACAGCGAATGAACGCAATACAATTCAGAATGGTGTGCAGCTTGGAGGGGAACTTGCAGATGGTGATGTTCTCATGCATCTGCTGACCGTTGCTTCTAGGTGGGAGAGGTTGCATGTTTGGGTGGTGCTAACAAGCCTTGGTGAGTTGCGGCAGTGCATCTTGCAGGTGGTACACACGCTGCAATTGTGTCAGTGGTGGGGGGAGTGAAAGTCTAAGCTGGTGGATGGGCAACCAATCAGGCAGGCTGCTTTGTTTTTCATGGCGTTGAGCTTCTAAAGTGCTGTTGTCGCTGCATGCAAGTGGAGAGTATTCCATCACACTCTTGACTTGTGTCTTGTAGATGGTAGATAGGCCGTGGCAACTTAGGTGTTAAGTTATTTGCTGCACAATACCCTGTGTCTGACCAGCTCTGGTAGCCAAAGTATCTATGTGGTTGCTGCAGCTCCAGTTCAGTTTCCGATCATGGGTCAACCCCAGAATACATTATAAGTCAGTATGTGCATTTGAAATGTCAATCAGTCCTGAAATGTTATACAAAATATTCTCTTATGATACAAATGGGGTTAAAAATAAATTTTAAACCAACATGTTAAATTTGGCAATTCCTAGAAATGCTCATACATACTTATTCAAGATTGCTATGTTTAGGAATACTATTAATGGAGCAAAGTAGTTTTTCAGAATACTTACAGCATTCATTATGTTGTTCCTCATCTACCACATGATCTATCACTGTTTCTTTCAACTCATCTATTTTCGCTCCTTCCTGGACATTTGATGCAACAGCTGTTAAAATGTCTTCCAGCTTCTTCCTCTCTGCCTCTCTCTCCAACTCTTCTATCTCTTGCATACGTTTCTCCAGCAGCTCCGCCTGTCTCTTTTGTTTCTTTTTCAGCTTCTTCTTTTTGTTTTTAGACATTTTGCCTCCCTGAAACATTAAAATATAATTTGCTAATGCACAATACTCTTAAAGTAAGAAGTCTTACAACACCAGGTTACAGTCCACCAGGTTTATTTGGAATCACTAGCTTTCGGAACGTAGTGAAGGAGCTATGCTCCTTCTTATTGTGCCCACTCCAGTCCAACGACAGCATCTCCATTTCAATACTCTTAAAATTATTGCACAAATAATCAATAATAATTGCAAGGCATTGTGAAATATAAATTTTAGAGAAAAATACAGGGCGGGATTCTCTGTTCCCCTAGCTGTGGGTTTCTCGGTGGCGCGCCATTCGCTGGCAGCGGGATTCTCTACTCCTGCTGCTTGTCAATGGGAATTCCCATGAAAGCCAATCTACACCGCCGGGAAGCCTGTGGCAGGAACAGAGAATCCCAACAGCCGGAGAGTTGCGGTCACAATCTTTAGTTTACTTAATGTAACAATTGCAAAAGGAAATCTACATAAATGCTCACTTGCTTACTCTTCCTCTTTCATGACAAAATACAGTGTGGTTTACTCTCGAAAAGTCTACAAGTCAACACAAGTGAGAAAAATCTGAATAGAGGATTATTTACTTTCAATATTTTTCTTAAAGGAAACTGCGAGTGGTAAATCTACATAGTTACTGAGTAGGACACACGAGGTGGCTTCAACAGTACAATTAAATTAATTGGTTTACAAACATTACAGCAATGATTTACTGATCTCACATGTGGCGCTGAAAAGAATTTGGATTTACACAGCGCTTTTTATAATCTCAGGAAATCCCACAGCCATGGAAAAATAATTGATATGTAGTCACTGTGCTGAGGTAGGAAACATGACAGCTAATTTGCGCACATGACAGCAAAGTCCATAAACAGCAATTTGAAAATGAGAGCCCAGATAGCTCAGTCGGTAGAGCAATGTGGAAATGCCCAAACATTTTATTTTAATGTTGACAAAGGACGGTGAGACAACTCCGCTGCTCTTCCTTGGATAGTACCATGGAACCATTTTTTATTTTGGAAAAACATTTTATTGAAGGCATTTTAAATATATACATCACAAAAATACAAAAGCCAACCGTGGCAACAGGTATCAAACTCCACCCTTCCTGCACCTCCCTCGGCCAACAGCCCTCTGCCCCGGCCACCCAACTCAGCCCGCTACCACCCCGGCTCCTGCCTCCCCTTTTCAACATTTCGACCCAGATGACGTCCAAGAAGATGGGGACCCAGGTCATCGGGCGGGAATCACAGCAGGCCACCTCAACTCCTGCTGTACCGTCTGGGGACCCACCTTGATGCAGCGTTAGGGCCCATAAAGCCAGAAAGGTAGACACCAGTTAAGTTGGCGGGGGTGCAGGGCAGTTTAGTTATAGAGGCTAGGGCACATATATGCGAGGATGCATCAGGCCGCCACAATTCGGTATCATACTGGAGGACTCCTCTGCACTGTAAATTCTGTGATTCTATGATTCAATCATGCTCCTGGTTGCTGTACGATTTTTAAAAGCACAAGTGAACCACACCGTAGGGAACTCGGCCCATCAGATGAGAAAAATCACAGAGGCCCAGGAGAATACCGGTCGGGCCTGCTAATGACATGCAAGTAGTGTTTACTGTACATGCATTCGCGAACCAACTCGCCGTCCAATCTCGTTTCAGCCAACTGAGAATCCCGCCCCAGATATCTGTCAGGAAGCTAAACAAGCCTACCGCCTGGATATAAATACATGTAATTTTACCCACAAGGTAGAAAAGTCCATGCTTAACCATATTAATAGTTTCAGTTTAGTTATGTACAATTATCAAGGAATTAAAGTGTATAATCAATGAACTCAACATATAAGGCACTACTTAAAGGCGACTAGGGATGGGTAATAAATGCTGGCCTAGCTAGCAATGCCCACATCCTGTAAACAGCACATTAGACGGCCTCGGCCATCTTCCACTGCCTGTGAGCCCCCCTATCCACCACTGGTGGATAAAAATCGTGTCAACTTTAAATTTCATGGACATTCTGCCAGTAACATCTGCACAGGTTCGCACATGGACTCAGAGATCCCATATTGGCGAAAGTTGGCCACATTATATTGCTTGGCGGATTACAGAGGAACCACCCCCTCCCAACAGCCCTGCGTTATGAAACAGCAGGAGCCGTGTAGAAAACGGCATCCACCAATGGGGAGCTTGTGCGATCATCCTGCGACCAGGCCAGGAGTCGATCCTGCAGGAGCTGAACAGTGGGCAACCCAGGGATTTCAAATATAAAGATGTTGGCAAGAAGCTGTCTGGTGGACAGGAACCAATGGCGACATTGCTTGAGTAGTGAAAGGATGCCTGGCGTGTCAAGAGCATCAGAAACTCACTCTTTCGGCCTAGTTTCTCCCCTGGGAATGGCCAGGGTGCCCCTGGTGCAGTAATATGTTGACTTCGTCGGATCTTTCATGGGATCCACGTTTTTGATCTTTGTGGACATCCATTCTAAGTGGCTAGATGTAAACAGGGTGACCTCCACCACCTTGAGAACCACTATTGAGAAATTAAGGTGCTCATTTAGTACCTATGGGATACCACATAACAGGACTCCGTTTAGAAGCGAGGAGACCTTAGCATTGGTGCGCACAAACAGGCAAGACACATCTGACCACCCTGTAACGTCCGTTATCAAACAGCATAGCAGAGCAGGTGATATAAACATTGAGGCAAGGCATGTGGTAGCAAACCACAGGCTCCCTGAATACATGAAAGGTTTACCCATGTCATGACATGGATAGCACCGGCAGAACTGTTGATGGGCCGGTGCCTCCCAATCACTTAAGTCCCACTTTCCCAAGATTGACAAACTACAAAGTGCGGAGAAGCAGAGGTTGGTGGATGCCAACCTTGAGGTGAATCGCCAATACTTGCTTATCCCGAATCTGGAGTTGTTAGCAAGCAGGAGAAAATTGCGGTGGGAATTTGGGCTGCATTTGAAGGGCAGGACGTGTGCCAGCTGCGACATTTGAGGGGTGCTTTTTATGAGCATGGGAAGAAGACCCCAGCTGAAGCAGTAGGCGGCCTCTCAGAAAATAGAGCAGATGGTGGACTTGAGTGACAGTTTGGTCTCCGCCTCAGGTAAAGTCAATGAGGCCTTCAAGGCCTTCATAAGTCGGAGCCCCTGGAAGATGGGAGGTCTATGATGGAATTTTTGGATGGCTGGTCTATCCCAGTTGTAGAACGAGAGAAGGCAGGAGTTGGAGACCTCGTTCAGCCTGAAGGATGTCATGAAATGTATGTGCAGCCGGGTAAGGTGCTGGGCCTGTTTGGATTCGCGATCGAATTTTATAAGAAATTTGCGATTCAGCTGGTCCCATTGTTGTTAGAGATATTTAACAATTCCATGTCCTAGGGGATATTGCCAGTCACATTGGTGCAGTCATCGATTTCCTTGATTTTAAAGAAGGATAAGGATCCAACAGAGTGTGGGTTGTATAGCCATATTTCATTATTGAATGCAGATGAGAAGTTGTTGCCGAAGGTTTTGGCAATGGTTTTGTGAAGGGGAGGTCGTGTCTCGCTAACTTGATAGAGTTTTTCGAAGAGGTCACAAAGATGATTGATGCAGGTAGGGCAGTGGATGTTGTCTATATGGACTTCAGTAAGGCCTTTGACAAGGTCCCTCATGGTAGACTGGTACAAAAGGTGAAGTCACACGGGATCAGGGGTGAGCTGGCAAGGTGGATACAGAACTGGCTAGGTCATAGAAGGCAGAGAGTAGCTATGGAAGGGTACTTTTATAATTGGAGGGCTGTGACTAGTGGTGTTCCGCAGGGATCAGTGCTGGGACCGTTGCTGTTTGTAGTATATATAAATATGATTTGGAGGAAAATGTAACTGGTCTGATTAGTAAGTTTGCAGACGACACAAAGGTTGGTGGAATTGCAGATAGCGATGAGGACTGTCAGAGGATACAGCAGGATTTACATCGTTTGGAGACTTGGGCGGAGAGATGGCAGATGGAGTTTAATCCGGACAAATGTGAGGTAATGCATTTTGGAAGGTCTAATGCAGGTAGGGAATATACGGTGAATGGTAGAACCCTCAAGAGTATTGAAAGTCAGAGAGATCTAGGTGTACAGGTCCACAGGTCACTGAAAGAGGCAACACAGGTGGAGAAGGTAGTCAAGAAAGCATACGGCATATTTGCCTTCATTGGCCGGGGCATTGAGTATAAGAATTGGCAAGTCATGTTGCAGCTGTATAGAACCTTAGTTAGGTCACACTTGGAGTATAGTGTTCAATTCTGGTCGCCACACTACCAGAAGGATGTGGAGGCTTTAGAGAGGGTGCAGAAGAGATTTACCAGGATGTTGCCTGGTATGGAGGGCATTAGCTATGAGGAGCGGTTGAATAAACTCGGTTTGTTCTCACTGGAATGACGGAGATTAAGGGGCGACCTGATAGAGGTCTACAAAATTATGAGGGACATTGCCAGAGTGGATAGTAAGAGGCTTTCCCCCAGGGTAGAGTGGTCAATTACTAGGGGGCATAGGTTTAAGGTGCGAGGGGCAAGGTTTAGAGTAGATGTACGAGGCAAGCTTTTTTTACACAGAGGGTAGTGGGTGCCTGGAACTCGCTGCCGGAGGAGGTGGTGGAAGCAGGGACGATAGTGACATTTAAGGGGCATCTTGACAAATATATGAATAGGATGGGAATAGAGGGATACGGACCCAGGAAGTGTAGAAGATTGTAGTTTCCGGGCAACATGATTGGAGGGCCGAAGGGCCTGTTCCAGTGCTGCCCTTTTCTTTGTTCTTTGTTCAATGTGCTTGGAGCCTTGCCTTTCAGTGGTTATATCAGATAAACAGACTGGGTTTGTTAAGGACAGGCCGCTGTCGGCCAACATTCGGCGCTAGCTCAATGTTATTCTGTCATCTTCTCTAGTCCCTGTGCCAGAGGTAATTATTTCAATGGATGTTGAAAAAGTGTTCGATAAGGTGGAGTGGAGGTATCTGTTTGAAATCCTTGGAAGGTTTGGTTTTGGACCTACATTTATATCTTGGATCCAGCTTTTATATAGAATCCCCACCGCGAGCGTTCAACTTGAGCTCGAAATATTTCCAGTTGAAGAGAAGTATGAGGCAGGGTTGTCCATTGTCCCCACTATTGTTTGCCTTGGCAACTGAGTCTCTGGCTATAGCATTGAGGTCATCTATGAGGTGGAGGCGAATAGAAGGGGGGAAGGGAGCATAGGGTGTCTTAGCGCACAGATGATTTGCTGGTGTATCAAACAGATCCTCAGTCCAGTGTAGAGGAGATAATGAAACTGCTTAGGCGTTTCGGCTCCATCTCGGGATATAAACTGAACTTCGGCAAAAGCAAATATTTTCTGGTGAATCCCCCCTGGGAGGGAAGCTGATCTGGGGAGGTTGTCATTTCATCTGGCTAGGTCCAGCTTCCGTTTTCTGAGAATCCGGGTGGTCCATGATTGGGCCTCACTCAAATTTTGTGGGTCTGGTAAATGGGGTCAAGTCTGACTTGAAGAGGGCGGCACAGTGGCGCAGTGGTTACCATTGCTGTCTACGGCGCTGAGGACCTGGGTTCAATCCCGCAAATGGGTCACTGGCTGTGTGGAGTTTGCACATTCTCCCCGTGTCTGCATGGGTTTCATCCCCACAACCCAAAGATGTGCAGGTTAGGTGGATCAGTCATGCTAAATTGCCCCTTAATTGGAAAAAAATAATTGGGTCCTCTAAATTAAAAAAAAAGTCTGACTTGAAGAAGTGAATAAACAGCCCTCCGTGGCTGCCGGGCAGGCTTCAATCAGTTTCAGTGTCTCCCAGTTTTCCTTCCCAAATCTTTCTTTGTGAAAGCTAATAACATATCTTCTTTTATTTGGGTGGTCAAAACCCACGGATTTGCAAAGAGAAAGGCAGTCGGGGGCCGAGATTGCCCAATCTGTTATTTTATTACTGGGCAGTGAACATTGAGAAGATATGTGGGTGGTTTAAATGTACGGAGTACATCTGGGGGCAGAGTGGACTTCAGGTCCGATGGTGGTGGCCACTCAGAATATGGAGACAGTTTAGGCAACATTTCAAATTTTGTCCATGTCTTTGTTAGCCCTAATCTGTGGAAACCTTTGCTTTGTTCCAGCGGTTTTGGACTCGTCATTTGGGGCAAAGGGGGCGGAGGGGTTCGGGGACATGTTTATAGAAGGGAAGTTTGCTGGTTTTGAGGCGTGATTGGGTAAATTCCAGCTTCTGAGAACTAATCTGTGTAGGTGTTATTAGTTCGGAAGTTGAATTGGGGGTGGGGCGGGGGTAGATATCAGATATTTATAGGCGGCTTGTGTCGATGGAGCAAGCTTCATTGGATGAGGTTGAAAGGAAGTAGGAATGGGAGCTGGGTCAGGTTTTTGATGGGGGGGAGGGGGTGTGGAGTGAAGCTCTACACAGGGTCAACTCTACCTCCTCATGTGCTAAGCTCAGCTTGATTCAGTTCAAGATTATGTATAGGGCACATCTGATCAGGGCAAGGAAGGGCAGGTTTTTTCTGGATAGACGCGAGCGTTGTTCACGGGGTTCAGAGAATCATACGCATATGCTCTGGTCTTGCCCTAAACATCTGAATTTTGGGTCTCCTTCTTCAGCACCATGTCAGTGATTTTTGGGATTGAGTTGAAGCCTTGCCCATTGGTGGCTATCTTTGGGGTCTCAGACTCGCCGGAGCTGCAGGCGGGGGCCTTCGCCTCGCTAATAGTCCAAAGGCGAGTTCCGCTTGGGTGGAGGACTCCACTTCTGCCCAGTGCTTTGGTTTGGTTAAGTGACCTTATGGAGACTTGCACTTAGAAAAAGTCAAGTAGATCATGAGGGGATCGACAGAAGAGTTCTAATCGAGATGGCAGCCCTTCATTTCCTAATACAGGAAGTTGGTCACCATCAGGTGCTCGGGGGGGGAGGGGGGGGTTTCTGGTTTTGTTTCGGGTTTTGTCTCAGTTGATTTTTTTGATGTGGGGGAGACAGGGGGAGTGGACTCTGGAATTCTGTTTGTTCCATAGTATGGTTTTACCCTGTTATATTGAAAATATTTTCTGAATAAAAATATTTTTTAAAAAAGGTCGATCTACAAGAGGATATTCAGAAGTAACATCATGACCACAGGACGCCTGGGAAAAGTTTCCATCCGGGGAACACAGTTTATGTCCGGAATTTCGGAGACTGGGCTCATGGTTCCTGGGGATCATATTGGAGAATACAAGGCCAATATCTTACAGGGTCAGGAGGGAAAACCTCCCTTAAAAGCAGAGAGCCCGGCTCAGAAAGCTGAGCTGCTGGAACCATTAAAGGCCTCACTTGACAAGCTTACGGCGACTCAGACGGCCCAGAAGGCAGTGATCTGCAAGGTCCGGCAAAAGGCCTCGGAGAATGAGGACGAAATCCTAGGCCTGGCAGTGAAGGTGGAGTCGCACGAGGCGCTCCACAGGAATTGGCAGGCGAGGCTGTAGGAAATGGAGAACCGCTCGCGGCGGAAGAATTTGTGGATCCTGGGCCTCCCGGAGGGGCTGGAGGGATCGGACTTGGGGGCCTACGTGGTCACGATGCTGAACTCGCTAATGGGAGCGGGGTCCTTCCAAGGGCCCTTGGATCTGGAGGGGGCCCATCGAGTGTTGGTGAGGAGGCCTAAGCCGAACGAGCCGACAAGGGCGGTGCTGGTGCAGTTTCACCGGTTCGTCGACTGAGAATGTGTGCTGAGGTGGGCCAAGAAGGAGAGGAGCAGCAGGTGGGAGAATGCAGAGGTCCGAATTTTCCAGGACTGGAGTGCGAAGGTGGCGAAAAAGAGGGCTGGTTATAACCGGTCGAAAGCAGTGCTGCACAAGAGAGGGGTGAAGTTTGGCCTGTTACAGCCGGCGCGCCTCTGGGTCACTTATAAAGACACCAGTACTACTTTGACTCCCCGGAAGAGGCCTGTGCCTTGGTCCAGGCAGAGAAGCTGGACTCGGACTGAGGATTGAGGGGGGGTTGGGGACTGATGTGTAGTGTTCGGATGCTCTGTTCTCCCTTGCTCTTTTCTGTTGGTTTTTGTTTTTTTTTCTTGTGGGAAAGCTTGGGGGATGTTTTGTAGGCCCATTGTGGCGCGTGCCTTCTCTTCCCGTGTTTTGGTTCGAGGGGCGGGGTTTGAGCTGGAGGCACGGGCTTTTTCCCCCGCTGGAGTCGGAATGGGAGGGGACTGTGCCGGCCGGGGGGAATGGTGGTTGTGTTACATCGGCGGGGGGGGGACCTTGGGGTGGCGGGAGCAGCCGGGGTCAGCAGGAGTCGGCTGACTTACGGAAGTACAACAAGAGGGGCAACGCAGCTAGGGGGGGCCCCAGCTGGGGGGGGGCCTCGGTGGCGATTTTGGTGGGGAAGAGTATGTCGTTTGTGGCATCGAGTGTGGTGGCGGATAGTTGTGGCAAATATATGATGGTGAGCGGTAGGCTCCAGGGGGAGCGGGTGGTGCTGGTTAATGTGTATGCCCCAAATTGGGACGATGCAGGCTTTATGCGACGTATGCTGGGCCGGATTCCAGACCTTGAGACGGGGGGCTTGATAATGGGAGGAGATTTCAATACAGTGCTGGACCCAGCACTGGAGCGCTCCAGGTCCAGGACGGGTAAGAGGCCGGCGGCGGCCACAGTGCTGAGGGGGTTCATGGACCAGATGGGAGGGGTGGACCCTTGGAGGTTTATAAGGCCGGGGGGTAGCGAATTCTCGTTCTTCTCCCATGTCCACAACGCTTACTCCCGGATCGACTTTTTTGTCTTCAGCAGGGCTTTGATTCCGAGGGTGGTAGGGGCGGAGTATTCGGCGATAGCCATCTCGGATCACGGCCCGCATTGGGTGGATCTAGAGCTGGGGGAGGGGAGGGACCAACGCCTGCTGTGGAGGTTAGAGGTGGGGCTGCTGTCGGACGAGGAGGTATGCGTGCGGGTCCAGAGGTGCATAGAGAGGTATTTAGAAACAAATGATAATGGGGAGGTGCAGGTGGAGGTGGTCTGGGAGGCACTGAAGGCGGTGGTTAGGGGGAAGCTGATTTCCATCAGGGCACATAGGGAGAGGGGCAAAAAAAGGGAGAGGGAGAGGTTGGTGGAAGAGATGGTGAGGGTGGACAGGAGGCACGCGGAGGTCCCGGAAGAAGGGCTATTGAGGGAGCGTCATAGTCGCCAAGCGGAGTTTGATATATTGACCACCAGGAAGGCAGAGGCGCAGTGGAGGAGGGCGCAAGGGGCGGTATACGAATACGAATATGGGGAGAAGGCGAGTCGGATGCTGGTGCACCAGCTCCGAAAGCGGGAGGCGGCGAGGGACATAGGGGGAGATAGGGATGGAGGAGTGAGTCTGGTGCGGTGTGCGAGGGGCATTAACGGAGTGTTTAGGACCGTCTATGACAGGGGTGGGCAAACTACGGCCCGCATGCGGCCCGCCAAAGGTCTTTATGCGGCCCACCAAGATCAAGTCATAAAAAAAATTAAAAAACATTTGTTTTTTAAAAATTTTTATTATTTTTTTAATTTTAAGGTTAATGGGGGGGGCTGTTGGGTTACTGGTATAAGGTGGATACGTTGACTTGAGTAGGGTGATCATTGCTCGGCACAACATGTGTTTCATATGAAGTTTCTACTTTAAAATATTAATTAATAAAAATTAATTGCTTTTTTTTTAAAAAACCTTTTATTTTGGCTATTTTAAATATTAATTACTTTACTTAATATACTATGCGGCCCTTTAAAATTGTGAATTTCTGAATGTGGCCCTTGCACGGAAAAGTTTGCCCACCCGTCTATGAGGAGCTGTACCGGTCAGTGCCCCCTGGGGAAGAGGGAGGAATGGACCGCTTTTTGGGCAAACTGGAGTTCCAGAGAGTAGGGGAGGAGCAGGTGGAGGGTCTGGGGGCGCCAGTTGAGCTGGAGGAGCTGGTCAATGCGATGGGGAGTATGCAGTCAGGGAAGGCACCGGGGCCTGATGGGTTCCCGGTGGAATTTTATAAGAAGTTCTCAGACCTGCTGGGCCCGCTGCTAGTGAGGACCTTGAATGAGGCAAGGGAGGGGGGGGCGTTGAACCCGACGATGTCCAGGGTGTTAATCTCATTGATTCTGAAGCGAGATAAGGACCCCCTCCAGTGCGGGTCATACAGGTCGATTTCGCTTCTCAACGTGGATGCGAAACTGCTGGCCAAGATATTGGCCAGGAGGGTGGAGGATGTGGTGCCGCAGGTTATTCACGAGGATCAAACGGGTTTTGTGAAGGGGAGGCAGTTGAATGTTAATGTGCGGCGGCTTCTCAATGTCATAATGATGCCGGCGGTGGACGGGGAGGCGGAGATAGTGACTGTGGAAGGTGTTGAGGAGATTTGGGTTTGGTGAGGGATTCATTAGGTGGGTGAGGCTGTTGTATAATGCTCCGGTGGCGAGCGTCGTGACGAATGGGAGGAGATCGGAGAACTTTCGGTTGTACCGGGGAACAAGGCAGGGGTGCTCCCTGTCTCCCCTGCTGTTTGCGTTGGCGATCGAACCCCTGGCCATGGCGCTGAGGGAATCGAGGAACTGGAGGGGGATAGTGTGTGGGTGGGGGGGCATCGGCTGCCGTTGTACGCGGGCGATTTATTGTTGTATGTTGCAGATCGGCGGGGGGGGGGGGGGGGGGGGGGGGGGGGGGGAAGAGGGAGGAGATGCCGGAGGTGATGAGGATTCTTGGGGAGCTTGGGGACTTCTCTGGGTATAAGCTCAACGTGGGGAAGAGTAAGCTGTTCGTGGTGCATTTGGGGGACCAGGAGAGAGAGATAGGGGAGCTTCTGCTGAAAAGGGCAGAGAGGTGCTTCAGGTACCTGGGGGTCCAGATAGCCAGGAGCTGGGGGGCCCTGCATAGGCTCAACTTTACAAAGCTGGTGGAGCAGATGGAGGAGGAGTTTAGGAGGTGGGATGTGTTGCCACTCTCCCTAGTGGGCAGGGTCCAGTCGGTCAAAATGACGGTGCTCCCGAGGTTTCTGTTCCTCTTCCAGTGTCTACCCATCATGATCCTGAAGGCTATTTTCAGGAGGGTCAGTAGGAGTATTATGGGGTTTGTGTGGGCGCAGAAGACCCCGAGGGTGAGGAGTGTATTCTTGAAGCGGGGCAGGGAAGTGGGCGGGTTGGCGCTGCCCAACCTTTGTGGGTACTACTGGGCTGCGAACGTGGCAATGATACGTAGGTGGGTGATGGGGTGGAGCGGGCGGCATGGAAGAGGTTGGAGGCGGCGTCCTGTGTGGGCACGAGCTTAGAGGCACTGCTGACGGCCCCGTTGCCGCTCCCCCCGGCAAGGTATTCTACGAGTCCGGTAGTGGTGGCTACCCTCAAAATCTGGGGGCAGTGGAGGCGGCATAGGGGGGAGGTGAAGGCTTCAGTTTGGTCCCCGATACGGGGGAACCACCGGTTCGTACCAGGGAGGATGGACGGAGGGTTTTTGAGCTGGCACAGGACAGGTTTCAGGCGGATGGTGACCTCTTTCTCGATGGGAAGTTTGCGACCTTAGAGGAGTTGGAGGGGAGGTGGGGTCTCCCCCAGGGAATACTTTCGGGTATATGCAGATTAGGGCGTTTGTTAGACGGCAGGTGGTGGAGTTTCCACTGTTGCCGCCAAGGGGGGTTCAGGACAGAGTGCTCTCGGGGACGTGGGTCGGTGAGGGGAGGATCTCGGCAATCTATCAAGCGATGCAGGAGGGTGAGGAGGCCTCGGTGGAAGAGATGAAAGCGAAGTGGGAGGAGGGGTGGGTGGGTAAGGAGATTGATGAGGGGACATGGGCGGATGCTCTGGGGAGGGTGAATTCCTCCTCCTCTTGCACACGGCTTAGTTTAATCCAACTAAAGGTGCTGCATAGGGCGCATATGACTGGAGCAGGCTGAGCCGGTTCTTTGGTGGAAGCGGACAGGTGTGGCAAGTGTTCGGGGAGCCCAGCAAATCACACCCACATGTTCTGGGCGTGTGCTGCTTTTGGAGGGGTGTTGCTGGGACATTGACACGGGTGGTTGGCTCCAGGGTGGAGCCGGGCTGGGGGCTCGCAATTTTCGGGGTAGCATTGGAGCCGGGAGTGCAGGAGGCGAAAGAGGCCGGCATTCTGGCCTTTGCGTCCCTAGTAGCCCGACGCAGGATTCTCTTACAGTGGAAGGATGCGAAGCCCCCGAGCGCGGAATCCTATATCAACGACATGGCTGGGTTCATTAAACTGGAGAGGGTCAAGTTTGCCCTAAGGGGGTCGGTACAAGGGTTCTTCCGGCGGTGGCCGCCGTTTCTAGACTTCCTGGCAGAGCATTAGGGGGCGGTCAACTTCAGCAGCAACTTGGGGGGAGGTGGGGCTACTTGTTTGATATGGGGGTATGGTTTCATGGTTTTATGCTCATTCTTTTTGTTAATTTAATGCTTTTGTATTTGGGGGGGGGGGGTTATTGTTTTTCTTTGTTTTGTTGGTTAAAATTTGTTGAAAATTTGAATTAAAATTATTGTTTTAAAAAAAGGGATGCATCACATGATTCTACCCGATTTAGCCCTTTTGGACTGAAATTAATCCAAGAAACTTTATTAAGTAAGAAGTCAGACTGCCCCAAACTTGCTGGGTTCTGGACAGCCTTCTCCAAGGCAATGTCCAAGGTTGTGGGGGTGAGGGTGAAGCCATGCTCAATAGTGGCAATCTCAGGGTATCAGAGCAACCAGAGCTACACATGGGGAAGGGGGCTAACGCCCTTGCTTTCGCTTCCCCAATCGCACGCCGGAGAATCCTGCTCAGCTGGCGATCGGCAGCACCACCCAAAGCTGCTGATTGGCTCGCTGACCTCTCGGAATTTCTCCACCTGGACGCCATCCGAGGAAGGCTTCCTAGAAACTTGGGGGCAGTTTGTCGGCCTGTTCCAAAACCTGCTCGAGGCCAGCAATGAGGAATAAGTTAAGAATAAAAAAACAAGTTAGATGAGGAACCAAAGGACTGCAGGGGGGAAAGGAAGGTGGAGAAACCACAAAAAAAAGAGGAGGGGGTAACCCCCCCCCCCCCCCCCCCCCCCCCGAAAATAAAAGCAAAGCACAGCAGAAGGCAACGGGAGGAGGGGGAAGGCACAGGGGGAGTACGCAAGGGTGGGGGGCCAGGGGCGATACCATAAAGCGACCCAGAGGTCGGCGAAATGTATAAGGACCAATTTAAAAAAAGACAAAATAAATCTTTCTGTACAATCAAGTAAATTAACGTGGGTAAGAAAAATGTGATGTAAATTGTTTATAAATATGAGAAATGCCAATAAAAAGATTATTTTAAAAAGTAAGTCAAGACTACATTTCTGGACTACATATCAAATTTTAGAGAAAGACTGAATGGGGCCTTGTGAGGTGGCAAGGAAGCATTTAAAAATAAAATAGCAGGGACTGAAGGCAACAGCTGATAAGAAAGCAAAGTTGTGTAGTTTTGCAGCAATGGAGACAGTGCGAGAGCTATTACCTGTGTCGGGCAAACCACAAAAGGCTAAATTTAGTGGACCATATTAAATTGAAAGAAAACCGATGAAGTAAATTATCTGGTACGCACCCCAGATAGATGTAAATCTTACAGAGTGTGCCATATTAACATGCTTATGAGATATTGGGATAGAGGAGGTGAGGACAAGCACGAGGTTTTAATAGTATTGAAGCCGGGAGAAGAAGAAGGGTTAAATTCTGACAGTGACTTCCCTCTAATTCATTTGGGTAATGAGAAAGTACTGAAAACTTTACCCAACTGGTTAAGTTATCTTCCAGAAAAGAGCTGATACGAATTGGAAGAGTTATTGTAGTCTTGTAAATCTATTTGTGGCAATAAATTAGGTAGAATGGGATATAGTGATGCATGATGTAGATGTGGGGAAACAGTTCCAACAAAGCAAAACCCATACACAGATACAGAAGGAAATTATACATATGCTCCGAAATGACATGATTGAATTGAGTTCCAATGATTGAAATTCACCTATCATAATGGTGCCAAAGCCAGATGGAATGCAAAGATTTTGTGTGGACTAAAGGGAAGTGAATGCCATCACCAGGAGGGATTTGTTTTCTGTACCACAGTTGGATAATTGCATTGAAAGAGTTGGACAATCAGAGGGCAAAGGAAATCTGTGACACCAAATGGACTTTATCAATCTAAAGTTACGCCTTTCAGGATAAAGAACATTTCAGAGATGAAAGAAAAAAGTTATTCAAGGACTAAGTTACTGTGCAGTGTACATTGATGATTTAGTGGTGTTTACTTATAGTTGGGAGGAACATTAGCAACACTTAAAAGAACATTAGCGTGGTTCGTAACAGTAATTGGCAAGTATTATAATTGAGATTAGCGTGCACCTCAGATCTCACAACAGTTTGATTTTGATGTGCTGATAAACCCATTGATTTTCAGCAATGCTTCCCTCACCTTTATCATGGAACCTTCCCTACCTGGACATTTTTCTCATTGGGCTTTCCACAGAAATTACAAGCTCATGGAATCGACAACTCGATTCCAGATTTCCTCAGTTGGTCATATTCATTCCTTGGAGTCAGACTGCTTTGGCTTCAAACTTCACTACAGATTTAAGCACATGCTTTCGGATGACACTTTAATGCGATCTGTGGAATATGCAGCATTGTAGGAGGCGCTGTCTTTCAGACAAAATGTTAAACTGCGGCAGAACTTCTTGATGAAGCAATTATAAAAGGTTCCATGGCCCTATTCAAAAATGCACAAGAGAGTTCTCCCGAGAAACTAAAAACAGGCATTCATCTTCTATTTCCCGAATCTTGCAGTGCTAAGTATGGATGAAAGAATTGCTGTCTAATTTAATCCATGCAATAAAAGTAAGCACATTATGATAAGCAATTTATGAGCGATCAAACATTTGAAACACAGCAAAAAAAAAGGGAGTGGGGGGAGGGAACAAGGAGGGGGCACGAGAGCGGGTGCTCGACGGGGTGGCATGGTGGAGCGAGAGGGGGTGGGGTGGTGGAGCTGGGATGGAGGAGCTAGAGGGGGATGGAGGAGCAAGGGGGTCGAAGTGGCAGCAGGAGGGGGAGCGAGAGCGATATAGGGAGAGCGCAAGCATTAGCGGGGTAGGGAGAGTGAGAGTGGGGTAGGGAGAATGAGAGCGGGGTACGGAGAGTGAGAGCGGGGTAGGGAGCACGAGAGTGGGGCAGCGAGACAGTACTGTCAATCCTCTGCTCACCAGTATTTGATGAGATGGATGGGGAGGGTGAGACGGACAGGAGGGTTTAGAAGGGGGACATTTTGGAGCGAGGGAGGTTGGGTGCAAGAGGAAGTGAGAGCAAGAGGGGGGAGGGAGAGCGCGAGGTGGGAGGGAAAGCAAGCGGGGGGAAGGGAGACCGATGGGGGGAAGGGAGAGCGGGAGAGCGGAAAGGGAGAGCGAGAGGGGGGAAGGGGAGCGAGAGAGGGGGGAGGGAGAGCAAGTGTGGGGAAGGGAGAGCGAGAGGGGGGGGAAGGGATAGCGTGAGGGGGGAGGGAGAGCAAGTGGGGGGAAGGAGAGCGAGAGGGGGAAGGAGAGCGAGAGGGGGAAGGAGAGCGAGAGGGGGAAGGAGAGCGAGAGGGGGAAGGAGAGCGAGAGGGGGAAGGAGAGCGAGAGGGGGAAGGAGAGCGAGAGGGGGAAGGAGAGCGAGAGGGGGAAGGAGAGCGAGAGGGGGAAGGAGAGCGAGAGGGGGAAGGAGAGCTAGAGGGAGAAGGAGAGCTAGAGGGAGAAGGAGAGCGAGAAGGGGGAAGGAGAGCGAGAGGGGGGGAAGGAGAGTGAGAGGGGGGGGAAGGCAGAGCGAGAGGGGGAAGGGAAAGCGCGGGCGAGAGAAGGGAGAGCGAGAGAGGGGGAAGGGAGATAGCGAAAGGGGGGAAGGGAGAGCGAGAGGGGGAAGGCAGAGGGGGTAGGGTGAGAACGAGAGCGGGAAGGAGAGAGTGAAAGGGGGAAGGGAGAGCGAGAGGGTGAAGGGAGAGCGAGAGGGGAAGGGAGAGAGTGAAAGGGGGAAGGGAGCGCGAGGGGTAAGTGAGAGTGAGAGAGGGTGGAGGGAGAGTGAGAAGGGGAAGGGAGAATGAGAGGGGGAAGGAGAGCGAGAGGGGGAGAGCGAGAGGGGAAAGGGAGCGTGAGAGGGGGAAGGGAGAGCGCGGGGGAAGGGAGAGTGAGAGAGTGAAGGGAAAGCGAGAGGGGAAGGGAGAATGAGAGGGGAAAGGGAGAGCGTGAGAGGGGGAATGGAGAGCGAGAGGGGGAAGGGAGAGCGTGAGGGGGAGAGGAAGGGGGAAGGGGGGAAGGGAGAGAGAGGGGGAAGGGAGAGCGAGAGGGGAAGGAGAGCGAGAGGGGGGTAGGAGAGCGAGAGAGGGAAGGAGAGCGAGAGGAGGAAGGAGAGCGAGAGGGTGAGAAGGTGAGCGAGAGGGGGAAGGAGAACGAGAGAGGGGAGAGCGAGAGAGGGGAGAGAGCGAGGGGGGGAAGGGTGAGAGGGGGAAGGAGAGCGAGAGGGGGAAGGAGAGCGAGAGGGGGGAAGGGAGAGCGAGAGGGGGGAAGGGAGAGCGCGAGGGGGGAAGGAAGAGACCGAGAGGGGGGAAAGGAGACAGCGAGGGGGGAAGGGAGAGTGAGGGGGGAAGGGAGAGCGAGGGGGGGAAGGGAGAGCGAGGGGAGGAAGGGAGAGCGACGGGGGGAAGGAGAGCGAGAGGGGAAGTGAGAGCAAGAGGGGGGAAGGGAGAGCAAGAGGGGGAAGCCAGAGGGGAAGGAGAGCCAGAGAGGGAAGGAGAGCCAGAGCGGGAAGGAGAGCCAGAGCGGGAAGGAGAGCCAGAGCGGGAAGGAGAGCCAGAGCAGGAAGGAGAGCGAGAGCGAGAGGGGGGAAGGACAGCGAGAGGGGTGAAGGGAGAGCGAGAGGGGGAAGGGAGTCAGAGGGGGGAAGGGAGAGAGACAGGGGGGAAGGGAGAGCGAGAGGGGGAAGGGAGAGCGAGAGGGGAAGGGAGAGCGAGAGGGGGGAAGGGAGAGCAAGAGGGGGTGGGAAGGGAGAGCGAGAGGGGGAAAGGAGAGCGAGGAGGAAGGGAGAGCGAGAGGGGGAAGAGAGAGCGAGAGCGGGAAGTGAGAGAGTGAGAGGGGTGAAGGGGAGCGAGAGGGGGAAGGGAGAACGACAGGGGGAAGGAGAGCGAGAGGGGGGGAGAGCGAGAGAGTGGGAAGGGAGAGCGAGAGGGGGGAAGGGAGAGCGAGAGGGGGGAAGGGAGAGCGAGAGAAGGGCGAGTGAGAGAGGGGAAGGGAGAGCGAGGGGGGAAGGGAGATAGCGAGAGGGGGGGGAAGGGAGAGCGAGAGGGGAAGGGAGGGCGAGAGAGGGGAAGAGAGAGTGAGAGGGTGAAGGGAGAGCGAGAGGGGGAAGGGAGAATGAGAGGGGAAGGGACAGCGAGGGGGGGAAGGGAGAATGAGGGGGGAAGGGGACAGCGAGGGGGGAAGGGAGAGCGAGGGGGGGAAGGGAGAGCGAGGGGG